>NC_143072.1:7598750-7912812 GCF_052426305.1 Pelodiscus sinensis | reverse complement strand
GTCCAGCCCACGAAAGCTCATCTCCTAATAAACCATCCTGTTAGTCTTTAAAGTGCTGCATAGTCCTGTCTTTTGTTTCAGCAAGACCAGACTAACACGGCTACATCTCTATTACTATTCAAAATGGGAACAGTTACTTGCCAAATTAGTTAATTCTCTTGCAAAAAGCTATACTGAAGTTCAATACATCATGAGTTAAGTATTATTCTAGTAATCTTACCAATCAAACCACAGCTGCTGCGGATGGAAAACTAAACTTTTTTTAAGTGAGGAACACGAAGCGCTTTTGGGTTGAGAAAAAGAACCCCACTACACCTTGCCCCTTGACCAGATGACACTTATTGACAACAATATTTGCTCACTGCCCAATGACAATTTAAGTATCTTTTTAATTATCTTTTCAAAGGTGGAACATTTTTTAATCTAAGTATCCCAGACATAACCCATCAATCGTTATCCATTAAATAATAATAAAACAAGTTGTCAAACGAAGAAGGAAGATTGTATCTGACCCCCCTCAGCTGTCCTGGGTAACAAGTGAGGGCTAAAGGCAGCAGACCAAAGACCCGGCAGGGGTGGTGGCTGTAGTGCAGTTCTCTCCCCTGGCAGGTAGGATCCCCAGACCAGCAGTAGAGACAGCTCATCAGAACCGGCCCTGCTGATGGCCCCACAAAGCTTCTCCCCTCTGGCAAGAGGCCCAACTGAGGGTACGTCTAGACTACATGCCTCTGTCGCCAGAGGCATGTAAATTAGGCTACCAGGCATAGGAAAATGAAGCAGCGATTTAAATAATCGCCGCTTCATTTAAATGTACATGGCTGCCGCGCTGAGCCGACAAACAGCTGTTCAGCTGATCAACTGTTTGTCGGCTCAGCACGGCAGCCATGTACATTTAAATGAAGTGGCAATTATTTAATTCGCCGCTTCATTTTCCTATGCCTGGTAGCCTAATTTACATGCCTCTGGCGACAGAGGCATGTAGTCTAGACTTACCCTGAGACACGGAGCTTTCCCAGGCAATTGCAAGCCGGGCACAGTAGCATGTGAGTAGCCCCGCCTCATTTCCTGCTGCACCACCACTCACCTCTTCCACTCTTCGCACCACCCACTGCATCTCAGCAGCTCTAGCAGATGTTATTTTTCCCATCAAACGATCGTGGCACCCTGTGAGTTCTCCGTGGAACACCAGTGTTCCGTGGAACACAGTTTAAGATACAAGGTTTTAAACAATTCTGCCAGTCCTGAAAACATCTTTGGAAGCTAAAGCATGAAAGACTTCTGTATATATAAACAAGTTCTTCATTTCCCTCAACAGAAACAGCACCACTTTGCAGGCTCAAAGTAAAAGTTATTTAACCCAATTGTCTGAACATTATATCTTAGTGTTTCTTACCAGTGTTCAGATCAACTCCAATAAGTTGTCCTGATTCTGAATATTCAGTCTGAATTTTCACTAGTGTTTCCTGGGGGTCATAACCAGAGTTCTGAGCAAGAACCTTAGAGGGGAAAAATGGTGCATGTTTTGTGTATTATTTAAAAGCCATGAAAAACTACAGACAGGGAATCATTAACTGTTAGTACACACTATAACAAGTTCTGAAATGATCACTTTAAAACCAGGAGTACCTTAGGAATGATGAGCAGAGCATCAGCAAAGGCTTGAACTCCAAACTGGGCTCTTCCTTTTACATTGGGCTTATGTTTCACAAGAGCATCAGCTATTGCCACTTCTAACGCTCCGGCTCCTGCAACCACACATCCTGTAAGAGATAAACATACGAGTAGTGAATGGCCATCACAAACAAACTACATGGCAAAGGGGTCAGTTAAGATTTTAATCTCATCATTGTGAATGCTGACTATCTGAAAAAGCCACCTTATTGTTTTTTCCCTTGCCTTTGGAATGGAGATTGAAATAGAAAAGGAGCAGCAGTTCTGCAGATTTCTTGGAATAAAACAAGTTTTGAACACCATTTTAGAGTCTGTGAAATTCAAGGTATTTTAAAAACATTGTTGGTTCATTATTTCCATGCATAAGAAATGCTATTCTAATGATGCTTCCTAGCAGGAAGTCCAGCCTACTTCCATCCAATGCAGAGTAGTAACATTTAGAGGGACAGATAGCAAGCCCTTTCTAGCCTTCTACATTTGCAGTGGCATGTAACACACAGCAGTGAAAAATAGGCTGGCGGCCACACCACAGTATGTAGCAACACATGGCAGTCAAAAAGGCAGGGGGACTAGCAACTGCCAGAGCCTCTTTGCAGGAGGAAAAGCCTGCCAAGAGCGTTTCCCCACTGTTTAAGCCTTTCACTGTTGCAGAGAAATAGTGGGACATTACCCAGCTAAAAATAGTGCAGACATGGGAGGCACTGCTTAGAAGAGTTGAGACCCAAGCCCTGGGGATGTGGTTTGTTGTGCCTCACTATCTATACAGGCAGTCCCCGGGTTACATACAAGATAGGGACTGTAGGTTTGTTCTTAAGTTGAATTTGTATGTAAGTTGGAACTGGTACATATTGTAGGGGAAAGTCTAGCCAAGCATTTCTCCAGAGCTCAGTTTTATTCTCCCACACCTCACTTCCTTCGGTCCTTTATTCTCAAGCTGAGGTGTCTGCTGAGAAAAGCCGCTCCGCGTCTCCCTGGTCTGCTGGGGGGAAGCAGCTAGTGCCAGGTTGCCTCACTCCGTTTGTAAGTAGGGATCTGATATAAGTCGGATCCATGTAACCCGGGGACTGCCTGTACTGCTATTTATACTTGAAATGTGTGTGTGTGCGTGCGCGCGCACACGCAGCAGCTGTACTCTGCATACAGCCACAAATGTAGACATACACCTTACAACTATGACTATTTATTTATTCTCCCCACTTCCAAAATCATTGACTTTTGACTTGAGCTAAAATTTTAATAAATGGTCTCTGTACTAATGAAGTTTTTCCAGCAAGTTTAACTGAAGCACTTAACTTATGGTTAGTATTTAATAATACTTATTGCCTTTCTCCAAGAAAGGCAACACAGGCAATTTTGTCACCTAACTCGTAACTGAAGTTACAATAATTGACTAAAATGTGCGTCCCCATCTTTTTTAAACAGCAAAGCACTGGGAACACATCAAATTGAAGTGTGCTTTAGTAGTTTATTCAGACACCATGCTAACAATCTATCTATCCGCTCGATAAAAAAAGTACACAAATAGATATGCATGGCAGATATGTTTTGCACACTTCAAGATGCAACTCATAAGACATTGTTAAATGTAATAAAGGCACAAGGAAACTTACCATCCTCAATGGCGTTTTTGACAGCACGTAGCCCATCTCTTACTGCATCCTTTATTTGTGTGAGCGTATGTTTATTTGGCCCCCTGATCAACAGGGTAACAGAGCGAGGGTTGTCACACTTCTCAACGAAGGTAAACTTCTCTTCACCCTACATGTCAATAGCAGCAAATCTCTAACACCATATTTCTGCTGAACAAAAACCCTATACCATAGCCACAAATCACTAGATATAAATATTAAAATATTCAGATGCACCATTTTTAAAGACCCTCAGATTATTCATTTTGTACTGGACCTTTCAAGCAGCCAGGAGAGACAAAAAGGGAAACGTTTGTCATCTCATCCTCAAAAGCTGTTCACATTCCTTCTCAATTAATTACCTTTTGCCTTAAATAGAGTACAAGTTCCTGTGTTTCTCTTTGGCTTCTATTTTATTCTTTATCCCCCAACGTGATCTAATTGCAGTGCAAACATCTAGGTAAAACATTTACACATGAGGCCCTGGAGTCTTTTGCCTTCCTCTGTAGCATGGGGCACGGATCACTTCCTGGAGGATTCTCTACATCTTGGGCTCCTTAAACCATTTGAGGACTTCAATATCTGAGATATAGGTGAGAGAATTATTCTAGGAGAGGCTGGGTGAGATTCTGTGGCCTGCATTGTGCAGGATGATTATAATGGTCTCTTCTGACCCTAAAGTCTATGAGTCTATGACAGAGAGCATCAAGGACAAGAAAAGCCAGTGGTTTTCAATGAGACTTCCATTACTGCTCTCAAACTACCAAATGAATTATCATGGGCATATAAATCCAAAGTCTTCTATACTGTGTAGAAGCAGTAGAAACCACAATGAAGCCTGAACTGTAAATACTGCTGCAGACACGAGAATATTCCTTTGGCTTCTATCTAGTTTAGCTGTAGTTACACATTCAAAGTCTTACGCACCAGTACATACTCGTAGACAAGACCAGCATGTCCCAAACAGTCAGGAGTGAGGTCATCCACAGAATTCATAGCTATACCACCACATGCAAGGGTCAATCTGAAAAAGGATGTTTATAAAACATTTGAAGCATGTTAGATTTATTAAAAATAAACAAGTGAAAATAAACTTGAAAAAATAATCCTAGCTGCCCAATGAGTCCTGAGTGAAGATGCTTTTCACGCCATGTCAAATTGTCATCATAAACAGGCTGGTCTCATTTGTGATTGTTTCACTATGCTGTTTATTCAGATGATTTATTTCCAGAGTGTTCAAGTTTCACACACTTCAAGCCTCTTCTACACTGTTCACTTGAAAGTTTACTTCTAAATACATCATGTAAACAAACATCAACATGGCTATCCCTCTAATGCTTCATCTGCAAAAGCAAGGAGTCCAGTGGCACCTTAAAGGCCAACAGATTTGGCCATGAACTGTGTGACAGTTTCCCCATGCTTTATTAAGTTATGCATTTTTAGATCCATAAGCTAACTCAAAGATGCTTTGAACAAAATACCTCATGTAACCTATTAATTTTAATATCATGCACTTTCAGATGAAATGATTGAATCATCTCATCTGAAGTGGGTTTTGCCCACAAAAGCTCATGACACTATACATATATTTATTAGTCTCCATGGGTGCATCTACACTGCACCATAACGCGAAATAAGATATGCAATTTAACTATGCAAATTGCGTATCTTATTTCAATGCTATTTCAAAATAGCTTATTTCATCATTTAACTTCAAAATAAAGTACTATCCCGAAATGTCCCTTACTCCTCATAGAATGAGGTTTTCAGGGATGTCGAAAAAGTGAGCCTGAAATAACGGGCTTGCTGTGAAGATACAGATAGCTATTTCAGGATCTCTCTGGTATCCTGAAATAGTGCTGCAGTGTAGACATACGCTAAGGTACCACAGGACTATTTTTTTTTTTTTAAATAGTTGTTTTTAAAGTTACAGATTAACACAACTACCCCCTCAGACTTTACCGATGTTCTCGTTCTGCGGATGTGCATCCTAGTTTGGCACAGTCTTGTATGTAATGTTAGAAATATGAAGTATGAGACCACTTAAATATGTTAATGAAAGCCATCAGTGGTGCTCCAGAAGTCTTAATGATTGAGTGATCAACTTAACCACTTGTGAACAGGCTTGTTTGTCCTGCAAATTCAGAAGTAGTTGGACTAGGTAGGAAGATGTGACCCTACCACCTGGAACAGGCATTCCCTTTTGACCAGGTGAAAGGGGGAAATGGAGAATAAACGATTCCCGCCTATAAGGGAAGATTATTAAGCCAGGAGAAGTTATCAGATCTTTGTCTTCAGCTGGAGATTCAAGCCAGAACTGGAGACTCAAGTCAGACTCAAAGATCACTTTTGACTTCGAGACCCGCCTGAAATAAGAACAACTCTTTAGGGTATGACTCTGCTTGCAGTAAGTTTAACGAATTAGAACTAGCTATGCATGGTTTTTTGTTTGTTTTAGAGTAACTTACTGTGATCTACCTGTTTTTATTTGCAACCACTTAAATCCTACAGTTTGTACTTAATGTTTGCATTGCTCTTTGGAGTGGGGATCTTAACTCCAATCTGTGCTTTGTCTGGGATAGACCAGAAGATCTGGCTCAGCAGGACAGAGTGGTGGGTGTCAGTGGTATAATCAGCATGTTGGGCAACAACCCCAAAAGGTCTTCTCTGACCTCACCATGTCACATTTTCGTGATCAAAACCCCACTTGGTCAGATGCATCCACAACAGATGTCAAGGACTCCCCTCCTCCACCCTCCCAAACTAGAAGTTTCCATTTCAATGTCAGGAGTTTCCATGGTTTACATTGACCTGATAGCTCAAAACTCATGCATTCCTGCAGGAATAAAAGCTAAAGGGGTATTTTTCTTCAGTTTTGCAAGACAAAGTATACAAAATGAATAGAGCAAAAGATTGGGGCAGGAATATAACTTGTGTGTTCCAAAAACTAACCTCTCCATGTTCCTCCTTTTTGCTCTGCGCAAAGCTACTATTCCTTCTTTTGCAAGTGCATCCAAGGAAAATGGGTCAATTCCCTACAAGTGAAAAAGAAGTATGTATTAGGAAGACTATCGGTCCAGCACTAAGGACCAAATTCTACATTCAGTTCCTACTAAAAAACAGGAGCTACGCACATGTATATGAAAATACACTGCTAACTAAGCCTGTCTAAAGCTTGTCTGAAGAAGCCTATACAGTTAGCCAAAAATAAACCACACCTGCTGAGAACATCAAAATTTTTAGGTTTCCCCCCTCCCCCTGCCGGCTATCTTACCTTTTGATTGATCACAATAAATCCTTTATCTGAATCACCACAGACTCTCTTTTTCAAATCTATTATTTTGTTCACTCGGTCTTCAATGAATTTTCTTTCAGCTTTTACCAATTTCTCTCTTTCTTCTGCATTCTTATAAAAGAATCCTGAGCTCACCTCTCTGAAAAGAAGAAATTGTTCAACACTACTATTAGTGCTCTACGATGTTAAAAAAATATAATCACCAAAATCAAGGACGACTTGTGTTTCACCAAAGACATCAATTTGCTAGGCCTATCATGGTACAGGACTATGAGGCATATAGGTCTTATGAATGTAGGGTGAAAGGAAAAGGATTCCTTCCAATACAGAGTTATAGCACAAAATTATTCTAGCAGAGTTACATTGAGGGAACTATGAAGTTTACTTGGGTATTCACTGTGCAATGCAAGACTGAGGCATAAAGGAAGATTTCCTGTCATTCAATTTGCTAACAGAAGGGACTATTACACTAGGGCCAGGTCTACACTCGTGGCTTCTTGTGCGAGTAATAAGCAAATGAGGCTAAGCATGGAATATCGCTGAGCCTCATTTGCATACCTAATGAGCCACTTTTTTCCCCCCTTCAGAAGAGGCTCTTGTGCAAGGAGTGTCTACACTGCCCATTCTTGCGCAAGAAAAACCCTCAAGCAATGCCGTTCTTCCTGAAAAGTAATAGGTGTAATGACATTGCGCAAGAGGGTTTCTTGCACACGAAGGTAGACACTCCTTCTTGCACAAGCGCCTCGTCTGAAAAAAAAAAAAAAAAAGTGGCTCATTAGGTACAGTATACAAATGAGGCGATATTCCACACGTAGCCTCATCTGCATATTACTCGCACAAGAAGTCGCGAGTGTAGACATAGCCCAGATGTGTCCACAAATCCAGCCACCTCAGAAGTCAAGATCATCACTCCATTACTTTGGAATGAAACATTTGACTTAATTTCCTCATTTACACAAACTAGGCCTGTTGTATTTTTTTCATTGAGGGATACTCTTTAATATTTTAAAAGGTTTAAAAGACATGTAAATATTAATTCACATTACTCAAGTCAAATATATTTCTTCGCTTCATTTTTGGTGACTACTTACGTTTTTTCATATTCTAGTGATACATTGCAAGTAAGGATGTAAGCATCCTCCACTCTTTTCTTCATGTCAGGATGACGAGCACCATGATCCAAAACAAGTCCTTTAATCAGCCTGTAAAAAGTCAGTAAGGTGACTTGTAAGAAATCCTTTATACCCAGGGTAGGAAGTGTCTATAGCAGCGGTTCCCAGCCTTTTCCAGATGGGGACCCATTTTGACAATTCAGGAAGACTTGGTGACCCCAGGGCAATTAAAAAAATGTGTGAATGGCTCTTTAAGAGCCCCTTGGGGAGACACCTGGAGACCCCTTTGAAATGTAATGGCGACCCATATTTAGGTCCCAACCCATAGGTTGAGAAACCCTGGTCTACAGTCATAAAACTTATACCATAGTTGATTAAAAATAATTATGTACCATACTACCATATCAACCATGTACATGGCCAACCAAGAAGCTTATCGGTTAACCTTCATGGTTACACGCTGGTTCCCTATGTGCACCTGCGCCCGGGAGTCAACTGCCACTCCCCCATATGTAAGCACTGACGTTTTCAGCAGTTACTTAAATGCATTTTAACATCGCTGATATTAAGAATTCACTGGATCGTGTATCCTTCTTGCATGGATATGCTAACTTTACACAGAGCATACCGTTTAGGAATAAGTTAAAAGGAAATATAATATAGCATAGTGTCTGACTGCATTAGCTACTAAAGAAGCCAATGCAGAATTCATCTATGCCTCTGAAGTTAAAACATATCTACACTTGTTTTGTAATTTCAAACAATTTTGAAGCATTATGGTCTCAATACAATCTGAGTATTATTTTATACATCTTCACTTAAGGATTAAAGAGCCAACCCATCCTGCCAATGTCTGAGTCAAAAGAGATGAAGAACTTGATTCCTATTCACCTTCCATTTTTGATCAACTACCTAAAACTTTCACTTTCTTTCCATTGGAAGTGGACTTGTATGCCAAGAGATAGAGATTTTTGAAAGTGTAACAGATATACACAGATGTCCCTCGTGTACATTTTACACTTGAAATAAATGAACAGTGGTGGTGATGTTCAAAAATAGAGTCGATTCTCCAGCATGGAGAGAGATTATTTAGTGTCATTTATATCCAGTCCTTCCCCAGCCTGCTTTACTAATCTAACAAAGCCTTTTTTCTGTGATATTTCGTCATGTTTATTTACTTTGTGATTCTGATGGTATTTTGCCATTAGTTGGTTTTGTATTCCCCCACCAAGTAATGAGTTTCTTTTCAAACACAACACGGGCAAGGGGGAAAAACAAAATAAAAACCCCCCCACCACACAACAGGAAAATGCAACCGTAAATTGACAAAAACTGGCAAAGGAGCTAAGTGGCGGCATAACTGAAAACAATTCAGTTTCAAGTTATGATTAAACCTACCAACATTTTACAGCTACTTACGCTGTTTCAGTTTCTGACTTATGCTTCATCTCCATAATCTCAACCATGTAGAGGTCAATAGGCTCATTTGGTTTCTTGATGGCCAAAACAGCATCTACAACAGCCTGAAGTAAAAGAACGCTTTAATAAAAACAATGTAACACACGAGCGCATCTTTCATACATTTTCATCACTCCCACATGTATTTACAGAAAACCTGGAATTCCTTACACAAAAGGACCTTAAGATATAACAGACAACACATGCATACTTGCCTCTGTTAAGATATCAGCAAGTTCTGCATGAACTTTAGTACGCAGGGACGTTCTGGCAACATCCACAAGAGTTTCTCTGTCCATCTCCTTGGTTACTTTGACTTTCTCCAAGACTTCAAGTGCCTTTTCCTTTGCTGCTTCAAATCCTTCCGTGACTATTCTAGGGTGCAAGCCCTAATATTTTTTTTTAAAACAAAAAATAACAGAATGGTGAGTGGACATTTTTTCCACACCTGAAACTCCCATTTACTAGCTTTAATTGAAAAGTTAGACTCAAAGTGCTATCCTCATATTTGAGATATTACAATCTTACAACTCAAAGTCATGGATAAAGTTAGAATTTACATACTACAGAGGAAAAAAGTGTACTGTCCTTCTGAATACATATAAAAGGAAAGGCACTCCTTCTAATGCAGAGGTAAAGTACAGATTATTCTCGCACAGAGTTATAGCCAAGGGAGCTACAAAGCACACTTGGGTGTTCACTGTGCAACCTGAAATAAAGTAGCAACCTAAGCCTCTTAGAATATACACTAAGCAGCGATTCCTTACCTCTAGAAGGGTTCTCATCTTTTTTTGAGCCTCCCACCTATGCTATAAAAACTCCCTAGCCCAGCTGTGCCATAACTCTGCATATAAAAGCCAGAGCCAGTATTAGGAAGTAGCAAGTATGGCAGCTGCCCAAGGCCAGGAGCCACAGGGGACCCTGCAAAGTTAAGCCCAGGTGGCAGAGCTGAGGGCCACAAGCCTCTGCTTTCTGCCCCAAGCCCCAGCGAATCTAACCCTCACCCAGCTTTGTGCCCCCTCCCCGGACACAACTCCTGGTTGAAAACCACTGCTCTAGACAGGTGTCTTCTAATTGTATGACCCCAAGAGACAAGAGCCTTAAATCTAAAACAGAAATAAGTCAAATATGAATTGTAGACAAGATACATCCTATATCCATCACTGCTGTCGACCTGTAATAATGCAACTCCAGTTAGTGTACACACACACAAATAATTTTTTCCTTTGGGATGACAGAATGATGTCCCCTTCCCCCATCCAAACCCAATTGGCTGGGGGGGAGGGGGAAAAGAGCCAGGGTTGCCCCACACCCTCACATCCCTCCTGCCAAGACCCCACACCCTCTCAATTACCCCTTCCACTGATACCCCCCTCTGGCCCCCTGGCCAGACACCTACCGAGGGATGTGGGGGGAAGGGGGGAGAGGAGGCAAGCATAGCAAGCACGGGGCACAGCCACCCCCCCGTAAAACTTTATTTTAGTTTTTACCTAATGTAACCCCACACAAAAAAAAAAAACTCTCTCAAAAGGAGTCATTAAGATCTGTAACTAAAAGTTTTTATGAACACGGAACATTAACTGCAATGGTGCTCAATAGCTTCGTAAGGGAAATGTTCACTCATTTTCTTGTGAAAATAAGACTCATCTGTACCTCAGAAATATAGAGGTCCGCCTGCTTTAGCAGCTCTCCAATGATCAGAACATTTGAAGTGGTACCATCTCCAGTGATGTCATCCTGTGCTGTTGCTACTTTTGCTATCAAGGAAGCTGTTGGGTGCTGTATTTGCTAAACAAAACGAAAAACATAACACATGCACTGAACAATAAAACTTGCTGAATTGTTATGGGAGTATCCATCAGAAACCAATTTAATATTTATATCTAGCCACTGCTTACTTTTCATAAAAATAATCCAAATGCCAGTCACTGTTGGTATTAGGGATGTTAAATCCCATTTAATTAGTTAACTGATTAAATGGCATAGGGATGCTGGAGGGAGCAGCAAAGGGCAAAACATGGAGTCCCCCCTCCTAGGCAAGTAGCAGAGCCATGGGGGAGATGAGAAGGCAAAGCCCCAGGTGACAGCAGGGCAGCCTGGAGGAAAAGTGGAGACCCCAATACATTGACCTCCTCTGGTCCAAGACAAGTCAGGTCCCGAGGATGCGGGATCAGAGAGGTTGAAGTCAGATCTGTACTAGGGCTGTTAAAATTCAGTTGAGTGCAACTGCTGAAATTGTTTATACCGTTGCACAGGAGAGGAGGCAGCTCCCAGAGTGTAGACCCATAGAATCCTAAGGCTGGAAGAGACCTCAGGAAGTCATTGAGCCCAGCCCACTCCTCAAAGCAGGACCAATCCCAACTAAAGCATCCTAGACAGGATTTTCTCAAGCTGGGTCTTAAACTCTAGGGATGGAGATTCTACCACCTCCCTAAGGAACCCATTCCAGTGCTTCACCACCCTCCCAGTGAAACATTTTCCTAATATCCAACCTAGACTTCCCCCACTGTAACTTGAGACCATTGCTCCTTGTTCAGCCATCTGTCACTACGGAGAACAGCCTCTCTCTATCCTCTTTGGAACTTCCCTTCAGGAAGGTGAAGGCTGCTATCAAATCCCCCCTCACTCTTCTTTTCCACAGACTAAAGAAGCCCAAATCCCTTAGCCTCTCCTCATAGGTCAAGTGCTCCAGCTCCCTAATCATTTTGGTTGCCCACTGCTGGACCCTCTCCACATCCTCTCTGTAGTGGAGGCCAGAATTGGACACAATACTCCAGATATGGCCTCACCAATGCCAAATCAAAGGGATAATCATTTCTTTAGATCTGCTGGAAATGCTCCTCCTAATGTACCCTAATATGCCACTAGCCTTCTTGGCTACAAGGGCACACTTGACTCATATCCAGCTTCTCATCCACTGTAATCCCCAGGTCCTTTTCAGGGAACTTCTAATTAGCCATTCAGTTCCAAGCCTGTAGCACTGCTTGGGATTTTTCCATCCCAAGTGCAGGACTGTGTACCCGGGGTCTGCACGTAATTGTGAAGGTTAATCGTCGACTTCAGGTTCATCAGTTATCCATGTACATGATTACACTTTCACATCCCTTATCTGCACCTTCCTAAATTTAGCCTTACTTCTACAGGTACACATGCAGAGAGCCTTCCCTTTGCACCAGAATCGCAGGCATTTCAGAAATTAGACACTTTCTGAAAATAGTGGACTCATTTAAATTAATGTTAAATAAACTCAATAGCTCAGACGTTGTCTTGGTTCTCTCTCTGCTACCCTTGATGTGCTGCTGATCCTTGATCAGATGCAAGACTGGGGCTTCAGAGACATACAAGTATCATGTGAAAGTGCTGGATATAAAAACCCATATGTAAGAACAACAAGCAGGACACTGAAACAAACCGATCGAACCCTTGCTAGGGTAAGAGATCGGTAGGGAAGGTATCTTGTTTGCTAGTGAGGGAACAGACGCAGGAAGCCTATGTTCACTATGGAATGATCCGCTTTACAGTTGAGCAGCCAGGAGACGTAGCGCCCCGTAGAGAAGCCCCGTGCAACCCCCCTGCGCAGGGCCCAGCCACCCTCTTCCCCCCTGCGGCGGCGACGGGGCTCACTCACCATTTCGTGAAGGAGCACGTTGCCATCTTTGGTCAGCTTGATCTCGCCGGCCCCGGACACCAGCCTGCAAGAAGCAGCATCATGATGCAGAACCGCCGCGGCTGCGCAGGCCCCTGGCGGGCCCCCCCCGCGCGTGGCCTGGCTGCCGCGCGCCCGCCGCTTTGTCTCGAGCGTTCTATCCCCTCCCCCCCCCCAGACCCGCGCGTGGCCTGGCTGCCTCGGCGCCGCGCGCCCGCCGCTTTGTCTCGAGCGCTCTATCCCCCCCCCCCCCCCAACGGGCGGCCGACCGCCGGGGCAGGTGCCTGAGAGGAACCGCAGACCCCCCCCCCCCCCCCCGCGGGGAGCACTCCCCCGCACGCCTGGGCCTCCGAGCCCCCTCACCCACGCGGCCTCTCCCGCCTCTCACATCTTCATGGTGCCCTTCGGGCCCAGGTTGGTCCTCAGCACGTCCTGCAGCCCGCGCGCCGCGCTGATGTTCACGGCCAGCGCCGCCTGGGCCCGGGCCACCTCGGCCTTCGGGTTGAGCGCCTTCACCGCCGACATCTTCTCCGCCGGGCCGAAGAGAGACAGCCCGCCGGCGCCGCCCCTCCCTTCTAGAACACTCCGCCGCGCCGACCCCGCCCGCCCGCCGTCCATTGGCCGAGCCGAGCCGCTGGCGTTGCCATGGGGCCGCCCCCTTGTCATTCACTCCAAGTGCCCGCCTTCTGCGGAGGCACGCCGGCCGTTGCAATCCGTTAATATGGAAATCGTATTAATCACGTGGGAACACGTTTCGTAATATATGCAGAGCTTATGAATATGTAAAATGTGGCCCCTGCACAGCCGTGCCTTGTCGTGATTGCCCACAGGCGCACAATGTCTTCTTACAGTTCTAGCTAGTTTTGAAATAATTATAACAAATAACATAGTTATAAGGGTCACAAATGGCTGACATGCCTCTAGGTGATTAAGGTGCATATTATGGGCTTAGTCATGACAATCTCCCACTTATTAAAATCACAGACTGGCCTGAGTTAGAAATTAGACACTTTTTGAAATAGTGGACTCATATTTAAATTAATTAATGTTCAATAAAAATAGCTCAAACGCTGACTTGGTTCTCTCTCTGCTACCCTTGATGTGCTGCTCAGAGTAATAAGCAAATATCCAGTATTGTCATTCCCCAATGTTAAAAAATTAAGATTCAGGTTCCAAAAACCAGATTTGCTTTAAAGTCCTGAAATTTCAAAAATAATAACATTCGAGTTCTTTTTAATGGCCTTGAATTCTGAAACGTAGGGTTCGCCTTTTCAAGATTTTCTGGGTAACTCGGCAATGGTGATAGAACAATTTTTAGGATGGGGATACTGAGTTGCACCCCTCCCCACACCTGTTCATGCTCCTCCAATGGTTGCGATGTCAACTCTCCCTCATTGGATCGACTGGATGACATTTGAGGCAGTAGTGTCCAGTCCATGCAGGCCGGGAGAACTGGCAACCCTAGTTCCTCACTGCTCCCAGATGGGGGCCAGGCCTGCCAACAGAGTGGTGAGGGGGAAGACAAAGGGCGCAATTGCCTGGAGCCCAGCCATGCAAAAGGCAGTGGCGGCAGACAGAACCCTAGGCCTTTTAAATTGCTGCCAGAGCAGCGCACCACTTGCTCCAGGCAGCCCTGAGGGCTGCTTAGCTCCAGCCTCTCCCCTTCTTCCCAGGGCCCTGCCCTGTCCGAGGCCATGGAGCAGGGCCCCTTCCCGCCTTTGTCAGTAGCCTGGCAAGGCTGTTGGACTGCTGCTGGCTGGGGGCAGAGGCTGAGCCCTGTGCTGAGACCCCAGGTTGGCTACTGGACCCTGGGCTGTCACAGAGCCTCCAGGTCTGGTGGCATGGATACCAGGACAGCCAGGGCTGGTGGGATGTGGATGCAGGGGCAGAGGCAGCAGGCAATAGGACCCCAATGACTGGTGGAGCCTGTCAGGCTAGCAGGCAGTGTGACACCATAGGGAGGGGCAAAGCCAGTGAGGTTGGCAGGACCTTAGAGGCCTGGTTGGACCCCATGGGGACCACCAGTAGGCCAGGACCTGGGACAGGCAAAGCCCCCTGCACTCTTATTTTCCACTCCTATGTAAATAATTCAGTGGGGCTGGCCCATGTGCTGGGTGCAAAACCTGGGGGTGCTGCAGCACCTCCCTGCACTCTTACTTCACATGCTATGTGAATATGAAGACTTGAAACTTGATTGTTTTAGGGGTAAAGGCTGACATTCTCAGGTAATCACAGGACTTCGGGAGCTGGGGTTTTAAGAAAAACAACAAATACTGCAAGACTTGAGTCCTTGCAATAAAATCACGAGAGCAGGCAAGACTGAATGTCCTCAGTGGGGTGTTCATGATAGAAAAGTCTACAGATTAACTTTTCAATAGTGCCAAAGAGAGTTAGGAACCCCCTCTGGTTAGGAACCTAATTCACTTAGGATCCTTTAAAAATTCCCCCCTCCATCCTCAGTGGATTTATTTTTTGAAGTAACCCAGATTTTTAAGGTATTTAGACACCTAAAGATGCAGATGGAAAATCTAATGTATTTTTCAAAAAGCCCTAGGTGCCTAACTCTCATTGGCCTTAGGCATCTCTCTGCATCTTTGGGTATCTACATACCTTTGAAAATCTGGTCTGTCCTCAGTCAGACTAGTCACAATAGAAGGCACAAACTTCTGAACGGAGTAGCTAACATTCATACATACATGAGCTATAAACTTTCATTGGGAGAAATAGGATGGCCTAACAATTGGAGGACTATCGTTGAATGAGAGAGACTTCTTTGCAATTCCCTGGTCTTGCCATGGACGTTCTCTGTGACCATAGGCAAGACACTTAACTCCTTGGGCCTTCAGATCTCTCCATATAAGGGATCCAAAAGAAGAGACAGGTGCCATTGGAATAATATTGCTCATTGAAATATCATGATATAATGCATCCTTGAAATGATTCCATGATACATGGATACCTCCATTGTGATTGCAGATACCACATTATCAAATGTAGTTAGGTGCCTCTGCCATCAGTGAGTCTAGCTATAGGTAAGGTGGTGGTCCTGTGTGTCCATACAGCCAGGAAAGAAAACAAGCACCCCTTTATAATTCCCAATTCAAGATAAGCACATTGTAGAGGCAGCAGCTCCTGCAACTTTCCACTCCAGCCACTGCAACATGCTGCCATTACAGAGAGATGTAAACTATCCCAGGTGTAGGGCTGATGTATGGTATGTCCATCCATGCATCAGAGAGGAAGCTGTGAGAGTGAGTGAGGTGTCATTCTACCTCACAAGAGGATCTCCAGTCTGATAGTCAATAATGATGGACTACTTTGGTGATGGGCTCATGACAGAGAGGTCTAGACTAAGCACTACACCTGCAGTGTACACACTTCGCCCTTAGAAGAACTACTTGCAGTAGTATTCTGATGATAGAGAGAGAGCAGGATAAGGGAGTTTGGGGAGACCTGATTGTGAATGATGGAGTTAGGTTTTGGAGCGCAAGAGTTTCTATGCAAATGGGAGGTGACTACCTTCTTTGGTTACTGACTGTTTTTTATGCAGTTGGTGGCTGAGCATCAATGGGAAATATATCAGCATGTCTGGACCGCTGTGGTTTTGCTGAGTTGCTGGCAAGTTATTCTAGTGAAGAAGCCCATATAAAAAATACTAGGTAGGCTTTCTTTATCATTGCATTCATCTTTTTTTGAATTAAATTTCCAAAATGGAGAAATTGCACTAGGTATCTCAAAATGTACTAGCAGAGGGCACCCCTGGAATTCTAATTTTGTTTGTCTGTTGTGTGTATGTCTGGCTATAGGCCAGGAGAAATACTGCACAGATAACTTTTGCAATCCCTGTCCCCATATATTCTGCCAAGGAGACTTCGGACTCCTGAATCCTCCATGCATCTCTGACACTGTCTCCCAAAGGATTCCACAGTCCAAGTGTCACGTGCAAATATTTTGATGTGCACTTTTATTCATGGTGATTAGCAGACCTAGTCTCTAGCTCAGTAGTGGGCAACCTGCAGCCTGTGGGCCACATGCAGACCGTCAGGGTTCGCTAATTTTGGAAACCATTATAATTGAAAAATCCACAGAAATGATGCCAATATAAAACACTAGCTAGCTTCAACACTTGTTAAAAATGGTGTACATTTGTAGTGACCACACTCATTTAACTAGAGCCACCTCAAATGTATATAGGTATAAAGGTTGAGGTTTGATCCTGCAAGATGCTGAGCAGCTTTTTAGTCCTGATACAGCAAGGCACTTAGGCATGTGCTTAACTTTATGACCGTCAGTAATCCCACTGAATTCAGCTCTTCAGTTTCTCAGTACTAACTCATTTGTCACTAAAATGCATCCCAAACCCTTTTAAACGAGATGTTCTAGACTCTGCAGATCTAACTTTTCTATTCAGAAAAATAATCACTGGCAATTTTGGCTTACGGAAGGCCTGGCACAAAGGGCCAGATTCCATGGCAGCTACCTCACTTTACATCAGCTGAGGATCTGTCCCCAAAACTCCACACACACCTCAAAATTTCTTCTTATGTTTCCGTGTTCATGTGTAATATGTACACTGTAACACTGGCCTGTCAAATCCTTTTAAAACAAATTCATCTGAACTGTAGGTTTGAATTGGTCAAGATAATTTAGTGAAAGGTCCAGCCTAGAGGGGAAGGGGGCTACATTAATCTTCAGATAGGCCAATATTTCTGACATCATTTTGGTACCATGTGTCTTTTAATTCAGTTCAAGCTGGACAGTGTAAAAGATCAGACCCTCAGCCGGTGTAAATCAGTTTATTTCCACAATTCTTTTTTTTTTTTTAACAAATATAAACAGCGTTATCCTTAGTGCAGGGGACAGACTTTGTAGCAATTATCCCCCGCCTGTGCGTTAAAAGGCATAGTAACCCTCCTGGACCTCTGCACTTGCCATCCTTACATCCACCTCTTTGTGGTTTTGTGTTCATTTTGCCGAGGCTTGTTGGTTCTCACACTGTACATTTATGTGGCACAGCGTGACAGAAGCAATTCTCCGCCCCTCTTTGCCCTGCTCTCTCTGCCGGTACATCATTAGCCAACCAGGGAGCTAGCAGGGCTGAGCTATAGGGGCTCCTCCTCCAAAGGGGGCAGGATTGCACCTCTCTTTACTAAGTCTGTCAGCAAACAGCTGAACACCTCTAGTTTCAGGCATGTAACGATTAAAAATAGTCATGCGTACTCAGCAGATTATAAAGAGCTGTTGGAAAATGCAATCTTCTTCCTGATCAGCCCTGGCCTTTGTTTGTAAGTGATCAACCATCCCCTCAACTGATCAGTTCTTTTCCTGCACAGCCAGGAGGTTTCCAGCAGCAGCCACAGCAGCCACGGGCAGTACAATACTGTAAGTCGCCGGGATTGGTTTTTTTCTTTCTTTTTAGAAGGGGATGTCTCTCCGCAAGCTCATATTCATCTTGCTTCCAGTTTGTTTTCTAGTGCAGACACTAGTGATGGACTTAGTTTGCACAGAACCCTTTGGGTATTTCTTGTCGTTGGTATGATTGTGCTCTCACACAAGATGCACTGATAGTGAGGTGCCTGTTTGCAACAGGAGCATAAACGAATGATGCAATCCCAGAGAGGGGAATCATCATCACTTTGCCAAGAGATGAAAACACTACCCACATTGTTGGGGAGGGGGTCCTAGGTTTATAGCTATGCCATTTGATTTTTGCCTTCTCATCTATTTAAAAAAAAAAGCATTTAAAGCAATTTACCGCTGTGTGTTGCTGTCAGACCACAACTGACAGTAGCAAGTAACCCATCTATTGATTTAAAAACTGAACAGAAAATCAACGAGTTGAAGAAGACTCAATGTTAGGAAGGCCTGGGTCCTTTAGTCCTGATGTACCCAAAACTCCCAAGCACTGTTACTATTTTTAATTATGATTATTATTTGGTCTTTTAATATAATTACAACTAGTAATAATTTGCTCAAATATAGCTCCTTTTAGCTGGAGAGCTCAAAGTGCTTTTCTAGCATTGTGAATTAAGCTTTATAACAATCTTGTGAAGTAGGTATTTATATTCCCTTTTTACAGATAGGGGAATTGAGACACAGAAGAGATTCAATGATTTGCCTCAGACTAACATGCAGACCAAACCAGCAGCAACTGAAATCTATGGAGAGAGACACATTATCTTCCGCAAAAACTTCTTGCGCAAGAGCTCTTGCACAAAAAGGAGTTATTCCTTGTAGAAAGAGGAATACCTATGCCACAAAAACCCGTTCTATTGATTCACTGTAAATTTTCTTGTGCAAAAATGCACTCAAGGTGTGGATGCTCCACGAGTTTTTGTGCAAAAATAACTGTTTTTGTGCAAAAACTCTGCAGTGTAGACATAGCCTTAGTTTTTTCTCTTCGTCATTATCTTTCCTTTCCCGTAACTGTTCTCCTTTGCTCTTCTTTCTGATTCTCTGAACCTTTACTCTCTTCTCTTAATTCTTCTCTAATCACTCCATTTCCCCTGGCTTCTCCTCTTTCCTATTTTCTTCTTTCACCTTTTTGTCCACCTTCTTCCATTCACTTATCACACTTGTATGAATGCTTGCTGTGTGGATATGTTTCCAAAGTTGAAATGACAGAATTGGAAGTCTACCCTTCCTTCCAGAATTCAAATACTAGAAAGGCTTTTCCAATTTGATTTACCTGCATTTTTAATGTGGAGATAGGCAACCTGATTTTAGTTGTAGTAATTAATCCTTTTCTGTCTAGATTGCACAAACCTCCGTGCATCTGTCCTAGTAGATTCTATTTTCTCAGTGCAATTGATCTTTGTCAGCCTTAGATTACATAACCTCTTGGACCAAGAGCCTCTGGAGTAAAGCCAGACATATGTGATAGTTCCCCATTCTTCTCTTCTTGGAAATTTGACTAAGTTTCCCATTGTCCTTCCACTCTTTTTGAGATCTCATACACCTCAGGTGTTTCCAAACATCACTTGCTTGTGAATAACCTATACCATCTACATGTTTTCTAAGTCTTTAAAGTGCTACCAGACTATTTGTTGTTTTTTAAGTTTAACTCCTTCCTTGCACAGGCTGGTTGAACTCCACCTCATCTGAGGAACCGCCAGAGAGAAAGGGGCAGCCCTGGAGAAAAATGAGATTAGGAACCACCTCTGTCTATTTTCTTCAGTCAGGCCTGCCCCAGGGAGGAGGAAGGGGGCAGTTGTCCTGGGGCCTGGGCCACCTAGTGATTCAAAGGGATATGGAGCTCCCAGCCACTACCACGGTTACTGAGGCAGTGGCTGGAGCCATGGCCTTTTAAATCGCTGCCGGAGCACTGCATGGCACACTTTGTGTGGCTCTGAGAGCTGTGGGGCATGCCATGCTCTGGGTAGTGCTGAGGTCTGGCTGCCCCTACTGTCCAAGGTCCCACCCCTTAAAGGAGCACAGCGCTGCCTCCCAACTTGCTATGGGGCTCATGGAAGCTGTCAGTTATCCTGCCTCCAGTGTCTCCCCTCCCCCTTCCACATGCTTATGCTCTGTTCCAAGATGTTTTTTAAAGGATGGGGCATGGCCCACAAGTAGATCTCCAGGGGTGCATGGTTGGCATGACAAAATCGCTGGGTCAGGAGGGCTTAGGGAGTTTGGGCTGATGCCGTGACTGCTCCCTCTGCCACCACCCGGACCCCTATTGTCCATTACCAGTCATGGGACAGCTCAGTGATGTACCCACGTCCCTGTTACTTTCAATTCCAGGGCTAGGGAAGTAGCTTCAAGATTCTGCAGAACTGGTTCTGTAGCCCTTTGGAATGGTGCTTCCTAGCCCTAGCGCTCAGCAGGCATGGAGGGCAGGAGAGAAAGAACCCCATTTCAGCTGTCAACCCTCATCCACTCTGGCAGCATTGGCTGTACCTACTTAGAAGCCGCTCACTGCAGTAGAACCAGCCTCCCTTCCTCAGGCACCATCTGCCCTGTCCTACAAATCCTCCATCACCACCTTTTTGATCAGCAATACAAAATGCCCCAACAATTAGCCTGGGACTCAAAATCCTAACTGTAGTGTGTGGTGGGATGGTTTTTGCAGATTGCAGACCAAAGAAGATGAGAAACGTTGATCTCAGTACAGCAGTGGCTTCATAGCTGGCCTTCATGTGTTTTTATCTCCATCCTATATCCCAGTCCATCAGGGCCAGCAGCAATGGCTATAGCACAGCAGGGAGTGTCCAGGAAAAGGAGCAAATTGAAAGCGCTGATCCCAGGGAGAGGCAGAACCTGGTTGGCACAGGTGATCAGGGTTTCTGTCTAGCCCATTCCCCTTATCATTCTGAGGTGGTATATCCGGAAATATATTTCAGGCTGATACTTTATCATCACATGGCAATGCAGTATCATCACATGATGATATTATGTCATAGTGTGATATTGCAATGCAATCTCATGTTCTCACAATGCAGCATGGGAACTTTGCATAAGGATTGATCAGCACTGAGACACCCACAACACAAATATCATGCCACTCCGATGCAACATGTTTGTCTACAAGGGCAAATTTTAAAACTGGCAACTATATTCAGATTTCAATTCTTTATGGACTTCATAATTTTTTGCAGACTAGAAAGATTTTAACAGCATGCTGTCCCCAAAATGTGAGGACACGCTCTTTTAAATTTCATTGCACAATCACACATCACAGCATATGGGTTTCCAACTCTGTTCCAAAAGTTTCCAGTAGCAGCATGACTGGGCAGATTTGGAATCAATTTCAAGTTAAGACTGATCCAATGTAAAGATGGAATTCAGTGACATACCCACCTACTGAGAAATCTTAGCTTAGTACCAACCAGTATTGCAAGGAGGTTTATGTTTATTTTCTATAGCTGCATAATGGCGGTAAGTTTGTTTTGCAGGCCACGGTCACGTAATATGGTAATATTAGGTGTTCTTTATCCAAAGACGTAAGTGTAAGTGATGTATCACGAAAAAGTACTTGATGTTATCCGTATTCCCACGTGTGTATAGGCTATGCCCTCAGGGATAGATTGAAGTTGACAGTTTGCCCTGAGTGAGGGACAGTGCATATTGATTCTCTTCTGGGTGGCCACCCAAGTACAGTTTACAGGGAACACTCGTACCCTACCTAAGGGTGGGCAAATAATATTATCCCCATTTTATAGACTGGGGAGCTGAGGGCATGTCTATACAGAGAGTTTGAAACAGCAATAGGTCAAAGCATGGCAGCAGGACCCACACAGCCAATTAGTGTGACGCACGCAAGTGCCCTGTAGATTTACACCCAAGCTTGCAATGCACTAACTCTGAATATGCAATCCCTCAGACACATAAAGGTGACTTGTCAAAAGTCACACAGAGGTGCACTGTCAGCATGGGAAATAAGGACTAGCATTTCCTGACTCCTAATCCCTTGCTCTAACTATTCAGCAATGTTGTCTCTCATCTAGTACCAAACCTATCACCTACTGTGCATAAGTTCTGGATGTCTCCCATCCAAATACTGAATCAGCTGAGTCTTTCTTAACCACAAGATCATATAGGCAGGAATATCTGCAAGCAAAGTAGCCAAGTAGTTGACAGTTTTCTGACATGCTGGGCAGAAGTGGGGAAAATATCCAGGAAAAATTAAACAATTAAAAATTAATTACCCTCACTCCCAAGCACCAGCACTTGTTTTAACCATCCCCAGAGCCCAATATTTTCTTACACAGACAAAACATCTTTTGCTCTAATGGGCTGGGAGTGTGATGCTCAGAGCATCATCTCCATTAGCAATAGTGATCAAAGCCCACGTGTGTAACATGTATTTTAAAAGGTCAAGAAATATTTTTTCTGTGGGAACTGGCTCCTTTGTAAGAGGCTGTAGGACGTCTTATCTTCAAAAGATAGAGGAGTACACAAGAGGCAAACAAATCTGCATGCAGTTGAATGTGATGAAAAGAAAAGATGAAGCTTTGTGACCTGACACCAGAGGACACAGCACTTTCCTTTCACCTGGAAAGATAAATCACATGCCCAGATGTATAGGCAAAAGACAAGGTGACTGGGAAGCAAACAATCCCAAAACAAATCAGGCCAACTCCCGCCCCAACATCTGAGGTACAGGGCAAGTATAAAGTATTTCTCCCAAATACAAATGACTAAATATGGAATTATAACTTGGATTTGCCTATACAGAGAAAAAGTACAAGACAATTAGGTTATGTCTACACTGGCACCCTTTTCCGGAAATGCTTAAAACGGAACAGTTTTCTGTTATAAGTATTTCCGGAAAAAGTGCGTCTACATTGGCAGGATGCTTTTCCAGAAAAGCACTTTTTGCAGAAAAGCGTCCGTGCCAATGTAGATGCGCTTTTCCGCAAAAAAGCCCTGATCGTCATTTTCGCGATCGGGGCTTTTTTGCGGAAAAGAAATCTGTGCTGTCTACACCAGCCCTTTTCCGGAACAGTTTTCCGGAAAAGGACTTTTGCCTGAACCGGAGCAGCATAGTTTTTCCGGAAAAGCACTGATGATTTTACAGTAGATTGTCAGTGCTTTTCCAGAAATTCAGTGTAGACAGCTGGCAAGTTATTCCGGAAAAGCGGCTGATTTTCTGGAATAAGTGGCCAGTGTAGACACAGCCTTAGAGTAATAGCTTAAGTCTTATGCTGTTTAATATGCAACTGTAATTCTGACCTGCAGAATGAACTGTGCCCACCACAGCCAAGTGAACAGATACAAAAGAAAGGGAAAGAGATTGTATTTCAGCAGTAATTATGTGCCCTGATGGTCTGATTGAGTGACACTTTCAACGTCTAATTTTTAAACATAGTCCTCTGGGGAAAAGGTTGCTGTGTCATGTCACTGTGACTGATGTCTTAATGTGCTGGGTCAAGTTCACTGAGACCAGGCCTATAGTAGGAATACAAAACTTCACCTCTGTACAGATGAATCCCTACTTATCCTTGACTGATTTCTTGCATCATGCCCTGGAGCATTTGGCAAGGGTTAGATGGACAAGGGGGCTGATCCTATGTCCTTCTACAAGTTTTTGGGGTGAGGAGTCTTGTTCCCTTAGATCTGAGAAGGTGAGATAGAATTTAGTGTCACAATCCCTGCAGAAGAGTTAGGATTCAGAGAGTTATTTCATTAAATGTCCCTGCCAAGAGTGCGTCAGCAGCAGGGCCAAATCTCCACTGCTTAACTCTGACCTTGAACTCAGAAGGAACACCAGCAGGCAGGCACCGCAAATCAGCGTCTGAGGCAGGACCCATCGCTGCCCGCTCTCATTAATGAGAGCAGGTTACGTGCCTGCATTCAGCACTAGCTGGCAGGTGACAGTTCAGTGTCTTGGCTCAACACGTTACACATTGTGCAATGATTGTCGGAAAGACCTTCGCCTCCTCTCTTACAGTAGAAAGGTTCCCAGAAGGATGGCCTCCCTCTTGGAGCTGAAGGAAATCTTCCGCAATGCCGATGCAGTGTGCTTTGATGTGGATAGTACAGTCATCAAGGAAGAAGGAATTGATGAGCTGGCAAAGTTCTGCGGAGTTGGGGATGCTGTAGCAGAAATGTATGTACAGTGTTTGCTTATTTATTTAATGTGCATAGCAATCAATAGTAGTCATGACTCTGCTTTATCCCTGGCCAGTGGAATGATATCCAGGATCACAGTAATAATAAATAGCATCAAATGAATACTGGAATAATGTACTGTTTGGAATTGTGGATATATGGGGTCTGAGTCAACATTCATTCAAATCAATGAGCATCTGTCCATTGATCACCAGGCCTTTGCTTTGTTAAAGGACTTTTTGTTAAACTTTGCAAAACAGCAACACAGCGCGGTGCCTTGTTTTGTGAAAGAAAATACATTTTGGGCCATTCTAGTGTCCAATCTTGCACCCTGGGCGCTAATTGCAAATCTCTCATTAACTTCTTAGGGATCAAAATCAGGTCCTTGCTTAAGGAATGCTGGTCCAATGTGGAGAAATAAAGATTTTAGAGCTGGTTCATCCATGTTCATGTATAGCATAATGAGGTTTTCTGGCAGTGCTACCTATCTGCTTTGCCTCCTGGGCCTTCCAACTCACAGCAATTATCTTTAGAAGTAACAAATATCCTCGTCCACTGAGCTTGGGGAAAGTCTGTTTGTGGATGCTGTCGATAAATACCTTACAAACCTTCTAGTCGAGTTACCAACAACTCATTAGTTTAGCTTCAGCTCTTTGTAAAGCTTTTTGCTGCCCATCTTATGTATTTTGCCCAATAATATCAGTCAGGTAATGTGATCCTGCCATGTTACGGTGAGGTCCTTCTTTGCTCATTTGTAAACAGAGGTGGGTCTGAACCATCACAAAATTTTTGGAGGGGATTTGAAATCTGGCAGCAGTTCCTAAATATTGTGCAAATTTCTCAGCTCATACCTTTTTAGAATGTGCATACAACAGAGCCTAGAATCAGAACGAATGGAATGTCTGAATAATTCCTCTTCAGTTAAAAGTCTTTGGCTACGTCTAGACTACAAATCTCTTTCGAAAGAGAGCATCTAGACTACAAGCAGATTTTTCGAAAAAGTGAGCCACTTTTTCAAAAGAGAGACTAGACACTCGCTTTCGAAAATGCACAGTTTGCATTCAATAGCGCCTTTTTTTGAATTAGTACTTTCGAAAAAAGACATTAATTCCTCGTAAAATGAGTTTTACTGCGATTGAAAAAACTGCCACATTCTTCTGATTTACTTTCAAAAGAACGTGGCTGCATTCTAGACGCCGGTGAAGTTTTTTTAAAAAAAGGCTACTTTTTTCGAAAAAATCCTGTAGTCTAGACACACACACTGTGACAAATCTTCTTCTATCAAGTATAACTGATTTGTTTGGATCTCAATTTAGGACACGGAGAGCTATGGGCGGCTCTGTGACATTCAAAGCTGCTTTAACAGCACGACTAGGACTCATTCGTCCCTCCTGGGAACAAGTGCAAAAATTAATTTCAGAACATCCTCCTCAGCTCACGCCAGGCATAAGGTAAGATGCATTTCGATGAGCCTTCCAAAACCACAGATGGCCAGATGCTGAATTGGTGTAAATTAGCATAACTGCATGAAGTCAGTGGATTTACACCAGGGGGGCTAGCCCTGAATATTTTCTGGCTTGGCTTTTCCATAGTATGTGATGTTCAAATTGGGATGTTACAGTGGGAGGAGTCTATTTCTGTGGACGAGCATCTGCCTCAAAGCAAGCTCTGTATCAGTTGGTACCAAGAGGCATCCTCGTTGGCAGTCTCAGCACATAGAGCATGGACTGAAGGATTACGTACAATGATCTGTCCTGTAACCTCGAGAAGTGGTGTCTCTAGACCCTTTGATTTCCCTGCTGTCACTCGAGATATGTATGATCTGAAAATAGAGACTCTGACCCTGTGAAGTGCAAAGAGCCTTTACATCCCAGGACTGTCTCTGCCTAGTGGAGTCCATTCTTCAGGGGTATCAATTCACTGCTAAAGTCACAAATGAAGTTTGAAAGAAATCGGGGCTCAGAGTAAGTATAACCCATTTCAACTGGACAGGTCCCCACCCCCCATCCCAAACAATGCAGTAAGCGGCTGAGCAAAGGCTAGAAAACTGCCCTGCTAGCCTTAGCTTTAGCAAGGCTCTAGCTCTACAATACCTAACAGTGTTTTGAGAATCTGTGTTTTCTTCTCCTTGACTGAAACACAGATTTTCTCTCTCTGCAGGGACAGTAAGACCACAAACAGCATTTGTGTCCTTGTTTGGAATCACATGAGTCTCACTCACCCTCTTCCTTTTTATCCTCCCCCATTGCTCTTCAAACATATTTAATTCTGCACTTTCCTGGCTATGTTCTAGCACTGCCTCCCTGGCTCCCATTTCTGCTGCTTTGCTTTTGTTGGTCTTTAGTTTTAGGGTTCCTTCCAGGTGTTGAGTGCCTTCAACTCCCATTGTCCCATGGACTGAGTGTGAAACTCTTTTGTCTTCAATTCAGCTTTAGCGGATTCCTTTTCTGCAGCTACTGCTTTTTTCTGGAGGAAGGCAATTGCAGTCAAATATTCCTTAGGAACTCTCCAGCAAAAGACACAGCTTGGGGTCAAAACAATGAGGAGTCCTGTGGCACCTTAAAGACTAACAGATGTATTTGGGCATAAGCTTTTATACACAAAAACCCACTTTGCAATATGGCTATCCCTCTAACAGCTCAGGATCAGTGATTCTAAAAGACCTGTTTGTGCTTTAGAAAACTTTAAGCACATTCTCTGTGCAACTTGGTGCTAGGGACTCAAGCACCTTTATTTCTTACATATTGTTGATGGTCTTATTCCCACATTCAAGAGAATTTCTGGGCTGGATATGATCTTATTTGTTTACTGGGATTGACCTGAGGGTCAAAAAGATATAAACAGTTCCCTAGTTCGAACTACCTAGTTCGTGCCGCATGTAGCCGCGCGGCACGGGGTTCGAACCAGCCGGGATTTAAAAATGGCGGCGCCCGGCTTATGCAAATGAAGCCTGGGAAATTCAAATCCCGGGCTTCATTTGCAATTGCGGTATGCCTACATTACCCTCCTATTTCGAAATAGGAGGGTAGTGTAGACATACCCTGAGTAACTAATTGGCAGTCTGGGTCTCACTATAATACAGACTTGTTACAGCTCCTTTCATACATGCTGAATGGGAGCCTGCGAAGGAAGAAGGGAAAGTCAAAGATTGTAACGAGTATGGTATTGAACTCCAGTACTCCTCTGAAATGAAAAACGATAATGCAAATTGTAGTCAGCTTTGTTACTGAACAACGTAGTTGGGATTCTGCTACTTCTTGAGCCTGCCAGCTATTCAGGGCTGTTGTTGTGTTTTCTTTTCCTATAAGGGAGCTGGTGAGCAGGCTTCATCAGCGAGGTATCCAAGTCTTCTTAATATCCGGAGGGTTTCAGAGCATTGTGGAGCATGTCGCTTTACAAGTGAACATTCCAACAACAAACGTGTTTGCCAATAGACTGAAATTTTACTTTAATGGTAAGAAGTCATTGATGGCTCTTTTTTCTACTAATGAATGTCACCATTTCACTTCCAACTGAAGTAGGATAGTGGGCTTAAGAATTGAATGGAAAATCAGCACAATGAAATATGAGCATTTTGCTTCTATGAATGGCCTCTCTGAACTGAGGTTGATGGTTCTCAGTTTTTGTGAGTGTTCACATTATAAATATTGTCATCACAAGTGGCACTTGTTGGCTGTCTTAACTGACGGGCCTAGGAAAGAGACATAGAAACTGAACTGCCCAGACTCCCCTTGAAGAAGTCAGGGTTAAAGCAGTCTGGTGAGATACGTATTTTAAAAGTAATGTAAGATGTAAGAAAGAAATGAAGCACGAGTTCCAGTAGTGGCTTTACAGCCAAGGTTATACCCAGCCTGCTTCCTCTCGGTACTGGTTCGGCTATAGACCCAGGCAAGGAATTTGTGAGCCCTCTTCTTCCTCTTTCACTGTCATATCTGGGGTGTAGGCTATTCTGAAGATGGACAACTTCAAATTGTTAGGTTGCAGGCTGGCAACTTTCACCAGCACTCGCTCGCCTCCATCTGTCCCTCCACCAAAAAAACAACCCCTTCTTTTCCCAGAACTCCCCTCTCTCCTTCAAACAAAACAAATCCAATCAAAACTATTTCTGGCTGAATGAAATGTTCTTTGGAAGCCCTTGTTTTCCCTGAGACAACAGAACATGCTAGGATAAAGAAACAAGCATGGGTAACAGCCTACTTATAATAGTAGCTGGTTCTGTCCATTGTGTATCTAGAATAAAAGATCCAATACGTTTGTTTTCCCCACTTTGGGCTGTATTAGGACAAAGAAGCAAATGTTAGAGCTGCTGCGTATGGCAGCTGAGGCACAGAAAGTCACATTCTTTTACATTCTTGCTGTGGTTTGATAACATTTCAAGTCAAGGTTAAAGACTCTCTCAGTAATACTAGAAAAACTTAAAAAACAACGAATTGTCTAGCAGCACCTTAAAGACTAACAAAAACATGTAGGATATGTCTAGACTACATCCCTTTTTTGGCAAAGGGATGTAAATAAGGCCCATCGATATTGCAAATGAAGCCGGGATTTGAATTTCCTGTGCTTCATTTGCATAATAGCGGCTGCCGCTTTTTTTTGAAACGGGGCTTTTTAAAAAAAAACCCAGCAGTTTAGAAATAAAACCCTTTTCACAAGATCCAGTTAAACCTCATTTTTGGAGGAGTACAGGATCTTTCAAAAAAGGGTTTTATTTTCAAAAGATCCCTGTCTAAATTGCTGGGGTTTTTTCGAAAAAGCCCTGTTTCGAAAAAAAGCGGCGGCCACCATTATGCAAATGAAGCGCGGGAAATTCAAATCCCAGCTTCATTTGCAATATTGATGTACTTAATTTACATCGCTTTACCGAAAAAGGGATGTAGTCTAGACACACCCATAGATGGTATCATGAAGCTTTTGTGGGCACAACCTACTTCCTCAGATGAATGAAGTATTAATCCAGTTCCAAAATAAATAAGGGATGGTGGTGGGGGGGGAGAGGGGGGACAGGAGAAAGGAAGGGCAAAAAATAATGAATTAGAGCATGGGTTCCCAAACTAGGGGGAGTGAAGAACTTCATGGGGGGCATGAGGCGACCCAGCCACAAACACACCCGTCAATCCCACCCCAAGTTTTGCTGCTATTTTTTTGGGAGGGGGGAAGCATGAGGGTTTCTCAAAAATCAGAAAGGGGATGTGATGCCGAAAAGTTTGGGAACCACTGAATTAGAGTGTTCAAGTAATATGAAGCTGATAGAGAAGGTACAAGTTGTTCTTAAGTACTCATTGGTTGATCGGTTAAGTCATTAGGATGTGGAAGGTGAGCTAGCCAGGCAATGACTTTATTCATGCCTTTGTGACGGTTCCCAAACTTGTAAATGACGTTAATTTCCAACACTTTCCTGTGTATTTGACTTGTGGAATTGGCCTGAAACAACACGGTGACTGCTTTGAAGCTCAGTAATACTAGTATCAATCTTTTAGTTTCTGCTTTCAGAAACTCAGGTAGCTCCTGAGTAATTCTATTGACTTCAGTGGAGTTGCTGACTTCAGTGGAGTTGTTCTGGATTTCACAATAGTGTAACTGAGCAGAATTGGTTCAGTAGGGCTCATTACTTTTACTTACACCACTGATTTTAATGGGGGGGGTCACTCCTGAATTATAGCATTGTATCTCCGGGTAGAACTTGGCCCACTGAAGCTGTGAATTTGTGATTTTTTTGCCTTTTCTTAGCACTTCAACATAAGTTCATTGGTGTCTTTCCTGCAGCCTGTTGAAGCAATTGCACACACAGCTCATGTATCTAAATCTTCCTCCTCATATGCTTTCAGGCGAATATGCAGGGTTTGATGAGACACAACCAACAGCTGAGTCAGGTGGAAAAGGAAAGGTTATCAGCCACTTGAAGGAACAGTTTCACTTTAAGAAGGTAGTTATGATTGGAGATGGAGCTACAGACATGGAGGCATGCCCCCCTGCTGTGAGTAGCCAAGAACTGGATTTCCCCTTTAAAGAAATGCTTTCCTATATAACTAAAGCAAATGCTTTCTTGTCTATCTAAAGCAATATATCTGTTTGACTGTTACACAGAATTTAAGGGGGATCGGTAGATGCCTTTTGATATATTCTGAAATAGTATCTTGTGGGCTATTTGTAGCAGCAAAAGCCCTGACCCACTCCAAGAGGGAGGTGTACCAAAGGGCATTCACCTCCCTGTGTCAGCAGGCAGGGAAACAGTGGGGTCACCTCGGGATGGAGCAAGAATTCAGGCCATTCACTCATGTACCCCTTTCAGTCTGGGTTTCTCTCTTTCACTTGCACACGTGCGTACACATACACACAAGTCTGTCTCTTCTTTGTGCCATTTGAGCTGGCAGAGCCTTCTAAGATCTTAATGCTTGTCAGCAGTGCAGCAAACATTCACACCTCCAGCTGAAGTCATCACGTCCCTGCATCTCCAGCCCCAGTGCAAGAACCTGAAAAGAAAGATCATCATAACCTGTTATAACCTTACACTATCAATCTTCCTATATCTCACCCCAACTTCTCTTCTGACAGCTCTCTCTGGTTCCTTGACTCACTCCAGCTCCTTGCCTTCCTTCATACTGCTCTTGGAACAGACTCCCAGCGACAGCTAGCCAAACACACTCATTCAGAAATCTCCCGAAAACCCGCCAGTCCAACCATAATGCCATCCAGCTGGTCTAGATTATAGTGTTCAGCTCTCTACCTGCCTTTTAGATGGTGGCCAGCACCTTCAGGTTTACAATCCTTTCGTTGGTATCGTTTATCCTTTTAAAAGCATTGCATGTGCGCACCCCACACACACACAATAAAGCCATATCTTTTGTCACAGTTGTACTGTGATTCCTGCTTTTAGTGTTAGTATCATGGTTCTCCTACACAGATTCCTCGCCAAGATCCATTGATTTATGGTGTTTTGGAGCCATGGTTCTGCATCCTTCTGGTGCTCATGGTGCCTGATACTAGCAGAACAAGAATGTTAGTCTGATAGCTTAGTGGGGTGGGCATCAAGATACTTTTTTGCACCAGAAGTAATTTCTCCTAGGAATGGAGCAGACACCGGCCACCCCCTGGACATGGGAGCTCTCACACAACTAAGAATAATTTAAACAAAGTTAAAATACAACAAAAAAAGTAGCATTTTACAGTAGGTGTGGCTCTAATTTGCAATCTGCTATTATAGTCAGGCACGTTGCTAGAATCAGGAAGCATGTACTTTAATGGGAGCCTGGAATGTGGTCCCTAAATACCATAAAATTCACACTGTGGTATAAGGAACATGTGTGATTCTAGTTCCAAGCGCCAGCATTTGTGTAAGTCTATTACTGTAATGCTAACAGTGGGCATCTTGGCAGCAAGCGTATGCATTGCCATCCCAGATTAATATTTGTTTAATGCCTTAAATATCTCATGAAACAGCAAGAAGCGAAAGTTTAAATGTTGCATTTTCATTTATCTAGATATTTCAGGCTCTGGAAATGATTGTTCTCGGTTAATGATTTGAGCCATTAGTTAATGATTGCTTTTGTTATGTCATATGAGGTGAGTGGAGTTAAAAAAATAGCATGGGTATAATTGTGATATTGTGCATAAACATTCAACTGTGAACTCCTTCTGGACAGTTAGGAGTTCAAGGTACAGTAGCAGCATAAGTCACGGGAATTTTCCTCAGATTTTTCAGTTCAGTCTCACATGTGAACAATCTCACTGTCAAAATTCCCATTGATTTCCAGGATTTCCAAGCCTTTAATCAAATCCATCCCAGCAACACAGAAAGGGACTTTTTTATTCGGGATTTTTGTTATAGTTCATGCAGGATCAACTAATTCTTTTTAAAAAAAATTAATGTATTTACACTGAAAATCCTCATTTCATTAGTAGAAAACTTAATATACAAACCTATTCACTTTTGTTTTGCTAGGATTGCTTCATTGGATTTGGAGGAAATGTAATCAGGAAACAAGTAAAGGAGAAAGCCAAATGGTACATCACTCACTTTGATGAACTGCTTAAAGAACTTGAAGAACGATAAGTTATACAGAAGCATTTTTTTAACAACAATTGTAGATCAATATATATAATGCAATTAAACATATTTTTGTTTGCGCAGCTGTGCGCTGAATATTTGTATGTTTGTATTTGATACTTCCAGATAACTTCCCCAGATGTTCCCTCTTGTACTTGCAGCTCACATTGCAAGTGGTCCCATTCCCATACACTACCTAAACATTGTCTAATCAGAATTTTTATGGGACAATAGATGACTCATCTGATAATCTTCTCCTATGTGGAAAAGTCAATGGATGCACACTCTAGTTTATCACAGCTGAAGACCCATGTTAAGAATTTAATGGTAGGTTAATACTTTATTGGTTTGTGGTTACTTTATAATGTATGTTTCTTCAAATCACTATGGGCCTCATTCTGTTACCTCTATTTCCCTTGAGTAACAGTTTACTCTCTGTAGAAGGGTCAGATCTACTTGGTACATAGAATCATAGAACACTAGAACTGGAAGGGTTCTCAAGAAGTCATCAAGTCTAGTCCCCTGCCCTTAAGGCAGCACCGAGCACCACTGAGCTGGGGATCACCAGAATGACAGGGAGGGAAAGGCATTGGATTTCTGGCTGCAGCCTGACCTACATAAACTAGAACACCAACTGGCTACGGTCCCTGTTAGGCCATATGCCAGCTGAGAGTTGGCCAAACAGCCACATATGCCAACACCCCACTCTCCCAGCCTGACACGGATACAGAGGGCAGTTGGTACAGGGCCCAGCTGTGCTGACTCTGTGTTAGTAGAGAAGTCATTCTGCAAAGAAGCCACGGGTACAGAATCTGGTGCCATGTTCTTGATGTGCATTTGTTTTCTTTGTGGAAACTGAGAGTGACTCCATAGTGAGCTGAAAATCTGCTTTGAAATTTAAAAAATAAGCAGCTGCCATTTGCTAAAAAGCAGTCAGGGCTCCCACTACCAGCAGAGGAATACCCTACTTAGCTATGCAATGTATAAGTCACTAACCGCAGGCACTGGCTAGACAGTTTCAGAGGGTACAACCGAGTGCGCCACTGCCTGTGCACAGTGAATGCTTATTCGCAACGCTCTTAAAAGTTCAGATTTCACACTCCACTTACAGTGGTATCGGAGGGACAGATGTGTACAGCATGATTACAGCTGTGTCACTCCCAGGATATTAGGAGGAGTGCGGGTTGGTCCAATAAAAGATATTACCAACCCTATGGCATGTCTCAGGCCTAAGTGCATAATTTTCTGCACACAATTCCAAAATACTGCATGACATCAGGAGGAGCAGCATTTTTCCTCCCTGGAAAGATGAGCCAACTCTCACCCAAAGATTTTGTTTGGGTTCCTCCCGTCAAATTTGTTTGTTCTAGGAATGTTAAAAATCATGTAATAGGGTAACTGGTGTAACTGCTGAAAATCTGTGGCTGCACGGTTACCCGCACTGCGGGCTCAGCCACCCCAGGAGGGGGCCACCAGCCCAGCTCCACTCGTGGGAAGGGGGCGTCCCTGCGGCAATGAAGCCACCTCTCCAGCAGTGGAGCTAGCAGATCTTGCCCGCCGGGGAGGCGCTTTGCTGAGTGTAACTGACACCATTAATCAACAAACATTTGCTTATCCCTTAAATAGTTGTTTACCCTCAAACATCCCTAGTTTGTTTGCAAAGTTTATTTGTTGAACACCAAGGAGCCACTAAACTCAAGAGCTGATTTATTTTTGAAAAGTGTTCTTCCCAAACAGACCTTTACTAGTGAGGACTGACTCAGAGGACAACATCGGCTCTGCTTAAGAAATCTGCAACGGTACTTTAGTAAGGGGGCCAGCAGTAGGCTGTTTGCGACAAGACTCTTCAGCAGCCTACGAAAAATACTCTCTCAAATTCATCTGGAAAGAAATCTCAGCAAGTTCTAAGTACAGCTCATGTACAATACGTCTTTTGTTCGGGTAGGAGTGTTTGAATAAGGCAAGAAAAAGCTCTTGCTATTATTCAGTGTTTCTCTGCTCTCCTCTAAGATGCAGCTATAGAGTTTCTAGGCATGAGAGAGTTTTTTTGAACAGATATCCTTACAAAAAAAATCTAACCTCCAAGACAGCAGTTACAGCACTCATTCAGGTCCTGATTCTACAAACACTTATGGGCATACTTAATTTTAAGCATGAGTTGTCAGTCAATGTGCTAATTTAAGCAGGTGCAGAAGGGTTTGTAGAATTGGAGGCCTTAATGTAGGTCTAAAAACTTTGACTGTACCTGATATTTCACAAGATTTATTCCAGAGTGATTGCTCTGAAAAACAAGAAAACCATTTTATACTAGGCAAACATCAAGCCACCCCTCTTCCTTGATGGAATTAAACATTATTTAGCTCAGTAAGCAGGTGGCTCTTCCCCTGGCTGACCTGTTTGCTCTGTAACACATGGAGTGCTGATCAGAGGCAGTGAGAATAGCATGGAATGCTAAGCAGTGAGAATAGCAGCATGAGGAAAGGTTCTAGTCAAACTGCATACAAGATCCATCACAAGAGACCCAAGAAAGTTTTGGGAAACAGTGCAAGGGGTTAAGCTAAATTGCTAGGAGTGGGATAGGAGAAAGTAGGGGAATTTAATGGGCGAAGGCCAGTGCTCGCATATGAAAAATCGTCTCTTCAGTTTATCCTCAAGCACATATTTTATGTCCTTTTCCCTGATATGTTATCTTAGCTGCTTAGATTGTAAGTTCTTGAGCACACAAGCCCTCTTTTACTCTATTTGCATGATGATTTCAAAAATTAGACACTATGTGCTGCCATAATACCAATAATAATAAAGTTAGGAAACTATTAAGTTGAAAGACCAGATATGTATCACATTCATGTATTAGCTAGGCCAAAAAGGCAAGGTTAGTGCATTAGCTTTTCACACGGGGAAACCAAAGTGCAAATATTAATGCCTCTCAACAGTAAAAACAGTACCTTAAAGACTAACAAAACATGTAGATGGTATCATGAACTTTTGTGGGCACTAGAGGCTTGTGATCTACATGTTTTATTAGTCTTTAAGGTGCCGCTAGACTATTTGTTGTTTAAGTTTTTCCTGTTACAGACTAACTCGGCTAACCCTCTGAAGCTTGTCAATAGTAAGTTTAGGCATCTGGACTGGAGCCTTCCAGAGTACAGGGGATGGAAATTACAGGCTAACATGCAGGATTCAGCCTAGTCTCCACTGTCTAGCACAGCAAAGCCATCCACTAATATCCAGAAATAATCAGGTAGCTCTACTCAAGAGAGGCCTTGCAATAGAATGAAACAAGAATGATGTAGCTCAAGGGGTTAAGACCGAGGTATCAGCAGAACGTTAAAGCTTGCAGTGCCGGTCTCATACTGGCATTGCTCATCCCCCACTCTTCTGAGTATTGAATGTGTTCAATAATTAAAGGCAAAAAACTCACCCCCACACAAGGCACACCCTTGATAAAATTAGCGTGGATCATTTGCTGCCATAAACTGCAAACAGACATGGGCCCCTGTATCCGATATGGAGATCTGCTGGCTCTCCCTGGGGTGCAGGCCTCCACACCAGGTGATCTAATTGAGGGATCAGAGCTGTGGGCACAGTTCCCATTTCCACATAGTAACACTGCACACACTTGCTACTTATTATCTTATTTGGAAATTGTATGTAAAGAAAATATCACCCCATAGCATGTCTTTGTGGGAGTTATAAGCGTCTGAGAAAAGGCATTATGGCAATATTGGCCATTTCAGCTGAAATACTGTATACTCCCCCTGCCCCTTTTCCATAACAGAAACCATGCAACTAAATGGAGACATATGGTGCCAGTAATATGTGAAAATTAAAAGGATTTTATTGACTGATATGTTATTGCAGAAAACTCATTGAAATGTACAAACTGGACATTCAATATGTGATTTGTACATACATTATATTACAGGGATTTTTTAAACTAGTTAGAATAGACAGTACTGTTTTCACTTACAGAATGGTCATATCATTATAAGTACTGAAAAAGTCGATATGCTCTAATCTAAAAGTGAAATCAAAACAGAATTGGATATGATACATTGCTTTACGCTAATCATAGTGACTCAACATGCACCGTCATCACACATTGTTTCAGATGTATATACTGCACTGAAACATCTGAAGTCATGATTGCTTATTAAATAAAACCTCTTTTCCTAGCCTTGAGAATTATTTTCAGAAAAACATGAAACAATACATGTAAAACATGCCCTTGACTGTAAAATTTCACACCACTGTTCCTTGCAAATGTTTATTCCAACACTGTAGATCATACAGCCCAAAGCATTGATTAAATGATTCCATAAAGTTAATTCCAGATAGACACCTAGATAGATGTTTCATTTGTTTGTTTCTACTTCAGAGTCATATCAAAATAGAATCCATTATTGTCCGTACATTTATCAACTAGCACCTGATTTGTAACTCATTTTCTGCTCATACTTGCACTTTGATTATAAGAGAAAGTAGTTTAGTAATTCTACTGCATGTTATAATTTAAATATTCTCAGCTACTTTGTAAATTTAGAATTATTTACTGGTTCAATTCCCAATAAAACTGATATAATGGTATGAATTTCTCAGATACAAAGCTTTGTTTTAAATCTCTCCTTTTTATGGGAACCAACCACCATTAATTTTTTGATTAGTAATTATTACAAATACAGTTTCCATTATACAAAAGCCCCCTGAACAGTAACAATGTCCCCAGAATGTAAGTACAGCATTATTTCAACTTTAAAGGGCAGATGTGCAACTCACCCTTTGCAGCTACTGATGCGTTGGCATCGATACAACATCAGGACACAACCTGTACATGTATGCCTGGCTCAACTCGAGATGCCAGTTTCATAGATGAACTGGGTATGTCTGAGTTTTTAAACGTTTCTGAAGGCATACAGTCTTTAGATTCTGGAGAAAAGAGGGTTTTTTTGACAAGCTCCATATGGTACTTTTATGTTTCTTTGACCATGATATATGATGTATACCATCAAATTAATTTAAGACAAATACTTGTCACTTTAATCTACGTAGGCACAGGTAACTCAATAACTTTACTGCAGTGGCGATATCTTCAACGGTATCATGATTCTGGACTCCATTTCCTGAATAAGGGGCACTGAAAAAAAGAAAGATACACTCTCATTTACTTATAAAGATCCCATTAGTAATTCTGCACACTTGGGCTGTGTCTACATTGGCATCCCTTTTCCAGAAAAGGGATGCTAATGAGACACATCGCAATTGCAAATCCGCGGGGGATTTAAATATCCCCCGCGGCATTTGCATTTACATGGCTGCCGCTTTTTTCCGGCTTGGGGATAAGCCGGAGAAAAGCGCCAGTCTAGACGTGATTCTCCGGAAAATAAGCCCTTTTCCGGAGGATTTCTTATTCCTACTTTCAAGTAGGAATAAGAAATCCTCCGGAAAAGGGCTTATTTTCCGGAGAATCACGTCTAGACTGGCGCTTTTCTCCGGCTTATCCCCAAGCCGGAAAAAAGCGGCAGCCATGTAAATGCAAATGCCGCGGGGGATATTTAAATCCCCCGCGGATTTGCAATTCCGACTGGTCTAAACTGCATCCCTTTTCCGGAAAAGGGGTGTAGCGTAGACACAGCCTTGGAGTTGTGCTGTCAAACTATTCTACTAGCTAGCACATGTCAAATCTTTATTAATCCCTAATCACTCTTCCCCTTGTCACTGAAGAATAGTAGTTTTGAGAGATAAAGAAGAAAAAACAAAATAGTTTTTTAAATTTGAAAACAAAAAAAATCTGTTCCATTTCAGCAAGACACGGGTTAGCTTGCAGTTGTCCTGTAATACAGTATTTTCATTGTAATCTGACAGAACAACATTTGAAATATTTAGCATAGTCACATGCCAGATTTGTTATGAAAGCTGTTTCTGATATCAAAGGTCTTCTGGATTCTGGCTCCAAAGTCTACTTTCTCTATTTCGAGGAATCTATTTCACGGGGCCCCAATGTTTCACATGATAGCTGTTACAAAGAAAATCTAATGGCTTCTTTTAAAGCTTTATACAGTAAATAGTGAAATATGTTTGTGAGCAAAAAAATAAATCTTAGAACATATCTATTCCTTTGGCAGATGTTCTTTGGTACAAATATGTTTTTATTCCAACATTTATACAGCACCTACATCAATTTGCTGACATGTACAAAAATTGAAAACAGATTATTTGAACAACTGACTTCATAATTTTGTGAAATGCAACCTCTGTTTCCTTTTGTTAGAGTAACTGATGAACACACCAGCAAAATTCAACAGTTATGGCAGAGTAACTTGCTGAAACCAACAACGTGGCGCCCCTGTCCATTTAAAAAAAAGTTTACTCCATGGCCCATTTCAATGTAGTTCAGCTCTTACCTGTATAATATACTAGTTCATCCCAGCCATGTTTATGCCATGCAGAATTTCTTGTGTCTTCTCTGGACTGGAGGTCCTTGTAAGCTAGAGGAAAAAAGCACATGCACAAAAATTTAGTACGGAGTCAATGTGCTGCTGTCCATAACTATCATACTTTAAAATATTTAATTACATAAGAACATAAGAGCAGCCACACTGGGTCAGACCAAAGGTCCATCTAGCCCAGTGTCCTGTCTGCCGACAGTGGCCAATGCCAGATGCCCCAGAGGGAGGGAACACATCAGGTAATCCTCACGTGATCCCTCTCCTGTCACCCATTTCCAGACAATTCTGTGATTAAAGAGGTTGCAGATAGTGAGAAGACGGGGGCGGGGGAGAGTTAGATTCAGAGGCTTCACTTCATACAAAGGAAGAACTCCAAGACCAGTGGAAAGGGGGAAGGCAGAGCAAGTGAAAGAGCAGGTCTAGTGCTCATAAGGAAGCCATTCCACATGAATATCCCATGGCTAGGGCACCCTGGATTTTGCTACACATGGAGCCCTCAGGCAGCTTCTCTGTCTGACATTTACTTCTGGCAACCAGCCATAAGTATTCGTAGGAAGGCCAGGTCACTGGAACTTTAAGCTCCACTCCTATGCTGAACAGCACCTTCAAATGGAATAAGATGCAAGTGTGGCAAGGGCATTGAGTAGGCCTAGATACCGCAAGTAAGGCTGCATTCAAAATAGATTAGACCCGTGGTCACCAACAGGTCGATTGCGATCGACTGGTCGATTGCGAGGCCTCAACCAGTCGGTCGTGAGGTGTCCTGTCCACCCCACCCCCGAGAAGCCGCACTACCTACCTCCAGTGAAAATGGAGGTAGTGTCGGCTTCCTGGGGATGGACAGAAGTCCCCGCAGCTTAGCGCCACTTCCAGCGATTCCGGAAGTAGTGCTAGCTGCTCTGCTGGGTGTACTGCTGAAGGGAGCATTGGCTCCCTGCACCGCACAGGAGGGGTGAGCCAGCCCTGGGGGAGGCGCGCATGCGGGGTTTCCCTGCGCTGGGGGAGTCGGCCCTGGGGCAGGCGCACGCGGGGCTTCCCTGCGCCAGGGGAGGGGGTCAGCCCTGGGCAAGGCGTGCGCACGCGGGGCTTCCCTGGGGCAGGCGTGCATGGGGCTTCCCTGCACCACGGGTGGGGTCAGCCCCGGGGCAGTCACGCACTGGTTTCCCTCTGGGGGCGGGGGAATCCTGAGAGGAGGCAGATGCAGGGGACTCTCTGCCTCCACTGGCACCCCACTCCCCAGCCACAAAACTCTGTCCCCAACCACAGAATTCTGTTCGCCACTCCCCTGTTCCCAGCTACAGAACTCTGTCCCTATTCCTGTCCCCACTGGCACCCTGTCTCTTGCTGCAGAACCCTGTCCTCTGCCCTCCCAGCACCCTGTTCCCTCTCCTCTGTCCCCAGCCGCAGAACTCTGTCCCCACAAAATGTATAATTATAAATGCTTCATTTTAGATTTAAATAGCATGAATAAAAACCAGACCATTTATTTCATAACTATAAACACGTGATTTTAATTTTATACATCGCATAATTTAAAAATAAACTGTTTATCAGAGTGTGTAAGTAAGGGCTGGGGATAGCAAATGATGGACAGAAGGAGAATAGAGAGGGCGGGGCTTCAAGGAAGGGATGGGGCGGTAGATCTTTGCCTGTTCAGAGATTTAAAAAGTGATCTTGGGTGTAAAAAGGTTGGAGACCACTGGATTAGATAGATAATGCATCACACAGAGACTGGACCTCTGCATGGGTGCTCTAGGATCCAGGGTGCTGTAATTAGGGATGTTAAAATGAGTTTATTCAAGTAAATGTGTAACCACTGAAAATTTCACTGGGGGGTGGGTAGGGAAAGGACTGGGAAGAGGCAGGTGGCTCCCATAGGAGCTGGTGTGCACAGGAAACCACGAGCCCCCCACGAGCACTGATCTCCCACTGCACACGGCCCCCCCCTCCAGCACTGCTGCCTCTGGGGAAGAGGGTGCATGTAACCAATAAACCCAGGCTCACTGGTTAACCGTGTACATGGTTACACTTTCACATCCCTCGTTGGAATACAATTTCCTGTGCATAGCCCTGCAGTCTGAAAGTTGCAGCACACATTTCTTCAGTGTGGTTGTTAGACTGAGGAGGACTCTCCTCCTGAAAAGTTTGGAAACTGCCTAGCACACGGTGGGTGCTATTGCAAATAAAAAAAATGTTAGACTCTCTTTGAGGGGAGCATGCAGAGGTAACCTGAAGAGATACCTGACTTTTCCCTTCTCGTAGGAAGGCACAGTTTGACCCTTGGAAATCAAATCGCCCAGCATAGTCATTTCAGCATGAATCAGGGATGGAAAATCCTGTTTTAAGAGTTAGCTGGTTAAACATTAAGTGTAACTGTTGGAGGGGCCCTTTGTGCCCGGGGGACCCACAGTATGGGTGGGGGAGCAGTTCCAAATCAGCCTGGTCCAGTGCTCTGCAAGCTGCTCTAGCCAAGTCAGGACAAGCCTGCTGCACCACGCCACAGGTAAGGGGCTGCTCCATCCAGGCCCTCTGTGGCATGCCATGGGTGGTGGGCTGCTCCAGCCATGCTGGGAGAAAGCACCCCCCCCTCACAGTGTGCCACAGCGGGGTGGGGCTTCTCCAGCCAGGCCACCAGTGATGCTAACCAGGTAACCTGTTAACCCTTTACAGCCTTAGTGTGAATTCGGCCTGTGGGAAGAGACTGCAGGAATGAACTCATTATGTTCTCTTTACTTGAAGCAAACAGAAGACTCTAGCAATAAGAAAGGTCTGCACTGCTATACTGTAACTTCTGGTAGACATTACAGAAGGACAACGAAATGTCTATTGTGTATTTTTAACTTTAGTAACTAAAACTGCAAAATAAATGTGAAAAAATCCTTGTTGATATCAAAACATGGTTCTCTCTCTCTCACTATTCCATGTCTCGTTATAATGAGCCCACAGAATAGGTCCTCTTTAAGGATTCATTCAATATGACAGCTGAGTGTGTGCAGCAGAAAACAAAGAAGCTTACCCCAAAGATGGTGAACCATATATAACTGTCCAATTTGTGAGAAAAATCCTCCAACTGCTTCATTATTGTCCTGTCGGAAACGAATAGCACGAGCCCTAAAGACGACAAAACAGAACCTCTAGAGTAGAAGCCGTAGATGGGCCCAGGAAGCCAGTGGTAATTGGTAGGAAAGCAATTGGAATTAATCTCATCTCAAATGTTAAAGAAGCAGAGTCCAAAAGCAAACCACAACACTCAGTTCCTAGCAACAAAAAATTAATATATAACTTATGAAGCAGAGCTGCTCTGCCCGGTGCTTCCTGGAATCAGCCCCTGATCTGTTTCAGCAGCAGCTGACTTGGGGACCCCTGGGGCAGAGCAGCTGGGGTCCTGCCGGGTTGGTCCCGCAGCGCCGAGGGGCGGCGCTACGAGACCAACCCCGCAGCACCCCAGCTGCTCTGCCCCAGGCATCCCCAAGAGCAGCTGGGGTGCTGCCGGGTTGGTCCCGCAGCCCTGAGGGGCAGCGCTACGAGACCAACCCAGCAGCACCCCAGCTGCTCTGCTCTTGGCTTCCCCGATTCAGCTGCTGGTCAGTTTCAGCAGCAGCTGAATGGGGGAAGCCTGTCCGGCTGCCCCAGCACTTCCGGGTTCCTGATGGTGCTGGACCATCAGGAGTCCCGGAGCATTGGATGCCGGACTAATAGAGTTTTACTGTACTAACCAGTTAACCTTCTGAGTTTTAACAGTTCTTTCTAGACAGAGCAATGCATTGCCATGAATTCTGCAATACTACCTTGCTCAGGAGGCACAGGGGTCATCTGGACTAAACTTGGTACACGGAGCAGAGGGTACGGAAAACACCAAGAAAGAAGGGGAAGGGTGTGACCTAAACAAGACTGTGATTCAGTATTTAACATCTGCTGAAGTCAAACAAACACTTTCCACTGCTTCCCTGTCTGCCCCATCTTATACGTCGGAAACATGGCTCATGGAAGTCTCTAGCATTCACGCCTCAGTCGGGGCACTTCTACCCACAGAGGCTGGCTCTAGTGTACAAATCAAACTGAAAGATCTGAGATTACATTTAATTCCATGGGGAAAAACATTTCTGAAAAAGGGTATGCTATTTCCATTGACAAGCCTTCCAAATTCATGACTTTCAAAAACAGGAACACAAACTAATTACTGGAAACTTGAGATACCTTAATTTTTGGGAGAAGAAAAAAAATCATCCCTTGTAAATTAAAACTACCACCACCTAACCACATATCTTGTTTTGTATGTAACTGTGTACTAGTCAAGCCATAAGGTAGTCAAGCTAACTTAGGGGAGTTAGCCAATGGTGAAATTAAAAAAAAAAAAAAAACAAGCATGTTTTTGCAGCCACTTTTTTCTGATAATGAAATACTCAAGTCCTCCGCCCTTTTGGTGCCTTTCTTTGATCTGTACCACCAAAGTTGGAAGAGTGCAGTCTGGTGCAACAGAAAAGATCAAAGAAAGGCTCTTACTCATATCCCACCACACCTATTTTCCCTCCTCTATGCTAGTCTGGCAATTTTAGAGGAAAAAGAGAGACACACACCTATCCATCACTTTACCTATCCCCACAATCTCCTGAGGGGTCAGAACAGAGGGTTTGCACTAAGTAAACTGGATCATTGGGCCTATTACTGCAACTCTGGTATAACGAGTTATAACAAACTTTGGTTTTGAACAACTGCTGCACACTCACTAGGGAAAGGACAAAGCAGGGACATTATGCTATATGCGATTTTGTATATTTTGAACATTTTGTAACAATAAGAAACTTGAACATTTTGATAGAGGAAGTGAAAATTTGGAACATTTTAGGTGTCCTGAAAGAAGTTCTCAGGAAAAAAGGAAATATGAAAACTGGGGCACATACAGTCTCTTTGTATATAGGTCTATTTGTTTTGATCACAGTACCATGGACAAATGTGAGCAGGACTGGCAAAAGAGTTTAGCGGGTAGAGATGAACAACAGAATGGGCGAGGTTTTTAGTGGTGGATGACAGGAGTTCATTTTGTAGCTGTGAAAGGAACACAGTGCCAGTAGAGCAGAGATATTAGCAAAGTCATGGTATCACTTCTGCAGATGTCTGCTCTTGCTAAGAGTTTGAGCCTGCTCTTACTGAAGTCAACAGCAAAATTCCTGTTAATTTCGATGCAACAGGATCAGGCACCAAGTCAGTTACATCGGAGCTGTCTCTGCAGAGACTGACTGGGAAAGTAGACTGGACACAGAACAGCAAGCAAAACAATAGCGTTTTAATCTTGGCTCTGACATCGGCTCAGTAGGTGGCCTTGGAAAAGTTCCTTCCCCGATCAGCGCCTCAGAGGCTTTATCAGGGTAATACTCTTCCTTTCCTAACCAAGTTGTTTTGAAGATTAATATTTAAATGTTCGATGGATGAATAACATAATAGAAATAATGTTAAGTATTATTTACTTCTCAAAAGAATGATGCAGTCATGTTGGCCTCCTAAAAGAGGAAAGGTGGCCAAAGGGGCATGCTAGGTTGCACTAGCTCTCGAAGAATAAATGATGGATAAAATGAGAAAAGTAGAGACCAGCACCTTGATTGGCTGTTAAAATGACAGTAAATAAGAGAGCTCCCAGCATTGCTCATGGAAGCACTCCCTTTCTTTCCCAGAAAGACAAGCTAAAAGAATGAGTTTGCCAGAGCTATGTAGGACTAGGAGCAGCCCATAAACTTTGTGTATTTGGAGGGATGGGGCATTATTCTACCATCTCTACCCTACATGGCTTGAAACTATGAAATGTAATTAATAAACAAATTACTGCACACAACACGGTGACACACACTTACCAGTAGTTGCCCCATTCAATCATTGTTCCAGGCTGAAAGAAAAGGATAGAAGCTGTTTCAGGTTTAGTATTTTAAAGAATACTAGAACATTGGTACTCTTCAGTTGCATATTTTTGAAATACAGCCACTCCCCGACTTACGAACACATCAACTTTACGACCATCCATACTTACGCCCAACCTCCCATTAACCCCATTATAATATTTTCGAGCTGAGAACCATGTACGTCAAGTTTTTCGAACAGCGCGGGCAGCGCATTTAAGGGTATTTCCGACTTACGACCAAATGGAGTTACGACCAGGTGTTCAGAACGTAACCCATTCATAAGTCTGCCTGTAGATCTGACAAAAATTGATTTATTTTACATGAAGCAAAAATATAAAAGGGGGCAGGAGAGTGGCTTCCCTCCATATTTCACAAACTGACATTTTTATGCCTGCTGCTTGATCTGAGGACCACGTTATGGTCAATTTTCTGACCAAGTTAAGCTTTACAGGGCTCCCATTCTGAGTCTGATAACAGGCCACATGAACCAACTGAAGGAGTCCTTGAGTGACAGAACATACTTCTTTCCCTGAGACGCTGTGCATGCTGCCTCTGCAGGGTCTTTGAATATAAAACGTAAAATTGAGATTTGTCTATTAAAATGTTTTTAGAACAGTTTTTCAGGCTTGACAGACCATGCCAGCTACCCAAATCCCCACTCCTGCCTGCTAGTTTTAATGCCGCTTTTCAATAGTGCTCCCAACAGAAATATATTTGAGCATGTCTTTTCTGTTTATAAAGACAAACTGAGCACGGTTTAATTTTCACTAGTCTGAAGGAGTATTTTTTAAATAAAATGAAGAAAAATGAAAAATACTATGGCATGAGCTAAGTACTATTGAGATCCATTATCATAAGCAATTATTTGTATTATTGTAGTGCTTATGGTGCACTACTGACAAGGGGGAACTGAAATGGTTTTAAACAAGATATTGACATAGCCACAAATGTCAGCGATGCATTAGGTGAGCTGCTCTGATCTTGCACATACTTGTTAGGAGAATACAACATTGAGAATTCAGTCATTAATGTTACAGGTTTCCATTCTCGGCATTTCCATTTGAAAAAAAAAAAAAAAAAAGACATTTGTCAAATACAGTGATTCCTTTAAGTGCTTTCTGACTGCATATTCATTTGCAACTACACGATAAAGAAATTCTAGTCTTTTCCAGTCTCTTGCATGAGTGTGCACATGCTTCCTTTGAAGTCAATGAGCGGCAAGGGTGTGCAGCACTTCTCCGAAACTGGCCAGCACTTACAGGATCCAGCTTTTATAACTGGATTCAATCTATATTGAAGCCAGTAACTCACATGTGTGTTGAGTATTTTCAATTTTTAATCATTCATAAAAGAAAAATATATTCGACACTTACTCTAAGTTGATATGATCTCAGTTCATAAATATTAGGGCCCTCTCTGGGAACAGGTTCATTCCAAAAACTAAACTCCAACAGAAGCTGGTTCTTGCGAGAGAGAAGCATGTTACCTCTTTCTTTGCGAAACTCTGTGAATTCCTTAAAAGTAACAATCAAACTTTAATATATTATATTAACAAATTCTGCATGTCTATAAAACTTGTAAAACCACCTTGGGGACCTGTGCACCCAGTTCCTGTTACATTTAATAGTATCCAAATTCCGAAGGCAGATTTGAAAATATCAGCCAGTGTGTTTACATATCACAGTCTATATAAACAATTTTTGTACTGTGCAGTCTGGGTTTGAGCTGGTTAAATAATGCCACACTGGGTAAGTAAAATCCAGTGGGGCTATTTTCTACAGAGGCTGTACTGAGTGGTAATGTTTTATTAATGATAATACTGTTTTAACTAATACAGTTAGATTGTGTTGTATTATGAATGGCCGCTGACGATCTCCTGAACAATGTAATTGATTGTTTTTCCACCCGGGATGGTGCTAGGCTAGTTGAAGTGGGCGTGTAGGGCAGAGGAGAGAATCATAGAACCATAGAGCTGGAAGAGACCTCAGAAGGTCATCAAGTCCAGCCCCCTGCTCTAGGCAGGACCAATCCCAACTAATAGATGAAGAAAGTTGCAGGACTCCAGATCTACCAAATCCACATACAGAACATACATACAGGTGACTCATTAAAAGCTAGCTGACATACTTCCGTGCTTCCACACAGCATCTAAGATCACAGGCTGTGGCAGCAGCTCACAAGTACAGTGCTGAAGGCTCACACAGAAGCCTGTCAGTTTAAACTTCTTTTCTGCTCCCGCTGTGTGAAGTACAGCCTGGGGACCAGCAAATACCACCAAGCCCCAGCATGTAACCATCAAGTAAGAGGGCAAATGGAGAAGGGAGAGGAACAGTGTTTGCAAAAATTATGTTGAAGAGCAGAAGGAGAAAGACAGGAGGACAAAAAAGACAAAGCAAGAGAACAAAGTAAAGAGAAGCACTGTGTGAGGTAATATGGGGCGAGGGACATGGCTGGCTAGAGAACCCTCTCGTGGAGGAGCGCTGACAAAGGAGCCGAGAATCACAGACAATTCGCAATAGCAGAATATAAATTACAGACACCACTTTGCACCTCTACAACATTTTTCCATCTGGGGAACTCAAAATGTTATATAAACTTTAATGCCTTCAACCTCAGCTCGAGAGGTGTGTGAGCCTCTTTGTACAGAGAGCTACAATGCGGCATAGAAAGATGGAGTGACTTGGCCAAGGTCACACAGTTAGTCTGACAGCAAGAAATAGACTACAGGAGTCCCAACTTCTAGTATTTTGCTCTGACTGATGATAGACTCTGTTTCCTAGTGACACTTATTTCTAGCCAAAGTTTAAAAGGGGGTGGGGAGTCTCTTTTGGGTCGGAGGCCGCTGACCCACAGAAAAATCAGTCGGGGACCGCACACCAGTGAGAAGCAAAGTGAGAAGCCCCTGACTGAGAAGGAGAAAGACACTCCCCACATTCCCCTCGCACACCAGAGCTTAGGCTAGTAGATTTTGTGTGCTCCAGCCCTGCAGATGGGGGGCTGGGGGCTGAAGCACCAGTGCAGGCTCCCCAGTGCTGAGCCTCAGGGGCCAGATCCAGGCAAACTGGGGGCAACATCCAGCCCCTGGGCCTGAGGTTTCCCCCCCCGGTTTAAAACGTAGCCTCAGTTCAGACTTACTTTATTCTGTCGGAGTTTATTCATGACCTCAGTAAGAGCTGGATAGCCTCCCTCATACCGCCAGAGATGTACTGAAATAGAAATACACCTTTTTTAGAGGCTTGGGTATTTCTGGCAAAAGACATGAAACACCATAATATAAACAAGGCCATTAACACTACAGAATGACACAAAAGCAAAAGCTGGCTAGCATGCTCAAAATACATTTTCAGAGCAATATAGTGGAGCCATTTGCTTTTCCAAGGGGCTTCTGCTATTCTAGCAACAGATGATTAACCCTAAAGGCATAGGCAGCTGATAACGTAGGCAAGGGAAGGCATTGCCTTCTCAAAACTGCCCATGCTCCTGCTGCTTGGGAGGGCTGGGGCTCTCTTCAGCCACTCTCGAGAGCTGGGGCTGTGGCATGGCTGCCTGGCTCTCCAGCTGGCTGAAAAGGGCTGGGGCTGTGGTATGGCTGGCTGGGAAGGACTGGGCTCTGGTACAGCTGCTCAGGTCTCCATCTGCTAGGCGCTTTGGCTGGCCAGGAAGGGGGGCGCTGCACCAGTTTCTAGGACAGGTGATACTCAGGGTCTGGGGATGTTCAGGGGCTGGGGGAAGCAGTAATCTGGGTGGGGGCTGGCCACTGCTGTGGGAGCCAGGCTTGGCTTTGGGCCAGAAGCAAGTTGCAGGAAGGGCAGGGTTGGGCCTTGCTTTCTCCAGCTGGCTGTCCACTCACTGCCCAAGCCTAAAGGCAAGAACGTATAAAGATTTCTGAAGGGCCCTGTTACTACAGAATACTTCTGTGAGATGCTTTTCTGCGACTATGATTAAAATGGGGCTTCAACTTAACGCAGTGTCTTATGCCAAAGACTTGTTGCCCAGCTTCAGTAGCACAGCAGTAGCACTTGTGGGACAGATATATAAAGATGATGTTACTGTTAATTTTTAATTGTTCAGTGAGAAGAAGCAACCTTCAAAAGTACACCAAGAGAGACCCATACCCTTTAAGATATTAAAAATCAGGACTTTCCCCATCAAATAATTTCAAAGTGGGTACATATTTTGACCTAAATTTGACCATGCTTTTAAGTGGTTTGTGTAACAAGCAATCGTTATGCATTTTAAAAATAGCCATGCTAAAATATATTTCCTCCCATTTCCATCCTCTTTACTTCCATCTTCCCTCAAAGACCCACAAACGTAACCTTCCCTCCAACAGAGATTAGGGTTTAAAATCTTGTTTAATCAGTTTGGGCCTCCCTTGTCCAGCACCCTTGGGATCTGACCAGACCCAAATGAGGGAATTTCCTGGATGAGGGGAAGTCCTTGCCACTGGCCTCCCAGGACACTCCCCGTCTCTGAGACTGGCTCCACTCCGGTCCCCCTGCCCCCAGGCTCCAGCCTGCATGGCTTGGACTTGGGCTCTGACCTGCTGGGGTTTCCTGGGGATGTAGTTCCCTAGCCTGTGCTGCCTGCCCAGCCGGGGCTCACCAATGCCGCTGCTTCCTTGCACAGACTTGCTGGTCCTACTGCTGTCCTGCCCGTCCGGGGCTCACTGGTTCTGCTGCTGGCCCGGGAGCTACCCCTGCTGCGGCATTCAGCAGGGGTAGCTCTTGGGGCCGGTGCAAACTGGGACTAAGCAGTCCTGGCTCGTGCCAGCTCTGTAGTGTACTATGGCCTGGCAGCCAGCAGTTCGTGGCTTGACACTGGTCCATGAACTGGTGGCTGGGAACCACTGATCTAGGGTATCAATTTATTGGGAGACAAAAGTTCCATTACATGTTGTGATAACTTCAATGTGATGCAGGGCACTGTCATGTAACTATTACAATAGGACACGGAAAGTCAGAGTTAAGCTTCCAAACTGGCTAACATAAGCTAAATCCTGTCTCAGTCCACCTTTAACTATGGCCTTTAAGCCTAAATGTTCAGAAGTTTGATTTGTGCCTACAAAATAATGCAGGCAGAAAATGTATGCAGGAACAAAAAAATGCAGGAATAAGAGGAAGGGGCTGGCTTACCGTGTAGTGTTGCCCTCTCATTGATAAGAGATTAAAGTGTATTAACATAAGTATACAAATATGATTAAAAGAGAGGATTAGATAGTATTGCTTGAACAAGTACATTTTATGAACCAACACTTCAGTGTCAAGGTCAATATGCAATTTTAAAGTTAACAATTATTCACCAATTATTTTATGTAACAGCACACATACCCTCAAGTACACTGTTAAAGGTTTGTGAACAACAGTGATGATTTAAAAAGAAACCTGCCAAGCACACATGTCATTTGTATGGTTTTACATTCTGTTGTACTTCTATCTCCTACCAGCCTGATCTTGCTCTCCGTACCACGTGTTCCAAGTCCCCACCAGTGCACACGGGTAGTGTTTTTCTTCATGAATCTTTGGCAGCACCTCTTGACTTAAAAACAAGGAATACAGACACTACGTTGCTTTTCCTTTAGGGAGGCTACATTTAACAAATCATATTATGCCACCATTAACTCATAATTATGCCACCACGTGTTCATTATGGTATGAACGGTTACAAACTTCATTTTTCAGAAGAGAAAGCGGAAATACAAAAACCTGGTGTATGCAGGAAAATCTGATCGCTACAGCTGTATGTAAACTCAACCATAACCATTTCTAAGGCTGTTTTTCTACTACACAGCACGACACATTAGGGCTTTTGTTGCAAATCCACAAACAGGTGATGTTACCTGGCAGGTTACCGGATATATTTCATGTAATCCTGCCCAAATCTCATTACCATTCATACTAATTTGATGTGCAGCACACCTATATGAACTTAACAAGTTTTCTTTGTTAGCAGCACAGGTAAGACACGGATGGGTACGTCTAGACTGCAAGCTTCTTTCGAAAGAGAGCATCCACACCTCAAAACTGGATCAAAAAAGCTATCTGCTTTTTTGAAAGAGAGCGTCCAGACTGCATAGACGCACTCTCACGAAAGAAAGCCTGGACTGCTATTCACAGAAAGGCCACCAGGGCACCCATGCTTTTTTTCAATTGCCTCTTCTTTCGAAAAATGTCCCTATTCTGCATCCACACGTGCCTTTTTTCGAAAGAGCTCTTTTTAAAAAGGCATTCTTCCTTGTAATTTGAGGTTTACCAATGTTGAAAAAAAAAAAAAAAAAAAAAAAAAAAAAAAACCTGCATTCTTCCAATTTAATTTCGAAAGATTGTGATTAGAGTGTGGACGCTGGTGAAGTTTTTCCGAAAAAAGGGCAATTTTTTTGCAAAAACAATGTAGTCTAGATATACCCAGAGATGGGAAAGGATAACTTGTCTCCAGCACTAAAGTCCTGTAACAATGAAATTTCTATTATACCAAACAAATGAAAATAATCAATCGCTTTGTCTGATGGACATGAATATAGTCAAGTGATGGTTGCTTACTGTAGCATTACTTAACATCTTAGAAAGCAGACAGAGACTAATTTATCCGCTGAAATACAACCTACACAGCAAAAGCTGCTTAAAATCTAGTTCCTACATGCAACCTGGTCTAGAGAAACATATATAATAACATTCAAACAGGTTTCAGAACATTTGCTTTTCAACTTTTAAAGGCCAGCTACACTAGAAAGTTGATTTTTATTGGTTTCTTGCATCGCTGTTTAAGACAGATTTCACTGTACTGTACTTTGATAAGAGAGTTTGTTTCAGACTACCTTAATTTTCTTTTTATTACTTTTTTATTGCTAAATGTGTGTCAGACACTTAGCATTCTGGCTAGTAGCCATGGTTTTATGTACCATAATAAATAAGGAAGAACAGTCTTATGTATGTGAGTTTTATTCTTAGCTCTGTCACTGACTGGTCATGAGATCCTGACCAAATCACTTTACCATTCATGCCTCAATTTCTCCATGTGCATAACAGGTATAATATTATGTACTGATCTTACAAAGGGTCTGGGAGCTTTAAATGGTTTGTTTGTGAAGCACAGTAAGAGCCTAGGATCACAATTGCAACAGAAGTGTAAGTTATTATTACTTCAATAAAACTAAAAGCTAATTTTTGCTCTAGATTAGGAAGAATTTCACCTAATTCATTCATATGTTTGAGCCACACCTTTTATCATCCGAAGTCAAATGGGCTCTCAGAGCTTCAGAATGGGGCCCCCTAATGCTGAAAATTCATGAATTAGGGTTGTATCAGTCTTTGTTATACTGTTTTTCTATTAACTCATACAGTCATAGAAATGTAGGGCTGGAAGATGTCATCATATCCAGCTCCCTGTACTGAGCCAGAACAAAATAAGCTAGACCATTCATGATCAACCTGTTTTTAAAACCTCCACAACCTCTTTGAAAGCCTATTTCTGAGCGTCACTACCCTAACAGACAGTTTTTCCTAATATCTAACTCTAAATCTGTCTTGCTGCAGATTAACGTCCTTGCTTCTTGTCCTACCTTTGGCAAACACGTAGAACAACTGATCACAGTCCTCTTTATAACACGCCTTAATGTATTTAAAGACTTACAGCAGTGTTCTTTTCTCAAGGCTAAATATGCCCAGTTGGTTTAATCTTTCCCCATAGGTCAGGCTTTCTGAACCTTTTATCATTTTTGTTGCTTTCCTACAGGTTCTTTCCAATCTGACCGCTCTCCTAAAGTGCAGCACTCAGAATTGGACACCATCTTCCCCGTGAGGCTTTCCCAGTGCTAAATGGAGAGAGATAATTATCTTCTATGTCTTACATACAACACTCCTGTTATTCTGGAGTGTACTGTTGTGAAACTGCATTACACTGTTGACTCATATTCAATTTGTGATTCTCTATCTCCTGGCTCTTTTCCAGAGCTACAGCTACCTAGCCACTTATTCCCCATTTTGTTATGCTTCTGATTTTTCCTTCTTAAGTGAAGTATTTTGCACTTTTCTTTCTTGAATTTCACTCTATTGATTTCAGATCAAGTCTCCAATTTGTCAAGGTCATTTTGAATTCTAATACTATCACTCAGAGTGTCTGTAACCACTCAACTTAGAGTCAACCAGTTAAGTATACTCTCCACTCCATTTTCCAAGTTGTTCATGAAAATATTTACTAGTACCAGACCCTGGACTGACTCTTGCAAGACCCCTCCCAGCCTGATACTGCAGCACTGATAACTACTCTTTTGTACACCCACTGAACAATTTCACCCAGACTGTATTTCCCTAGTTTCCTTATGGGAATGTCATGTGGAAGTCTGTCAAAAATCTTACTAAAAATCAAGATGAAAATCTGTCATCTACTTTTCCTCCACCCCCCCACCCATCCACGAAGCTAGTAACCTTGTCAAGGTGGGAAATTAGGTTGTTTTGGCATGATTTGTTCTTGAAAAAAGTCCATGCTGACTAATCCTTATAGCCTTGTCATCCATTAGGTGCTTATAAACGGCATGTGTGATCATTTGTTCCAGTATCATTCCATGTATTAGTGATAGGTTGACTGGTCTATAAATTGCTCAAGTCCCCTTTGTTTCCCTTTCTAAAGATAGGAACTTTCCTTGCTCTTTGCCAAATCTCTGAAACCTCAATCATCTTCCGAAATTTCACTCATGCTCCGTGAATTAGTTCCTTAAGTACTTCAGTGTGAATTTAATCAAGCCCTCCTGACATGAATCCATTTAACTTGCCTAAACATTCTTTGACCTGGTCTTTCACAATTCAGACTTATTAATGTTAACTGTATTAAGTATCTGGTCACTATTAACCTTATTAGAGAAGGCTGAAGTAAAATAGGCATTAAACACCTTAGCTTTCTAATGTAGTAGGAGACTTATTATTTTGCTTCATCTTTCTTTTACTCCTAATGTACTAACAGGACCTCTTCTTATTGCTTTTTATGTCCTTTGCTAGGCGTGACTCATTTTGTGCCTTAGCCTGATTATGTCCATAGGGGCTCACACTGTTCTTTTGTACTTCTCCTTAACTCATTCATGTTTCCATTTTTTGTAGGATTCCTATTTTCATGTCATTAAGGAGCTCCTGATGAAAACACACTGCCCTCTTCCTATTTGCCCTATCTTCCCTTTGCATTAGGATAGTCTACAGTTGTGCCTTTAATATTGCCTCCTTGAGAAACTCCCAGCTCTCCTGAACTGAATTTCTTCCCACTAAATCTTACATACAATTTCTCTAAGTTTGTAAAAATCCGCATTTTGAAGTCCATTTTCCTGATTCTGCTGCTTTCATTCTTTCCTTAGAATCATGACATCTACCATGATCACTTTGACTCAAATTGCCTTCCTCCTTGGGATTTGCTACCAGTTCTTCCCTGTTGGTGGAAGCCTCCACGATCAGGATGCCAAGATCAATGACGGCTAATCCTTGACTCCATGAGCTGGCAGTATGTAACAAGGACCCTGACTGCTCAAGCTGAATTTTGGGGACTACTGAGAGAAGGTTCAGGAAAGCCTCAGATTGTCTTCCCTAAATTCTGGAGAGAGACCAGGTTCTTTCCTTCCCACTTGAATATTTAGGCTGATTTTGATTGCGTCCAAATCAAATACCATTGCTTTCAGCAGACTGCCATCACCTGCCATAATTGCCCCTGTACCTTCCCTTGAAAATATACATCTCTGCTTTGACTTGGCGCTGCTCCATCTGATAAATAAATGCTATTTGCCACTTCTCTACTCCATATAATTATACACATTTATACTGAGCTGGTTGAGAGTGATTTGCTCTTCTCCAGGTAAGCTTTTCTTGTTTCAATTGATTACCCTGGAAACTACTTTTTAAAGATTTTTCCCATTTGTATAGCAAAGAAGATCCTCTGTTTAATTTAAATGAAGAAAACAATTTTCATCCCCAAAACACTCTTTCTACTTTGGGCATTTTAACAAAGGATTATTCATACTGTACTAGAAATATATTAGTGCTTTCATCCAAAGCCAAGCAAACAACTTTAGGAAAATTAATTTATGAAGTTTAGAAGAACCCCGGTAAGATGGTAATGTATTATTTCCATTTTAGAGATGAGTAAATGAAGGCACAAAGAGGTCAGATAACCTACTCATGGTTACATGGAGAGTCATTACTCTCGAGAGCAGAAGTCAGGAGTTGTGACCTCCAGCCTACTGTTGTAACTAATAAATCACACTTAAAACAATAAATAGACTAACTCGGCTACCCCTCTGAAACTTAAAACAATATCAGGCTATTATTATGCTAAACTGATTTCTATTTAATTGATACCCTGTCTTAAAAGATCAGTTTCAATGAGAAAGAACTGCCATTTTGAAACATGGAAAGCTCATGTTTCCCAACTTGAGTGCAGCAAATATACCGCTAAATCAGACTTAACATTTCTGTGACTTTTTTAAATTAGTACAATAAAAACCAAATATTGACACTTATTTTAAAACTACAAAAAAGTTTTTGGAAATTCTATGCAACAGTCCTCTAGATAAAATTCACTGAAGATCAAGCCCACACAAGGTTTCATAATGCCTCAATGTATGGTTCTCCCCCTCCCAAGCAGGTTCCCTGTAAACTGAGCACCTGAGCAACCACCCAGGCGATATTCAAATACTGCCCAGCAGATTAACAGAGTGTCCACAGCTGGCAGCATGTGTTTCTACTGGTTGTGCACATCTGCACATGCCTCGGTGCACATAAAATTTATTCTGCACACAGAAGAAAAAAATTAGAGGGAACACTGCTCCCCAGTGACTCTTTTCTTCCAGTTTGCAGATAGAATTCCTACCAAGTAATTTTTTTCATTGCAGCTGAAGGAAGGGTAAACTGGGACAGCAGGATTTGTCTAAAAATGAAGTAGTCTTACGACAACTACAGGTTGAAGAAAAGATGTACCTGAATGCTTCTCATAGGCACTCTGAAAACAGTATCTGATGCAATTCAATCAAAGAACCCCAAAAAGGAGCCATAGGAGGAGAACGTCAAAGAAGCATCTGTGCCAAATATCCTCAAGAATAAATGATTTGTTCACAATAATTCCCATCTTCTCAAATAAATAAAGAAAAAAAATCACATGCCAACCAATTTACAGAATCCTTTTGCTCTGAAACACAGGTCAAAAAAGCAAAATATAATATATCAACTTACCAAAGTTTGTTGTAGGCATCTAGGTATTCTGGCTTTACATTGTGAACTGAAACAACAAAATTCAGTGATAAATGTAGTAGCAAAAATAAAATAAGCGTAAAAAAATGTTAAATATAAAAATATCACCCACACTGTATTTTATACAGACTGCTGGTCTCCTTTTTGGCTAGTAGATTGGAGTGAGCATCTTTCCTTGGGTCCACTTTGCGGACAAAGAGTGATTTTAACCAGCTGTCTTCACCTGCTCTGTTAGTGGATGATGCCAGCCCCCTAAACATCAATGAATACATTGCATTGTCACTGAATGTTTATTGAAAAATGCAGACAGGAGGAAAGTCAGTCAAGATCAAGCGCAGCATCATTCCTCTATACACATTACAATATTATGTTAAGTCTTTCCATAACCTTACTTTGCAGCAGTGTAAAGGTCCAGTATTTACCCAGCAAGATAAATACACTGGGGTTATGTCTATACTGCCCCCTCTTGTGCAAAAAAATATGCAAATGAGGCAAAGCATGGAATATTGCCACACTTCATTTGCATAATTAGGCTCCATTTTTCTGCAAAACCCCCCTCTTGCGCAAGAGCCGTTCTTCCTCTTTTTTCAGGAAGAAGGGCTCTTGCGCAAAAATGGAGCCTCATGAATTATGCAAATGAGGCACGGTGATATTCCATGCTTTGCCTCATTTGCATTTTTTGGGGCAAGAGGGGGCAGTATAGACATAGCCCTACTGAAAAGGCTTCCTGGGATGGCACTGAAATGGTGCAGCTTTACTTCTCTCTTGTACCACCTTGCACAGAGGAAAAGCATGGGCATGGAAGGGCACGGATGGAATGCTGCTGTGTTCCAGCTAGTCCCAGTTCACGCAACAGACCCAAGAGCCACTGCAGTCAAGAATATTGTAAGTATTTATATTAGTGTGATGGGGCGATCAAGTCCAGCGGTGGCGGGATGCTCGAGCCCCGCATCCCAGCCGGGTTCGTCCCGGCACTGTGGGGGTTGCCGCTCGGAAAGCGGCGGCGGTGCGGCACCTGTTCCAGGGCGGCTAGAAGGGGTGGTGAGCTCCTCGGGCGGGGGAAGGAGAGGCGTGGCACAGGGTAGGGGCGTCACGCCGCCGCGCCAGCAAAGTATGGCGCAGGGCAGGCACAACCCACCACTGTGCCGGCAAAGCATATCAGCAGGTGATTTAAATCTGTGAGAAAGGGGAGGCAAGGGCTGGTGGGAGGTAGCAGCATGGCGAACGCTGCGGAGGCAGGCATGCTGGACTGGGAAGCCCGGAGGAAGAGGCAGGGGGGTGAAGAGGAGCCCAGGTGGAACGACCGGAGCGAAGATGTGCAAGATGCGCCAGCGTTAAGACAGCTACGAGCTGAGGACAGACGTGTGACTGGTAAGATGAACTCCTGTTTTGGTGGAGTGTCGGAGTCCTGGAACAGAGTTAAGGAGTAGGAAGTGGCCCAGGGAAGGGTGTTTTTGGGCCTCCCCGCCAACCAGGCAGGGGTGCAGCTGTGACCCTGCCTTAGGGCCCTGGGCCAAGACTCGGTGCAGAGGGAGGGCTTGGGTCCCCCTACTCCGCCACCAACGGCCGAAGCCGTCGACCAGAGGCGAGTGGGGACTTTTAACTGCAGAAAGACAACAAAGAACATTTTGATACAACTTGGACCCAGAGGGACTCAAACTGGGGGAGGGTCCCACAAAAGGGTGGTGTCCGCTGCATGTAAGCAGGGAGTTGAAGGCTGCTTGGTTGGATGAAACGGCACAGGCGCAGACCTAAGGGAGGGGTACACCAGTTGTGTTCTATTGTGGGTAAAGGTGATACTAATAAACTGAGCGGTGGGACCCAACCCCCGCCAACCTCTGTGTAACAGTCGGGCTTTAAGTCAGCCACAAAACACTGGGAGGTATAAAGCCATTTTCATGCTCCTGCTCTGTTCCTGCATTGATTAGACTCCGTAAAGACTGAGAACAGAAGCCACTATGTGTTTTTTTCTTTTAAACTATTTTTACTCAAGCAAGATATCTATATCTGCCCAGAAATATGTGGTCAAAATGAATATGCTAGTGATTGAACACAAGTAAAGACTGCGCAAATATTGCTTCATTTACTGTGAATGGCATAGTAAATGCCATACATGGTCCCATGTTTAGGGAAGCATCATGGAAGAGAAGAAATAGCAATTATGGCGACTCTACTTCGGGAATAGGTTAGAATGGCAGGAGTCACAAAGTTTGCACAGATTTTAATTTTTGAACAGTAGCCATTATAATGTCCAGGATTCAAATTCATTTTCTTTGTTCAATATTAACAGTTTGTTGCACTTAGAAACGGAGTTGATTTTGAGAGACTGTCTGAAAGCCTAGCTTGTTAAACAAATAGTTTCTGCAAATGCCTTTGCAAAACTGCTATTTTCTACATCCTTACAATAAAAATCACAATAGACAACATGGTTTTTCTTAAAGAATACATTAGTGTTTTGGGTTTTTTTAAGTGTTGAAAAGACCATAAAGCTACCATATGATATACTCTAGCTTTATTTACGCCAATATGAAAAAATCTTGTATTAAAATGAACAGCAAGCAACAGCAACCTGAAAAGAGCCTATTGTTTAATGCTTCTTTTTTATAATGTACAAAGGTAGCCTGGATCTTATAATATTTTTCTTCTTCCCAATCCCCATTAGAAGTATTTGCTTGAAGCTTCTCCCCTTTTCTTGGAAGATTGTGGAAGGACTTTAAATTACTTTATTCTGGGGGATGTTTGTTATTGGCTAGGAAAGCCATAGGAGAGATTACAACTTCCAACTGTGAAATTATCTTTCAAATCCCCAAAAGACTGAAAATATTCCAGAAATAATATTGGGGCATAAAATATTGTGGTGGTTTATATTGCTTAACCCAGCATTTCTCAAACTGTGGTTCCCGACCCCCCAGGGGTCACGAGCAACTCAGAGGCTGGTTGCAGTAATGGGGAGGGGGGTCGCGAGCAACTGAGAGGGGGGGAGATCATGGTATCACAAGTCTGAGAACCCCTGGCATAACCAAGCAACATGCTGAAGGAGGCAGAACACCCATGTGACAGCTAAGAAAAGATAGCTGGGAATGAGGTGACCTTCCACACAAAAAAGAAAATCTCTCGCTGTTCCACTCCATGAAAACCACTTATCTCTGACCCCATTCAAACACACTACTGCACAGAAAACTAAGCAGAATACTACTGACCAAAAATGTTTACAAGGATCTTCTGTGCCAGGAATACTGCATGGCAGGTAGAGCTAACCTGTCATCTGAAGAAGTGGATTGTGCCCACGAAAGCTCATGATACCATCTACATGTTTTATTAGTCTTTAAGGTGCTACTAGACTATTTGTTGTTTTTTAAGTTTTTCCTGTTACAGACTAACTCGGCTAACCCTCTGAAGTAGTTGATCGGTAATCCTTTTGTATCCCATTGCCAATGCAAAAAGGCTCAGAATACCACTGTAAGTCAGGCCATCTATCTATCTACTATAGGGGCTGATAAGAACTTACCTTCCCTGAAAGGTGTCATGAGAGTTAGCTGTTTGTAAAGCATTCTGACAATGAAAGTCCCCAGTAATCATGTTTACTTTCTCATTTGTGAACATTACCACTACAGCAGAAAGGACATGATGGGTATGGGATACTATTGGATAACCAAGTTCTCTGCTAGTAGGATAGACTTACAACTTTGTTGTTGTTTGCCACATAAAAGAAGGAGATAGTTTTCTCTTAATTTCTTAATGAAATGGTGACCTTAATAATACTTTGCAATTGCATGATACTTTTAATCCAAGAACTTCAAAGAACTTTAAGAACATGGATTAATAAAGTGTTACTATACACTTGCTATGGAGCATTCGCAACATTTTATTCTACTCTAATCTTTTTATTAGTTCAGAAACATTCCCTACAGTAGAACTTAAGTGCTTTATACATCTCATTTGGAAGAATACTCCAGTCTAACACAGTGGTTCCCAACCTTTTTTATGCTGCAGACCAGCAAACCCATTCACAAACTTTTTTCATTATGCAAATAATGAATATGCAAATAAAATATTACCTGTCCACTGATCTCCAAACCAGCCCCTTGCTCCCCAGTGCTTAATACCCTTTAATCCCTTAACCTCTGACCCCTACAACCCATGCCAATACCCTCTTGCCTTGTAACACCACCATGCCCTCACCCAACACCCCTTTGATCTTTGCCCCCATGCCCACCTATCGAGCATTGCTATTACTGCTGCGTAGGCAGGGGGAGCGGCCGTTGCCAGTGCATGCTCTCCCTCCTCCTTCAAGCCCTCTCCCTCCCCAAGTGCACCTTGCGCCCCCATGGGTAGAATGGGGGGGAGGAGGGTGCAGAGCTCTGGCCGGCTGCCATTACCAAAGGTGTTGGGGGACACCCCCTGCTCTGCCTCCTGAGCCCCAGCAAAAGTTGGCAAAAGCAGCTGCGCAGGCAGGGGAAGCGGCCGCTGGTTGTGCACATGCTCCCTCCTCCTTTGTACCCCCTCTTCCCCCCCAAGCAGGGAGGGGGGAGGAAGAAGGAGGAAGGGAGGCTCCTCCAGTTCCACCTCAGCCACCATGGCTGCTCCGGCACCTGTGCTGGTCCATGGACCAGCAATTGGGAACCACTGGTCTACGGACTGGCAATTGGGAACCACTGGACTAACAGACTCTTAGATTCCAAGGCCAGAAAAGACCACTGTGATGATCTAATCTGAGATCCTGTATAACAGAGGCCACAGAACTCTCTCAAAATAATTCCTAGATTTCTTGTAGAAAAACATCAAATTTTTATCTAAGAATTAGAGGGGTAGCCGTGTTAGTCTGAATCTGCAAAAGCGGCGAGGAGTCCTGTGGCACCTTAGAGACTAACTGAAGTGTAGGAGCATAAGCTTTCGTGGGTCTTTGCCCACAAAAGCTTATGCTCCTACACTTCAGTTAGTCTCTAAGGTGCCACAGGACTCCTCGCTGCTATCTAAGAATTGTCAGTGATAAAGAATCCACCATGACCCTTAGTAAATTGTTCCAGTTGTTACTCTAATGGTAAAACATTTATACCTTATTTCCAGCCTGACCCTTACTGTTTGGGAATGTATCTAAATTGTAAAAACTAAATTGTAACACAGGGTAAGAAAATGTTACATCATAGATAAAGGATAGGTATATGGGGTTTCCAACAGCATAATATTTTTGGTTTTCTGGGAGCCATGTTTCTCACAGCATTACAGGCAACCTATCACGGAATCATTTTCAATCCTTTTCTTTAAGGCACAGCCTGACTTTACTGGTTATGGTCCCAATCCCACAAATTTAGAGTACTTAGAGAAACGCATGTGTGTGTTGGCAGGAACTAGACCTACAACTGCATCTGCTACGTAAACAATTGTTCTATATACAATTGTACATCCAGACTGGGTTGTAAAGAGAAAAAATGATCAGCCAATGTGTGTACATATTTCAAACTGTTAGTGACTCTTGTAGATGTTAGAAAGAAAGAAAGAAAGAAAGAAAGAAAGAAAGAAAGAAAGAAAGAAAGAAAGAAAGAAAGAAAGAAAGAAAGAAAGAAAGAAAGAAAGAAAGAATCATTGATGCCCAAGATTTCAATGGGACACTATTACTTTAAAACAATTCAACAAAATAAATTTCCTTATTTTGGAAGCATCATTGGTACCTTGTTACTGAAAGGAAAATTGAAATTTTTAAAAAGCAAAGTTTAGTTTTCACTGTTTTGCTTCTGGCATTACTTTTATTATTTTTTAATATAAGGGACTAATCAGTTTCTAATCAATTTCACCTTTCTGTTCTCATATACTACCTCAGTGCTACAGCAGGCAGCTGAAAATATTGATTTAAAAATGGGATTCAAGACACAGGGACATATTACCATCCACCAAGTTTTCTTTTAGTCCAAAACCTAGATTCAATGTTAGGACAAATCCTAACTAGCTGCACTGATGGCGTTTCCCCGGAAAGAGAAAACGCTGAACGGAGCAGTCACTGCAATCCAGCCGACAGGCTTTGATTCCTGTTCTAAACACACATGAAAGCTGGGGCACGTACAACATAACCCAGGCTGCACGGGCCCATTCCAGCCGGGCTCAGCGGGGCGGGTCCCCCGGGGGCGTTGGGGCAGCGGGGCCCTGGCGCAGATGGCGGGAGGCCTGCGCTGCAGGGGGTCGAACGCAGGCTGTGGGGGAGCCCCCAGTGCGGGCGGGGTACGAGGACAATGCGGGGGGGGGGGCTGCCCGGGCCCAGCCCGCGGGCGGCCCATGACCTTGAGGGAGACCCCGGGCGAGGGGCGCTTACTCGGGGCTGAGACTTTCCCGCCCTGCCGGCGGCTCCCGCCCCCGCGGCTCCACGTACAGCCCGCGAGGGCCGGGCCCCGGGGCTGCCGCGCTCACCTGAGGGCCAGGCCGCCGCGGGCCGGGAGGCGAGGCCCGGCCCTGCCCAGCCCGCCGGCTCCCCCCAGGCTCCGCCGCAGCAGCACTCGGGTCGCCATCTTGCTCCGGCCTCTCAGTCCAGCGCGCCCCGGCCTGGGCGAAGGAGACGAGCCTGCAGTACCCGCCGGCCGCCACCAGGGGGCCTGGCACTGCGAGGGGGAGCAGCCCCCTCCCACCCGACTCTTAACCCCTTGGCTGCCGGGCTCGGCCCCCGCGTGCCTGCGGGTCCAGCCCACATCCCACGAGCCAGGCACCTGCGCCGTCAGGCGGCGGAGGGGAGCCCCATTTGCACCCGCACATCTCTTAAAACCTATTTTAACCCACCCACTGCAAGTCCCTGGAGGCTGATGCCACTGCCTGTCTTCCTCTCTTGGGGATAAAGCTACCAGTGTGTGTCTCTTTCTCTCCCCCTCACAGGGTAATAATTCTGTGTCCTCATCAACGTGTCAGGGAAGAAATATTTACCTGCATAGAGACCCAGGGCTGCCCTCAGCTCTGCCACTACTAGCTGCCAGCCTTGGCAAGCCCTTTCACCTTTCTTTGCTAGTTTTCTCCTCTGTAAAATAAGGGCAATACTTGGCCTATGCTCAACTGCTTATGTGTTTGTAATCACAGGGCCTAAGGTTTTACATGCTATCATTGGTTACCATGGTCTCTAGTCTGTAAAACAAAAAACACAACTGTGTGTACTATGAAAGCTTACAGTGTAATTGTTGGCTGCTCTTTACACTGTTGTTCCTTTCATGGAATGTGTGAGAACTCTGAACATGAAATATGTGTACATCTATCTGTAACTTGTTACCACTCCAACAACTTACTGGAAATTAGAATGCTTTTTTTTCCCTGGTGTGCTCCTGTTGGAAACCCTGAAGGTGCAGATATTAACATACAAACTTGTTCTAGTAATATACTGAAGTAACTGGCAAAACTCACTGTCATTTTCAGTGATCAAAACAATATTGGTTTGACTTGGTAGTCAATGACAATTTCTTTTTTTTCCTCCTGGAGAAGAGAACCAGAATTGGAATATATCTTCAGTGTGAAGTTAAGACATCTGTATAAGATGATTTGGAATTAACACACACTGCAGAGAGACACATGTAAACTTGAATATAAAGTGAATGTATTCCTTGCAGGGAAGGAAAGCAAATAAATTAAGACAGGCAGGACTTTAACCACCTGTGCTAGAATAGAAAGAGGCACAAATAATTTCATATTCCTGAGGAGGAGCTGTTCCCAAGTCTTGCTTTATCAGTAGCACCTCATCCACAGAGACTGATTCTCTAGAAGTTCAGGCTGGAATCCTAACCCTGCAAAGTGATGAGTGCAGGTACTCTCATATACTCATTTGAACAGTCAGTGAGTGATGGAACAGATTCCTTCCCCCAACTCTGGGCCTGACTTCTATGCAAGAGCAATGCAAGAGTGTCATATGTGGTCTTACGCTATCCCTTGCACAACATGTGTTTTGGGGATGGGAGAGGATGTCACAAGCACCAGACCTACTCTAAATTTATGCAGTGCTATAGTGGCAGCTGCCCAGAATCCAGGCAACAAAGGCAAGTGTAATCCTTAACTACTCTGAACTACATACTTTTTGCTATAACTTTTGGAGACTCTGTTCTTGCATCTCTTTGCAGGATTTCCCTAATTACATTTTCTTAAGAAATTAATATTCCAGACAACTTTACTTCAACTCTTTTGCATTACATCATGGGATTTTTCTAATATTCATGTTTTTAAATTTTTCCTATTTGCAGAACAATACTTAGACACAGTAAAACAGATATATCCTTATGTTTGTGCTGGACACACAGCTTCATAAGGGAAAATGTAGATATCTGAATTGAGAAGAATCGCATCCCCTTCTCAAATATGGATGTTACCCCATCTATTATTTAAGAGCTCTCATAAAAGTGAATAATAAAAAAAAACTTTTCATTTCCTTCCCATTCCTCTTTGACCTCATGGGATGCTGGATTATGTCCCTTCAGACTTTGCCAAGCTATGCCACTGTTTCACTGTAGCCATGTGTCAGTTTCACATGGGAACCCTTCCTTTAGCATGGCTTGTGATAAAAGCAGATAAAAGTTTATAACAGGTGGCTTAAATGCACATAGATTCTATTACATTACACACAAGGTTTATGAAATGTTCTAGTAGGCTTACTGTTAGTTTAGTATCACAAATATTAAAATGAAATATCATGCATAAACAGCTGCCTATAGAATTTCTACACACTTTTTAAAAACACTTTTTAATTTGTTATTTTAAATATAAGGCTATGAACCACAGCAGATTTAGGTTCAGAATTCAGACAGTCAAACAGGAGGGAAAAAAACATGCTCCCACAAATATTAAACATATATAGATTTATCCTCTTAAACATTTTAATAAAGAACAATTTTAGCCACATTAAGTCTGTATCTGCAAAAACAACTGAGTCCTGTGGCACCTTACAGACTAACTCCAATATGTAAAATCTTTAACTCCATTCCAGTTCATCTGATGAAGTGGGTTTTACCCATGAAATCTTATGCCCTAATAAATATGTCCAAGGTGCTATAGGACTCTTCATTATTCTTAATTTTGTGATTAAGGTGGCAATTTTGACATTCTTGCTAAAACTGGGGCAAAACTGTGTGTTAAGAACAATAAAAAAAAACCCACCACTACCATAGGGCTTAATGTGGAGAAAATTCAAAACATAGTTATTTCTAATTGATAATTTCCCACAATATTAAAATAGCTATATCATTTCAATGGTGGAAGTAATACAGTTTATTGTTTCTAACAAATTCATAGAAAGATTTTACATAGAGACAGTGGGCCACAACCAATCCCTCATGTAAAGATGAAAGTTAAAGCCCTTAGTTTACTGGTCTCTTCCCACCCTTCATTTCTCTGTTGAGGAAACATTTAGCTCTTGAAGTTTTTCACTTAGATAGGTGGTATCTGCCTCAGTTAGACTTTCTGAATCTGTTAGACTTTCCAGGAACCTAGTTCCTGCACAGGCCTTTCCAGTCACTGGGTCTATGACATTTCCAACCTTGAAAACAATCTCAGCCAGTTCATGTTTCACATTTTTGGTCCTCCGCTCAGGCAAAGCTTTTAGAAGAACAATGTCTCCGACTGCACACTGCTGCAATGGATCATGAGCGAAATAAGTTTTTCGCTTGTTAAAGAACTGTTGGAGAAAAGGAAATCCAGGCATTAAGACTCAAAAGTAAGATGACCATTTTGCTTTTGAACTTAAGTTGATTGAATTGAAGGTTTCACTATCAAAGCCAATAGATCTGCATAGCTGAGCTCACTGAGTTTTTTCCCAAGCAAAGCCATTGGTAAATGTATATGGTACACCTGAAGAACTGGGCAAATGTGACATTAGCCCTTCTTCACCCAAGATAGGACTTTTGTCCTAAGTCAGATCAAGGCAAGTTGGGGCCAGTTCTTTATAGCTACCTTAACAACTTTGATTATTCACTAACCCTGATTTAGTACTACTTTTGAGTGCTAGTTACCACTGTTTTATCATCTCAGTCCCTTGCATGCATTACATTCAGCAAAATGACTGTCAAGGCTCTTCCAAATCTCTTAATAATTTGCACAAACTGTAGAGGGGAAGAGCTCAGGAAATTACAGGAAGCCTTCACCATTCACAGTAGGAATGTAAGCGAGTAGTCAACTAGTCTACTAATAATGTAATGTAACAATGTAGTTGATTACCATTAACCTATAAGCTTTTGTTTATTGGTTAATTGGTTATAGACTACACACACTTCCCCCACCCCCACATTGGGGCTTGGCTCAGTCATGAACGCTTATGGGTTACTTGACTTTTCTAGGCTATTTTAGGCTTATGGGTTAGTTTAGTCAACACTCACAACCCTTCCCCCCCCCCCCCCCCCACTGCCTCAGTATCAAAGGCAGCAAGTGGGGGAAGCAGGAGCTGGTGCTGGGAGAAGCCAACTTAAAAGCAGTCCCTGTCCATCGTGGCCCAGGCTGGCTGCAGACAGAAGCTGCTCTGACAGCAGCCCCTGTCCCCTTGAACCTCTGCCTGGCTCAGTCCTGGCTTGTGCTGGGTCCAGGACCTACCATGAAGAGGGGGTAGGTCCCAGACCCGGCACAAGCAAGGCTGTCTTCCCTTACTGACTAATCAAGTAGTCAATAGAATTTTTATTAACCATATCTTAACACCCCTAATTCACAGGGGATATGTTCTTAAAATCACAGCGAATGGCAAACATGTGAATACCAGGGGGAAGTTCATGACACAAAATAATCACAATTTCCACATAAAACAATAATCATGAATTAATAAACACATGTAATATCTAAAATTTCCTAGTACTGTATCACTGCAACTTCCATTTCCCTTTTAACTTTCAGGCTCCTTGACGCTTCTTCAGTGCACTCTAGTAATCACACTGCATCATGTGCTAGCGCTGGTGCGGTGCAGTGCACCCTGAATATGCAAAACCACAGTTAGCAAAATCCTAAATGGTGAAGGCTTCCTGTATGTAAGGCTATGTCTAGACTGCAGTTTTTCTGGGATACCTCTGGGAACGCATGTGTCCAGGGAACGCATCTGCTTTTTTGGAACAGTTTCCGAAAAAGCGGGTGCGTTCTTTTGGCATCCCTATATTCCTCTTGGTGAGAGGAATAAGGGATGTTCCAAAAGAGGACTTTTTTCCTAAATTTGGCCCCATGTAGACAGGCCAAATTTCAGAAAAGCCCCTTCCAATACACAGAAGTCCTACCACTGTGGTATTAGTGTTGCACCAATATCTTCCATATGAGCACATTTATCTTATAAAATGCAGAACTGAATAAAATCCTGACTCTAGTCTTTAATAATAACTGAGGGAGGCTTATCTTACAGTGAGATTACTGTATCACTGACTGATGTTCAACTGATACAGTGATTCAAATGCTAAAGAATATTTCTTCAATTAATTATTCAAAGTGACCAGGAAATCGATATAGTAGGCAATTATTTGACTATCGTTATAAAATTTTTTTTATAACTTCCACCTTTTAAAATGGAGCAAAAGCCCAGAAACTTATAAATATTTTAAAAAGACTTTTCAAATTCATAGCACAAAATCAGCAGTCCATCTACCCAACTCAGATCAAAATGTGTGTTAAGCAGAATAACTGAAGGAAATACATTTAATAGATAATTTGACATGTCAAATTTTATGTTCTAACACTGTTTTTTACTCTTGTAATCATAGTTCATCAATGATTATTAATTATCTGACAATGTAAACAATTTACAATGTATTTCAGAGCGTCAATATATATTCCAATAGTGTATACGAAAATGATCTTGCAAGATTACCTTTAATAAATAAGGATCCAGCACAAGCCTTGTCACTCTCACTTTAGCAGTTTTATGCATTTTGGTTCCTATTACTTTTCCTACTATCCATTTTGCATGAACAGCTCCACGTAGTCCAGACATTGTTTAGCTATGGTCATCCAGAGTCTGGAAAGAAAGCTGAAGTGTTAAAAAAAAAAAAAAAAAAAAAGTAAGTGGTTTCTGATCAGTGCCAAAATGAAAATCTGCTCCTAACCCAAGGTATCTGTTAAACTTTTAACAACAGTAGTGAGTTTCCCGCATTCTCTTTCCTCACTCTTGTATCAGAACCTACAAGAAAGATATGTGAAGGTAGATCAGACTCTACATCCAATGTTGAATACACAACTGAAGCAATGATTTCAGGGACATAGACTCAGACCTCTTGTCCACTGAAGAGTGAACTGCACCTAATTCATTTTGTATGTCCCAAATAGTTATCTGATTAAAATACCAGATCTAAATTCATAACATGGAGATGACCTAACCAATGCCAAATTTCTGTTGTCTTACAATTTTACCAAACATTATAGTAATAGAATGATGTAGAACAGTGAAAGAGCACAACTTCCCCTGCCCCTCCCTTCCCCAAAAAACCAAACCCCAGCTACATAAAATATTTCAGTTTTAGGGATGATAATTAAAATATTGTACATATATGTTCATTGTAAGTCAGACACTGACACTTGAAAAAGAGGTCATGATACTTTCAAGATGTACTAGGGTTAATTAAGTTAATGATTTTTTTCTCACATCTGATGTTTTCTACAAGATGACGAATTTACAATTAACTCCGCTGTGCAAATAAGTGTGAGAATATCTTTCCTGTTAGACAAGACTGGTGTGAGTTTCTTTGCAGTTGCACATTACCCTGATAAGCACTAAAGGAAAACTAAGGTTTCAAAAATAAACTAGAGCTATTTAAAAAACTGTTAGTGCAGTTAGGGATGTGAACATGTATCTGAATAACCTGGGCTCACCAGTTAATCCTCTCAGTTACATGAAGCACCTCCTCACAACCTGCTGCCTTTGTATCTAAGGCAGTGGAGGGGAGGAGGAGCTGGTGTTCAAGGGGAGCTATCTCCCTGTGCTGCTGCCTCTGAAACAGAGGCAGCAGCAAAGGTGTGTGTGCATGAGCATGCAGGCATGTCCCTAAGAGCACTAGCTCCCATACACCCCTCCCCCCACACTTCTCCTTGAAATACAGAAGTTTTTTTGAAAAATTAAGTGGTTACACATTTACACAAACACATTTTAACATCCCTAAGTTCAGTAAATATCTATTCCTTTTGTCCAAGTGCATTTTGGTAAAGACAGTCATCAACATTAAAAGACTTCTTCTCAATCAGGCATACTGTTTTGCTAGCTATTTCCCACTATGCAACAAAAGCAGAAGTATATACACATGTATCAAGGTGGCATATACTGTCTACAGTACTAGAAAAGTAAATAATACATTTAAAGAAATACATACAGCAATGGAGAAATATATATCTGAAGTCCCAAGCCTAAAGAGTGAGCTAATATGACATTTTCCTTGTCAGAGATCTTGGCAAATTCCAACTTCAAACAATTAATGTGACAGAGAGAAAATAACACAGATCTTTTCTGACACACACCTTTTTTGCAATGTTAGGCTTGGCTCAAGAACCCCTCCAAAACCCAGAGATACTTCTCTCTGTATTTTTACTATGATCTCCACATACCTATAATATTAAAGTTAAAAAAAAACATATTTCAGCAGAGAAGTCACAATTAATTGCTCCTGTAATGCTAAAAACATTATTTGCCATATCTTCGTTTTACATTCACATGCAATACAAATATGAATTCTCCCTTGCATGGTCCAGTGTCTGGAGCATTAGAATGATGAGGGTCAGGATTCTTGGGTGTTGTGGGAAAATAGGGAACAAATCATTGTATGTGACTAGCTCACTGCAGCTCATGATACAGGGATGTGGTGAGAGTTGAATCACGAGCGTTTATTAGGCATCAGGGATGCTGCTGGGAGAGAAAACGCTGCAGGCAGGCCGGCCCAGGTCCTTACAAGTACTCAGGCCCCTAACTCTCACTGACTCCAGAGTGAGTCAACACACCAGCTTCTTCAGGATCTGGGCCCAGCTAGGAAGTATTTAGGGAGAAAACGAACAAGCCCAGGCAGCGAGAGGGGACCGGTCCTGAGAGGGCCCCAGAGCCCCCGCCCCCCAAGCACCCTCCCCCCACAGTCACCAAAGGACCCTCCTTCACCCAGCCACCTGTCCCTCCGCTCAGAGCCCCGCCCCTCCCCGAGCCCCCTCCATCGCCCCGCCCGCCCTTCAACCCTGACCCCGCCCCCTCAGCGCCCCTCAGCCGAGCCGCCCCTCCCCCGAGCCGCCCAGGCCCCACTTTGGGCCTTTCCCTCCAGGGCAGGCCGCTCCCCCTCCCCCACGCAGAGCAGAGGCCGGCAGCCGGCGTCGGCCCTTCCTTCCCCGCGGCTCCAGGCCGCGCCCCGCCCGCGCAGCCCCCCGCGCTCCGCAGGGAGCGAGCGGCCGCGCCTCACCAGGCGGCTCCACCGGCTCACATCCCTGGTCGGCCTGCGGGGGGCGGGGCTCGACCAAGGGGGCGTGGCCAGAACCGGAAGGGACGTGAGAGGTGAGGGGGCGTGGCCAAAGGCTGTGGAGGCGGAAGGGCTATTTAAAGGCGCAGGGGCGGGGGAGCCTGGTCTCTCAGCTCAGGGTGTTCCCGCCAGTGGGCACCTCCGGGCACTCGGGAGACGTCTGGGGCTGCGTCAGCACAGCTGTCCTGTGGAGAAAATGGGATTTTGCCGTGTTATTTTTGTACTTTTTACACCCAAAAATGTCATCGCCCGCCCACCTACGACTAAGTTCCTTAAGTCGTTGGTGTTAGAATCATAGGACTGGAAGGGACCTCGAGAGGTCATCGAGTCCAGCCCCCCGCCCTCAAGGCAGGACCAAGCTCCACCTACACCATCCCTGACAGATGTCTATCTAACCTGTTCTTAAATATCTCCAGAGAGGGAGATTCCACCACCTCCCTTGGCAATTTATTCCAATATTTGACCACCCTGATAGTTAGGAATTTTTTCCTAATGTCCAATCTAAACCTCCCTTGCTGCACTTTAAGCCCATTACTCCTTGTCCTGTCCTCAGAAACCAAGAGGAACAAATTTTCTCCTTCCTCCTTGTGACACCCTTTTAGATATTTGAAAACTGCTATCATGTCCCCCCTTAATCTTCTTTTTTCCAAACTAAACAAGCCCAGTTCAGGAAGCCTGGCTTCATAGGTCATGTTCTCTAAACCTTTAATCATTCTTGTCGCTCTTCTCTGTACCCTTTCCAATTTCTCCACATCTTTCTTGAAATGTGGCGCCCAGAACTGGACACAGTACTCCAGCTGAGGCCTAACTAGTGCAGAGTAGAGTGGCAGAATGACTTCACGAGTTTTGCTTACAACACACCTGTTGATACAACCTAGAATCATATTTGCTTTTTTTTTTGTGTTGCCATAGTAGAAAAAAATTGTAGCTAGTTTTCCATTAAAAGCATTTTCGTGTCTAGATTGGCATGGATGCACTTTTTGCAGAAAAGCGTCCGTGGCCAATCTAGACGCGCTTTTGCGCAAAAAAGCCCCGATCGCCATTTTAGCCAGCGGGGATTTTTTGCGCAAAACAGTTCTGTGCTGTCTACATTGGCCCCCTTGCGCAAATGATTTGTGCAAGAGGGCTTTTGCCCGAACAGGAGCAGCATAGTATTTCTGGAAGAACACTGACAATCTTACATGAGATCGTCAGTGCTTTTGCGGAAATTCAAGCGGCCAGAAATTCAAGCGGCCAGTGTAGACAGCTGGCAAGTTTTTCTGGAAAAGCGGCTGATTTTCTGGAAAAACTGGCCAGTCTAGACACAGCCTGTGTGTGTCTGAAATCTGTAGGTACTGGGGGTACTTATAATTTTTGTTAAGGGGGTACTTTATAAAAAAAGGTTGACACACTGTCTTAGCCAATGTTCCCCATCGCCCGTCCTCAGGGGAGGAGAAAGGGGTGCCCACTGCTACAGTCAGCATGGTGGCATAGAGCTCTGTCCCCCTCCCGGCTAGTCACAGGGCTTAAGATGGGTTGAAACAGGAGGGCTATGTCTACACTGGCGGCTTCTTGTGCAAGAACATCTTGCGCAAGTGTTCTTGTGCAGGAAATCTTGCACAAGAAAATGTCCACACTGCCATGTGCGAGCTGTGCTTTTGCGCAAGAGCGCCCATGGCAGCGTGGATGCTCTCTTGTGCAAGAAAGCTCTGATGGCCATTTTAGCCATAGGGCTTTCTTGGGCAAGAAATCCCTGCCAAGCATCCACACTGCCCTCTTGCGCAAGAACTCCTGCGCAAGAGGGCTTACACCTGTTAAAAAAGAGTGTAGCTCTTGCGCAAGGAGCCCTCTCTTACCACGCCGTACTGTAAATTTACTTGTGCAAGAGTGGGCGGGCAGTGTGGGTGCTCTGCAGATTCTTGCCCAAGAAGCCGCAAGTGTAGACATAGCTGAGGGGTGCTCCTGAAAAACATTGAGACTGAATAGTGGGAGCGTCCTTATAAAATGGGAACACCTGGTCACCCTCGCTGGGATGAGAAAGGTATCATAGAATCATAGAACCATAGAGCTGGAAGAGACCTTAGAAGGTCATCAAGTCCAGCCCCCTGCTCTAGGCAGGACCAGTCCCAACTAAATCAACCCGGCCAGGGCCTTGTCAAGCCGAGACTTAAACACCTCTAGGGATGGAGACTCCACTACTTCCCTAGGTAACCCATTCCAGTGCTTCACTACCCTCCTAGGCTGTGTCTAGACTGCATCCCTTTTCCGTAAAAGGGATGAAAATTAGACCTATCACAATTGCAAATGAAGCAGGGATTTAAATCCCCCCCACTTCATTAGCATAAAAATGGCTGCCGCTTTTTTCCGGCTCGGAGCTTTGCCGGAAAAAAGCACCAGTCTAGACGCGGATCTTTTGGAAAATAAAGCCTTTTCTGAAAGATCCCTTATCTCTTATTTTAACTGGTTAGTCCCCAGTCTATAACAATGCTTGGGATGCTTCCGTCCCAAGTGCAGGACTCTGCACTTGTCCTTGTTGAACCTCATCAGATTTCTTGTGGCCCAATCCTCCAATTTGTCTAAGTCACTCTGGACCCTATCTCTGCCCTCAGGCATATCTACCTCTCCCTCTAGCTTAGTATCATCCGCAAACTTGCTGACGGTGCAATCAATCCCCTCATCCAGATCATTAATAAAGATATTGAACAAAACCGTTCCTAGAACCGAACCTTGGGGCACTCCGCTAGAAACCGACCACCATCCTGACATCGAGCCGTTGATCACTACCTGCCGGGCCCGACCTTCTAGCCGGCTTTCTATCCATCTTACCGTCCATTTATCCAATCCACATTCCCTTAACTTGCTGGCAAGAATATTGTGGGAGACCGTATCAAAAGCCTTGCTAAAGTCAAGGTATATCACATCCACTGACTTTCCCACGTATGTATGAGTGGTGGCTGGAACTGGGCATCTGAAATGCCCTGAGGAGGACAGGGAGAAAGAGTTAATAGGTGGGAAGGGTGAAGTGTTTCATCTTGCCTGTGGAACATCATGGAACCATGAATTGGCTCTCACTGAGTGTTTCTGGCAAGTACTTTTTGTTTATACCCTCCAGAGGTGGTCTGGGATTTTTCTCTGTGTCTCCCCTGCAATGTGGCCTGCCATGGTGGCAGACAGAGAAGTCATGTCTTCTTAATTTCCTTCACTGGTCAGTACCAACACTAGGAAACTACTTTTGACAGTAGAGAGGAGAGGAGAATTAAAGCCTTGTGGTTTTGGACCATTGTAACGGTACCATTGATGATACATCTGATGAAGTGGGTTTTTGCCCATGAAAGCTTATGCTCAAATAAATCTGTTAACCCTTAAGGTGTCATAGGATTTCTTGTTGTTTTAATCCTACAATTGTTCACCATCTTTGCTGTCAGGGTCAACATTGAGTCAAGGTTCAGTCACAGATGGGTATGAATATAGCTGGCTGAACTTTTCATTATGAATAACTTATCTAAAGAATTTGTCAAATTATTCATTATTACTATTTGTATTATTGCGCCATTAGTGTATTTTGTGGATTCCTGGTTGGAAGTGCCCAAAGGAGACGAGGATGCAAAGGTATAGGAACTAAGGTGCTTTGTTCTATTTCACCTGAGTCCCTGTTAAGAAAGGTATTTAAATAAAATATCTTCTGTTTTATTGTGGGGTTGGTTCTGCTTTGGGCAGGGGATTGGACTTGATGACCTCCGTAAGTCTGTTCTAATCTTATGATTCTATGGTGTCCTTTTCACCTCTAGAAAGTAGAGTCTGATGAAATAGAGGGGTTAATTCAGCCTCTGCTCATGGGCCGAGATCATTGGGCCAAATTTTGCTGTTACACCTGTGTAAAAGTTTACTTTAGTGTAACAGTCAGGAAAGTTTGGTCTAGTGTCCTTGCTTATTTATTTTCTAGTAGAATTTGGATATTTAAGAAATTAACGTGTGCCAGGAGTCTCCAGCCTTTTTAAGCACACGATCACTGTTTGAATTTGTCAGTCCAGGATTTCCCTCAAACCCAAATACCCCTGCTCCACCCCTTCTCCAAGGGCCTGCCCCTGCTCCATCCCTTTGCTGAGGGCCCTTCCTCTTCACTCTATGAAGGTGGGGTACAGGAGAGGGGGACAGAGTGACATCACTACTCTCCTGCCTCTGTCTCCTCCACCCTGCACAACAAGCAGGAGGCTCCCAGGGGCAGCTCTGAGGCTCTGGGCAGGAGCAGCAGGGAAGTGCGGGGAGGGGAGGAGCAGCTGAACTGTCAAGTGCTTGATAGCCTCCCAGCCAAACCAGTTAGGATCACCTATTAGAGACTCCAAGATCTACCAGTAGATCCTGATCTAATGGTTGGTGGCCATTGACTTACACTGTAGCTTACAGCCTGGTCTACACCTAAAACTTAGGTTGATCTGGCTACATTGCTCAGAAATATGAAAAATGTACCCCACCAGAGAAATAGTTAAAGTGACCTAAACTCTGATAAGCTGATGGAAATATCCACTGCCTCCTGGAACAGGTGAATTAACAACAGCAACAGCAAAATCCTTCTATTGTTGTAGCACATGTCTGCACTACAACACTATGGGGGCACACTTGCACAGTCGTCACCCTAAGAATGGCAAAGGATAGCCTTAGCTCATCTGCATTTTGGTCAATGAGCTTTTAGCCACTTGTTGGCGTTGTTACTCTCATTCCATTTCTTTGGCTTCCCTTTAGATTGGGGCTACATTTAGTTTTCTTTCTAGGTAACTTTTGGTCTGTGAATATATTGCCCATTGCTCAAGCACAGTTCTACTCTCCTTAGACTTTATCATCTCATCACAGCCGGAAGTAGCAAGACAGAGGCTGGTATTTACCTAAGAAGAGTTCACAACACAGCTTCCTTTGTTTAAGGTGGTTGGATGTTTTGAGGTTAAGCTACTCTTTGTGGCTTAGGGATACTGTCAAAATAGTATGACCAAATATCTTTAAAATCATTGTGACGCTCTGCCAGTGTATCTGACCAGCTTTTACATACAGGCATATCAAGATTTACAGGCCCCCTTCCTGATGCACTCCTTATGTTTTCAGCTGGCTGCTTAAATTACAGTGAATGGAACATTAGGGAGGAGTCTAGCCAGCACAGGCAGGAAATGGTTAACAGCCAGTCATATCACCTGGGAAAGCAATTCTTTGATTTGTCGGAGGGCGCTAACATGCTGCAATTCATAGGAAACAAAGGAAGGGGATTCAACTCTTCAACGTGAGCCTGGATCTTCATTTCAGTGACAAAACCAAGGAGTGAGGCTGGACCTTGATGCGTGCTACAAAATGAGGAATTTGGGATTGAAAGTAATTTTTTTGTTCTATCTTGGTTTAGAGAGAAAAAAGGGAAATAAATCTGGTTCCAACTGGAAAATTTAGGCTCACAAGAAGTTCTCTGAGAGGTAAGGAAAGTATTTCTATCACTCACACATGTTAAAATAATATTTAAGCAAATCAGGGTGGAGACCAGAGAGAGAAGTTTTTAAAGAAATTAAATTTCTGTAAAAGAAACAAAACACCATTTGTCTGTTAACTGTCTGCATTCTTTGTATTTGCACTAATTTCTGGTCTTACAGTATAGAAACCTGGCAAACAGGAAAAACAGATGAGGCAGTGGAACTTGTGAATAAAAGTTGCAGTAAATACTTCAGAGATGATGAAGGCGAAAGCCTTTCAAGTTAGATACTGTTTCTGTCAATATAGTGCTCTTAAGGTATCCTGTTCCTTTTACTGCAAGATCTCAAAGTGCTTCACAAACATTCATTCATTAAATACCACTTCAGTGCCATGAGGCACAAAATTTGGTGCTTCTGAAAAGAACTTCTCGGACCTGCATGAAGACTCTGAGATTATTCTCAGATCACTCACTGCCTCACCAACATGCTTGAATCCTAAATATGAAAGAATTAATGAATCCTAATTAAAAGATCCTTCCTTCTTAGCTCATTTATTTCTTGGTTTATCTGCTGTGAAAACAAGATTGCCGAATAAAGAGGGATGTGTGTCTGTCTCTCACATGCAACCGGGTGGTGAATACTCTTCCCGGTGTGTGTGGCGGGGGGGAATTGAATTTGGACAGAGACTGTCAACTTGTGATCCAGGCAGTAGCACTTTTACTCACTATCAGCCAAAACTGGATTAAAGCAAGTGCCATGTAGGTGAAATCCTTTGTATTCTATATTCAATTTCATGAGCAATCCAATTACCTTGGTAGGACTAAATTGAAGATGAATAAAACTCAGCTTCTTGGAAGAGTTAATTACAGCTGCTTTGGTTGAGATCTTTCGATATCCTGGATTCTGTAATTTAATTATCTCTGGTAGCTATATTTTGACTAGCAGGAATGCTGACTTCCTTTTCTTTCCAATTCTGGTTTAAGTTGATGTCATAAATCTAACAATCTGGATTGTTTGCACTTTTGGTAAGCTCTTCAGAGTGGTGACATACTCTGTTTTATATGTCTGTAAAGTGCAGTGCACACCTATATGCTATATAAATGAACTGTAATCCTTGTAACACTCCTGCAAGAGCTTCTTTGCCAGTTCTTTCTGCTGTTATTTTCCTTTATCATTCTTCACTCTGATTCTTTGGTCCCGATGCTAGTTTCTGGGTTTGTCCACAGGGTGTAGCAGGCAGGAAGAAGATTGTAGTCCTGTGGCTGCTTGGGTCACTTCTGGAAGTTCACAGTGCTTAACAAATTACTTCCATCAATGAACTTAGTGAAAGGCAGAGCCGTTGTCATTTATTTCCAGTGATTATATTTGATCACTGAATTTCTGTTTCCACCTTTCAAGCACAGCTTCAGACAGTCTTCAGTGAGTTATCCCTGTGAGTGGAAAGCCAGGGAAATTTACCACTTCTCGATTGTTCCAAGGCTCTAAAATGTCAATATTCTACCCAGCCAATGTTAGTACATTTTTCACTTTGTCCTCTCTGTGTCTCCTGTGGCTTGAATTGTTATTTAGTAAATATTAAGACATGCTTCTGTTTATCACAATTTGTAGCCTCTGTTGCACTGGGAATTTACTAAATAAATCACTGGAACTCAATGAAGGTGATCGTATCTTGATACAAGTTGCCCATGACTCAGTCCATAGTGGTGTTACTAGCAAGACTGTTTCCCATTTTGTATTTCACAAAGGATTTCACAACCTGATATTGCTGGCCTGTGAGGTTTCCTTTATTTGAAAAGATTCATTTGTTTCTAAGGGCTGACCCTTCTCTTATTTATAAGGGTTTTAAACTTGTGTAACTCTGTTGCGTTCAGTAGAGTTATTCCAGATTGAAACTGGCGAGATGAAAATGAACAGTGCGTCCTTGGATTAATGATTGTGGAACATAAGAGAAGAGTTTTTCCTCAGAGCAGATCTGGTTGAAACTAGAAAAATCACATTTTGTGAGAAATTCTGACATTTCAAAACTTCTGTTTGTCCAGAATCACAACAAAAAGTCATTTTCAAAACTGTTTGTGCAATGAAATCTCCAAAACAATTTTGTTCAGTATCGAAACCTTATTGAAGTGAATTTTTACCTTTACATTACTAACTGCATATAACATAAAAGCTGAAATGAAGCACTTCAATAACTTTTTTGCCAAATTTTTATGAAATCAGTATGTTCTCTTAAATGTGTTTTTCTTCTTCTTTTTTTTTTAAACCTGAATCAGCATTTTCCAAAGCAAAACTGTTCTGATGGGAAAACTATCAACCAGCTCTACCTCAGAGAATCAATCTCATGTAACTGATTAGTGAATTTAAAGTATAAATTTTAAAAAGTGTGAAACTTCCTGCTCTCTTCTCTTCCTATTCATTCTGTCTTTATAGAACTGAAGACAGAAAGTTTCATTCCCATTTCACTTTGGTTCTGATGGCATCTAAACATAATTCATTGTACCAATGCTAAGTATGTCTTCTGTAATAGTCTGTATGTGTTGTATTTTGAGGAAGTTGTCATTCTGTCAAAGGTGAAATTAACATTTTGCCAGCTCAACTACCATCATAATCTCAGTAAGGATCTGAACTGAAGCTATATGAAAACAACAGTTTAAATTACTTGGATGCCCTTTCAGGCCCCAATCCTCCAAGCTGTTCTAGATGTGATCAGTGCACGTGATGGTAACAAAACCTTTGTGTGTCTAGTATGTTCGAAAGATCACTCACTCACAACTTTTCCTTTTATAAAGGTAACTAGTACTTTGTATACTAAAATATAGAGGCAGTATGCTGTAGTGGTTAGAATGCAGGCCCCAAATGCTCTGTGGACAATTTGGCTTTGTTAGACTGGTTATACCTCTTCCAGTACAGAGGTTGTTCTGGAGGTGTAAGTATTCTCTTGAAGTAAGTGAGAGGGTTTTACTAGGCAAAGTCTGTGTCGTATTTGTTCCTCAATTACTATATAGCACGCTGGCCTTGCAGCCAAGGCATAGTTTGGCACAATTTGGCATTGCTGATCTGTGCCTCAGCCTGAACTAGTCTCTAACAGCCTCTGGATTGGGAGCGAGTGAGCCACGTCCCCTTGATTTCTGCAGAGGTCTCCGTGCTGATGCAGGGATGAACTCTTTATTGAGATTGTATTCCTACTGGGGTGGGTGGGTGGGGGTGTGTGTGTGTGTGTGAGAGAGAGAGAAAGAGAGACCATGGGTACCTTGCTAACCTGCTCTCCACCTCTGTATTCCCATTAGTAAAAACAAAATAAATAAATATACATGCTTGAGCTATTTATTTGAAATTCAAAGTAAGTGGAAAATACTGTGTATCTTTGCTCAGTAGAACAAAAGGGATGACGATGCCTTATAAATTATTGGGAGGTTCAGGGAAATGGGCCTTTTCAATTGAAATTTTCTTTTATTTAGGAATTCTTAAAGGCCAGATTGGAAGTTAGCCACACTATAAGAACAGCCTTGGTTTGTAGGAAATCAAGAACTCTGGGTTTCCTCTTGGGCTATATCACTCTCTCTTGATATTAATTAGGCTGCATATATCTCAGATCAAAGGTGTTAAATCTTTGTTTTTAGTTTATGGAACAGAACTTCATGGACTACTGTCTTATGCTCATAAAATCTGAGAGCAGCACAGTGTGGATACATGTTCCTCTGCCAAGCCCCCTGCTTGCAAAATTTTGTTAGCCAGTGAAGAAACAGAAGTTTGACACCGTGATCCAAGCATGAGGGTTTATCACGCACAACACTGGCGGAGTGTCGCTTTGCTTATTTGGCAGTCTCACTGAGCCTAACCGTGGATTACTATAGATTATATAGGGTGCCAATGGGCACAGAGAAGTCATGGGGTGGGAGTTCTCGAGCCCCTGCGTAGGTTCTAGCAGCAAGACATAATGAGCACAATAAACCAATAGTCTAAAAGATTACATAATTGCTCCGCCCATGGCTCAGGTTTATATGTATGCTAATAAGCAGGTGTTATGGCTTAAGTGTCATTTTGCAGTATAGATTAAATCCTGATTTTTGGGTCCATAGAAATGACGGGTGGCATCTCCCAGGCAGGTTTGCTCGCAGGTACATTCCTCTGTGGTCTTAAAACAAAGAGAATAGTAAATAATACACAGCATTGGCAATTTGTTTATCCATCACACCCCTTTGGACTGGATTAGCATCTGTGAGGGACAGATATCATTTGGCATGCTGGCTGTCTCTTCTCCCTGAATGCTGGCTGGTATGTGGGGGGGATACACTATTATCTCCTCCTAAACTTGTCAGGCAGATTTTCAAGGCCACTTTCAAAGAGTTCTGTGTCTATAATTCACGATAAGGCCCCAACTTACTGCCCTGCACCTGGCGTTCTGCTGTCTCAACTTGTTTCATGTCTAGTTGTACAAACACGGCCTGTCTTCTGCTTATCTCTGTTCCCTTTTTAGCCATGTTTTGTTCATTGTTAGCTAGACCTGAGGCTCAGGCCAGGCCCGTGAAGTTTGGGCATATGTAAAAGATTCTTAACAGAAACTGTGGTCAAGATCTTACTTACATATTATTGGGATTTTGACCCTTCAGTTAGAATCCACAAAACCATGTGACTATGAAAGTAGCATGCATTTTCCATATAGTTTTATATATAGTACTCAGTCAGCTGCATTTAAAATGTCATATGAGCTTATGCAAAACTGAATTGAATTCACAGCACAAGAACTCGCGTGAAAATAAATATTTAAATGAGTTTACATCAATCAGACTTAACTGAATTTTAAATATGTATCCCATTGCTAGAGAAATGTAAAAATGCAATTTAGTTTCACTGCAGATGATGTTGGTGCATGTCAGTAAAATGGAGGCCTCCTCAATAACAGGTGGAGAAGGATTAAGAACAAAATTGTCCTTTCTGATCAGTGCTGTGGATCTCTGCTCTTTTGGGTGTATTTTTGTTGCATATTCTGCAACACAGCTTCCACTGATGTCAGCAGCAGGTCTTTGGTCTAAGAGGCACAGGCAACAGAGATCCTGGCTTGGGAGGGAGAATTTTGTCTAGGTCTGTAAAGAATCCACACATGTCATATTTGTGTTCTTGTGACACAATCATGAGATATTTGTAGTGTTTTGACATTTAGACTGCAAGGAAGGAAACACTTGAGTATCTTGAATGACTGTCTGCGGACTAGATCCGAGGATAAGTGGCTCTCACGTGATAGGAGGCAGACAACTGGACCTTGCAGTGGTGTGACTGTATGTCTGTCCAAGTTGGAGGAGAAGTTGAAGACTTATAAATAATACATTAAGAAAAAGTTTGCCCCTATTCCCTAAAATCTTAATGTTTCTTAGCTATGGTGTGGATTTTCTATTGTCAGCTATGCTGTCACATATAGAAATAATTCATAATAAAGGGTGATTCCTCTACCTCCTTCCCCAAGATCAGACTTATTTTATACTGGTACTTATTAATTTATTCCAGAAAATAGATTTGCAGTCCCCAAGTGTGTATTTAAATGTATAGTTTTCTTAATGTTACTCTTGTTCAATTCTAGCTGCAGTTGTCCTGATAAATTAACAAAAAAATGTCCATCAGGGGGTTGAAGAAGAAGCAACCTAAGACTTTTAAAGTGAAAGTTATAACAATGGATGCTGAAATGGAGTTCAGCTGTGAGGTAAGTTTCCTGGAGGTTGGAAGAAAGAGAACTTGCTACTAAGGTTTGACTTGAAGATTTCTGAATACAACCACAAATAGGCTTGGGAAAAATGGCAATGAATTGGGGAACTGGATGGCTCAAGGGATTGGTAATTAGATTTTGAGTCTGACTCACCACTGTCCTGTGCCTTGTGTTGTCTCTTACATCTATGCAAAGGGGGATTCTGATTTACTTGTCTCACATGTATTTTGCACAGGTGTAAATTTGTACACAAGGAGTAAGACAGTTGAGAATCAGACCCATAATCTCTTATTGGTAGGAAATGGGTTTGAAACCATCAAGTCAGTATTGTCTGCATGGTTATTCAGTGGGCCCTAAAGGTAAGTTGAGCGGTCTCAGTTGAGGTCCCAATGGATAAATGTCCACATTGTGAAATAATTTTGTTAGTCTGGGAATTCCAGCCGAGGAGCCAAGGACTGAATAGACCGAACCTCACACAACCTTATAATAGATCCTGCCAATTTCACAATGGAGGGCTGCTGATGGGGCAATTGTAGAGAAGTTTGTGCTGCCAATGAACCTGTTCTACACAGAGGTAATAATTAGTAGCATTAACTTAATAAATCTTCATTTTAAAGTATTTACCAAAATACACCAACACGATATGTGTGAAAAGACAGTCATATAGGTAAAGAGTTAATGAAGGCATGCATCTTGAAATGGGTATCCTTTAAAGCCCTTAAGGTGAAGGACCATTAATTGTCTCACAAAACAAGTTGTTCTGTTGTGCACCCTTGACTTCATATGTTCGGTGAAAATCTAAAATGACCTCAGTAAAATTTATTTCTGGATGCAGTACCACAATACAGCTAATGTGGCATTATGGCAGCTGGAGCGAGTTCAAGCCTAATTTCCCTCCTAGGAATAAATGGGTGTGAAATTCAGGAACCTCTTGTAGATAGGTGTGTGTGCCCATATGTAATCTTTGTATAGGTTGAACCTCTCTAGTCTGGTACCCTCAGTACCTGACTGATGCTGAAGCAGAGAATTTGCCGAATCACAGGAGGACAGTACTGTCTAGCAGCATTACAATTCTTTCACTGCTTACTGGGTTCTTAGAAAAAACAGTGAATAGTCCTGTAGCACCTTAGAGTCAGACTGACTATATATATATAATAAGCTTCCATGGAAAAAAAAAGGGGAACCTCCAAATGTATAAGAGAAAATGGAGGTTCCTCCTTTTTTCTCCACTCATCTGAGGAAGTGGTTTTTTTTGCCCATGAAAGCGCATGATTCTCTCTCTCTCTCTCTTTCATATATATGAATTTGTTAGTGTCTTAAGGTGCTACAGGATTACTCATTTTTTAAAGTTGCAGACTAACATGGCTACCCCTCTGGATTCCTAGAAGACATTTAGGGATAAATCAGAGCTAAATAAAAACACAGAACATGGAGAGTCAGGACTGATGGCTATAAACAAACTTTAAGGGACAACAGGAAGGGTGGCCACACTGATAAGTGGACATCCTGCTAACTAAAATCATGTTGGACCATGGATGTTGGTGGACCAGAGAATGCGGGACTAGAAAGGTTTGACCTGTGACAATGACATAGTCCGGTAAGGTGTTGATTTGAATCCATTCCTACAGATTTGAATGGGAGTTGTAGGTGCTGAGTACCTTGCCAGAGAAGATCCAGGTCTATTACTTATTTTACAAGTTGCACCTCCTGCATATCTGAATTGAGAGCTAAGACCTTATCCTCAAAGGTGCTTGCTTGTTTTCTGGATTTAACCATTATAATGTTCCATTATATTTGTTTAGCCAGAGTGACTTAGAAAGTGAAAACTCTTGTTTTTTTCTGGGGGAATCGCGTGCGTGTGTGTGTGTGTACACGTGTACACACACACAAATCTGGACATTCTTTCCTTCCATTAGTTATTACTCTAAAATCAAGAAATATAGGCTGTAAAAGATGAGTGAATGCATGCCACATGCAGGAGAATAATGCAGCAGATGACCAGTCACTGGTTGAATTAGGGTTTACTGTGGAGGACGTACAGAGCTAGCCAGCTGATCAACACATATCAAATCAGCAGTCACAAAAAAGGGGTGGGGAATTATTATTACCTTTTTTTAAATCAAAGGTGAAAATTTAGAACTGGTATGGGCTGAATGAGCTTGCCATTATGGGAGTTGGCAATCTCATCTAGGATTCAAGTATCAGAGGGGTAGCCGTGTTAGTCTGAATCTGCAAAAGCGGCGAGGAGTCCTGTGGCACTTTATAGATTAACCGAAGTGTTAAAGCATAAGCTTTCGTGGGCAAAGACCCACTTCGTCAGATGCATCTTTTTTAAAGTTGCAGACTAACATGGCTACCCCTCTGGATAGTTGCAGACTAACATGGCTACCCCTGTGGATGCATCTGACGAAGTGGGTCTTTGCCCGTGAAAGCTTATGCTCCAACACTTCGGTTAATCTATAAAGTGCCACAGGACTCCTCGCCGCTCATCTAGGATTGTCCATTCTGAGTATGAATTGTTACATGAAGTCACCTAGACATCAAATAACCTATCTACAGATCATATGTTGCTCTTACAGATTGATCTCTTACATAATTTGGGCAGATTATCAAAAATAAAGGATTTTGGAATATTGCTTACAGCTCAGGACCCTTGTTCAATTCAATGTAATGTATTTTGTCCTCCCCTTCTTTGCAAAATATTGGTTTTGTTGGTGGGATGATTTCCTTCTCCCCATACAAATACTACCCATACATTCATTATTTTACCATGAAGTTCTCAGGGGCTGACCCATGTTAGTAGACAGCCACTCTTGTAACACCTGGCCAAATAGGAAAAACAGATGTGCAACCTCCTCAGAGAAAAAGAAGTAAAGCTATGTGATTGTGTGAGAACTTCAGGCCCTTTAATCAAAACTTTCCTACACAGAGCTGGTATAGCAAACTAATTCATTCTATATTTATGCCAGGCCTATCATTAGATTAGATCATTACATTTTTCCCTCCTGGATGCAGCAAATCTTGCTTCTATCGTGGGATCAGTCCTATCCCAATAAAGGCAATAACCAACCCCATCGACTTGAAAGGGAGTAAGATCTTAGAACCATAGAGCTGGAAGAGACCTCAGAAGGTCATCAAGTCCAGCACCTTACTCTAGGCAGGACCAATCCCAACTAAATCAACCCGGCCAGGGCTTTGTCAAGCTGAGACTTAAACACCTTTAGGGATGGAGACTCCTCTAGTGTCTCTAAGATCTGAGCCTGTAGAGTTAAGAGGTCAAATCTGCCCATCGTGTAACTCATTGAAGTAATCTTCTAGACTCGGGCCTCCTTTAAATCCACCTTCCCACATCTTTCCAATTTGCATGAATTATTAACTAATACTTGACTTCTTATTAATAAATGTAGCAGCATCTCCATTTTACTTGTAAATAAAATGCAGGCTAGAGAGGTCAAGTGACTTACTTAAAACCTGCAGTAGGACTCAGGGGCAGGCTTAGAAGGGATGGAAAGAAGACTTGGTTCTTGGGCCTTTGCTGTCTAACTAGTCAACAACAATGACACATTCATTGGAAAAGCAAAAGGTGAGATAAATGCAGTTCCCAGGAAGGAGACTAGCCGTGGCCTAGTGACTTCCCCCATGCTTTAGAACACCAGCCTATGGCACCTTGTTAAATCAAGAACATTTCAAAACATCCATTGTCATTTTTTCTCCATTCTAATTGTAGATGAAGTGGAAAGGAAAGGACTTGTTCGACTTGGTGTGCCGAGCACTGGGGCTAAGGGAAACTTGGTTCTTTGGCTTGCAATACACAATAAAAGGAATGTCCACCTGGTTAAAGATGGATAAAAAGGTATTGAAAACATTTAGTCTGTAAAAACAGCAGACTAATCTGCCAACCTCCTTTCAGCTAGGTTACTCCTATGGGAGCTATTACTTCATCTCCATAAGTAAAGGCTCACATGTTTAGTGATGACCTGTGATTTCTAGTTTTTTTTTTTTTTTTTTTTTTTTTAAGGCCAGAAGGGACCATTATGATTGTCTAGTCTGTTGTGCTGCATAAAATAAGCCATAGGATTTCACCTGCGTAATGGTGATAGTTAAATTTAGACTGAGCAGTGTCCTTCCTGCTCAAATTTGAAAGGCTTGCTTTGGCTCAAATGTGGGCTGCTTTCTCCTGATGCCTGCAATTGTGTTCTCAGGCATTTCTGCCTCATTTTCATGGCTGCTTCTACTAATGCTTATTTTTAAATAGGTTTTGGATCAAGAAATCCCCAAAGAAGACCCTGTTAGCTTTCGGTTTTTGGCTAAATTTTATCCAGAGAAAGTGGAGGAGGAGCTATTACAGGAAATTACACAGCACCTATTCTTCTTGCAGGTCAGGAGGCAGCTTTATCTATTAACTTTTGCTCTGTTCATCCCATCCTTTCTCATGATTTGTTTTCTCTTTGTCCTTGTCTGTAGTTCAGTCCTCAGTGGGATGTTGCCTATAGCAGGCAAGATGCAGTGTCTCAGTGGGGTATCCTAGCTGGAATCAATAACAATCATCTCTTCACCTGGTGGGGACTCACTGTACTAGACTGGATTAGGGATGTTAAATATCTGTTAATTGAATACTTGAGTAACCTCATGAATTCTTATCAGTTACTTGACTATTCTGTATTACCCAGGGACGAGGCCGGAAGCCAGTGCGCTCTGTCCCCACTCCCAAAGAGCCCCCTGCCACTCCATGCTGCTGCCTCTGTATCAGGGTGCCAGGTGGGAGCTGGTCCAGAAAGGGAGCCAGTTTTAAAAACCAGCTCCCTTCGCGGACCGGCTGCCTGTTGCCCCATGCTACTACTTCTGATACAGAGGTAGCAAGTGGGGTGACTGCAGCCCCTGTCTGGGGGGTGGGGGTCTGACCTCCCAAACCCAGCGTGAGCTGGAACTCAGCCAGGGTGCTTGACCATCTAGCTCCTAATACACTTTAAATGCAGAGCTGCAGCAGGGGTAGGTCCCAGACCCATCGCAAGCCAGGACTGAGCCGGGTTGCTGGCCAGACTGCTAAAAGATTTCCTGGTGGGGGGTGGGGAGAGGAAAATTCATGTAGTCTATAGCATTAACCTATAAGCTTTTGCTTATCGGTTAATTGTTTACTCGACTACACTATTACATCCCTAGATTGGCTCTAGGCATTGTTTGGGTTGCATCAACTCTGGGTGTCCTGGTTGCTTGTGATGCTGTGTCCCTATTAGAGGTGGTCTTACAGCTGCTGGGACCTACACTGCAGAATGTGACTCAAGCACTCAGTGATTTGGGTGTTGTTTCCACGTGAACATAAACTAGGTATTTCAAGGTTAGGCCAACATTATGAACTAGCTGCTGTGTGTGAGGAAGGACGAGAGGGAGGAAGAAACGCAGCAAAACCAGGAAATATGAACTGTAAACAGCTACATGAGACTTTTAAGACCCTTCAGTTCTTTGGTCAGTAAATCTTCTGAGTCCCAGGGTTGTCAATTGTTTTGAAGGAAAGTCCAGACCACTTTAGCAAATAAGTGTGCATCCATACAGATGGCTGAGCTGGAATCCTTCCCTAGCCTGGAACAGAGAAGCCATGTTGTCATGTTACAGCTGACCTACCCCAGCCCAACTTTTCCATTAACATGTACAGAGCCACTGCAGAGCTCTCATCTGTACTTCTGAACAGATGATTTCCCCTTTGTAGCAGGACCATGGCAGTTCTGCTTGGTTTTGGAATTTTGGTGTCTGTGCAAAGGAGGCTGGGGGGATGGAGTACTATTGTTTCTACGCTGTATGATTTGTAATATAGAAACACAGCAGATATATGTGTTTTCTGGCTAGTATTTATGTGGTAAGTAGTGGGACAAATGCCGTTGTTCCAAGGGTTAATGTACTAACTGGAACTGTTATTCCATTTGGATTCTTTCTAACCACTCGACAATGGGTTTCTTGAGCCATTTTGGAAAGAAATGACAGAACAAAAACTCTCCTCCTTGTCTTTCTGTTAATCCTCATTTTACTTTCCCCCCCTTTCCTCTTGAACCTGCCTTGACTGGCTTTGCCTTTTTAGATATGTAATTAGTGAAATTCTTCTCATTCCAAAGTAGAAAAACATGATAAAAAAACAAATTTGAACTTGCAAAGCTTCCTGACAACAAGAATTTAAGATTACACCTGGATAATAGGAAAAACATGTACAGACAATTGCATGCCTCCAGATTTCAGCTTTCTAGACTATTGAAATGTCTAAATATTAATGTGGCATAATAGCATTTTACCATATGTGTGACTAAAACTACATGACTAAAACCTTTTATAACTTTCTCTGTTCATTAGAGAACAGTTATCTGCTGTCAAAAGAAGTATAACAATTATTGTTTGTAATATTTAATTTTAAAATCTCAAAGACATCTATATAGAATTTGTCCAAGGTAATTTTCAGGTGTGAAAGATGTGATTTATATCATGGAGCATGAAAGTTACAGTTTTCTGATTTGGAAGAGAAACCTTTTCATTCTTTCCACGTTAGCAACTTAGAAATGAGTTTTCCTGCTTTTACAAATGAACAGGTTGTGCTCACCAAAGGTTTAATGTTTTTATAATAAAACCCCTTCCTTGATGTCTTTATTTCAGTTCACAGAATCTGCTATCCCAGTAAGGATAACAACTGGGTTATCTCAGGTCATTTTTGCGTCCATTTTGGAAGTGTTTAATGCTATAAATCCTCAAGATTTATTTCTGTTTCTAGGTTAAACTCATTTGCATGTGAGAATGTGATTTGTGAATATCATGTTGCACTTTCCTTTAAATTATTGGGCAAAAACAAACAACTCCCCTTGCATTAGTACCCGTGTTAGTAATATCAGTTCAGATTACTAAAGTGGAAAGAATTTTAAAATATCTAACTTTTCACCGATGTATGTTACCCCCCCAAAACTTCTTCACTTTGCTCTGCAGAATTGTACTAAATTGAGAATATTTTTGTTTTTCATTTGAGAACATTTCTATTACCTTTACATTTTGCAAAGCTGCTTGAAAGTCAAATTTAAGCATTTGGCCTAAGGTACCTGCTAGGGATGTTAAGGACTAGTCTCCTCTATCTCATAGAGGCAGCAAAGGTTGGGGGGGAGGTGGTGTTTCAAAGGGACTGCTGCTGCACAGCTGATGTGTGGCACTGCCCCTTTAAAATGCTGAAGTGATGTGGAGCTCAGGATCAGCTGAGGACTCCCTAGCTACCCCCTGGATTCCGTGCAGCATTTCCCCAGAATCCTGGGCTCCCCACGGCATGCAGCGCAGAATGGAGCCCAGGGTTAGTGGGGAACTTAGAGTCCCCCACTGACTCTGGGCTCCATGGCTTTGAAATGCACACGAGCCCCTGCTGGGGACTCTTGTACATTTCAAAGCAGGCACCCGTGTGCAGCCCTGACGAGGGACTTCCCGCTGGCCCGGGGCTGTAAGCAGAGTTCTTCATTCCTCCTTTGAAATGTACAAGAGCCCCAGTGGGATGCGGAAGTGCCTATTGACTACTTGACTAGTCAATTCACCGCATTTTAATATCCCTAGTACCTTCTAGTGCTTTTTAGATACATTGGGCCAGTTCCCTGCTGGTGCAAATCCAGGTGGGTCTTCTGAAGACAATGGCATTGTTATGCTGATTTACAGTTGCTGGCACTGGCTCACTTCTTTTAAATGGTAAAAGCAAGATTGGTTATAGCTTCTCTCCTGGTGATAGATGGAGTGGTGATTCATTCTGCATATACGAATGTGGTATAATGAGTAAACCTGATGAGTCCATATTTACAGTAATGAAAACTTCTCCCTTTCATTTGTCTCACCCTTATGGAAAAACCCTGCTTTCACCACTTTGAAAGTTAAGACTTTGTGGTGACAAGCAAACAGACCATTGAGTTTTCTTACTACTGTTAAAATGTTTCTTCAGTTTTAACTCTTACTTCTGAGGCATCATTTTTCATTTACATTCAGGCAGCTTTACACTGCTCTGAAAATGGAGATCTGTTAATGGTGCTGGAGTGGTATAAAACAGTCTTAGTATACTGAAGAATTGGGCCCTTCATTTCCAGTTGAACACGTGTTTTCCAGGCAAATGTTGTATCTCAGTAATTCTCAGATGATCTCTGATAATATTTTGCTCTTGTAAAGCACCTTTAATGTGAAGTCCTTTATGAACATCAAATTTAAATGGACTGTAAGGTAGACACACATTTTTTTTCTTTTCACACACACACAAAAATAACACTGCATTAAAATGCAATGAAGGCTAGAGGTGTCTATTAGTGGTTTGGATACATTTCAATAACATTTGTATTAAGACAAATTTCAAATTTTAGAAAACCAGGACAAATCCGAGAAGATGAAACTCACAAGAAAGCTAAAGTTTGGCAGCATGGAATTTTGGTTAAAGTAGCCAGAGTATCATAGAATCATATACTACTAGAACTGGAAGGGACCTTGAGAGATCATCAAGTTCAGTCCCCTGCTCTCACAGCAGGATGAAGCACCATCTAGGTCATGCCTGATAGATGTCTATCTAACCTGCTCTTAAATATTTTCAGAGATGGAGATTCCACAACCTTCCTAGACAATTTAATCCAGTGTTTAACCACTCTGACAGTTAGAAAGTTTTCCCTAATGTCCAACCTAAACCTCCCTTGCTGCAGTGTAAGCCCATTGCTTCTTGTCCTGTCATCAGAGGCCAAGGAGAACAATTCCCCCCTCCCCCCAACACCCTTTTAGGTACCTGAAAACTTCTATCATGTCCCCTCTGTCTTCTCTTTTCTAAACTAAACAGGCCCAGTTCCTCAGACTTGCCTCATAGCTTATGTTTTCTAGACCTTTAATCATTTTTATTGCTCTTCTCTGGACCATCTCCAATTTCTCCACATCTTTCTTGAAACGTGATGCCTAGAACTGAACACAATACTCCAACTGAGGCCTAATCAGTGGAGAGTAGAGCGGAAGAATGACTTCTCCTGTCTTGTTCGCCATACTCCTATTAATTGATCCCAAAATCATGTTTGCTTTTTTTTTTTTTTTTTGCAACAGCATCACACTGTTGACTCTTATTTAGTTTGTGGTCTACTTCCCATAGATTCTTTTGTGCAGTACTCCTTCCTAGACAGCCACTTCCTATTCTATGTGTGTGAAACTGACAGTTCCTTCCTAAGTGGAGTACTTTGCATTTGTCCTTATTAAACTTTATCTTTTACCTCAGACCATTTCTCCAGTTTGTCCAGATCGTTTTGAATTAGGACCCTATCCTCCTAGCACTTGCAACCTCTCCCAGCTTGGTATCACCTGCAAACTTAAGTGTACTCTCTATGCCAATATCTAAATTGTTGATGAAGATATCGAACAGAACCAGTCCTTGTGGAGCCCCACTTGTTATGCCCTTCCAGTATTGAAAAAGTGTATTTGCAAGACAGGGAAGATAGCTAACTGGTATCTCTATAGGGATAGCTAAACTACCTTAATAGTGATTTCCATTGTGTTTCCTGTAAATTTAACCTTAGCTTTGAATATTCCATGTTTCTAAAGTATATATTTTTGTTTGTTGCATTATTATTATCTCATAACTATTAATTTCTGGTGCCAGGCTGTGGTGAGGGCTTGTTTAATTAATTTCGGGCTTAGTATATAAGTCCTGATTTTTCTAATTCTCTTTCATAACTTCATCTTCCTTTTCTACCTTTAGGTTAAGAAACAGATATTGGATGAAGAAATCTATTGCTCTCCAGAGGCTACAGTTTTATTGGCTTCTTATGCTGTTCAGGCTAAGGTTAGTGCACAAAATGCCTTTTCTTTTTATTAAAATTTTAGTGAACAACATTAAATAACACATACAATACTGATAGAAATGTAGCCGTGTTAGTCTGGGGTAGCTGAAGCAAAATGCAGGACAATGTAGCACTTTAAAGACTAACAAGATGGTTTAAAGTGCTACATTGTCCTGCATTTTGCTTCACATACAATACTGTTAAACTTTGCTGTGAAGAAAGCAGGTCAGCTAGGGACATGAAGGTGTTGCAGAAGGAGTTATATATAATTACTTGCCATCACGGGGAGAGAGACTTGCTTTCTATTTTATATTATGCTTTTAACAAGTTAGAGGGCTAAATTTAGATCCTGTTCTCTAGATTGTCCTGTTGCGCTAATAGGAAGAATGTGAGCAGACGAATACCTTGATCTGGAAAAATGTATATATAGTACTTTGGTATAAACTTATATTAAAATGGAAAATTACATCCTGGCTCTTTAATAGATGGCCCTGAATCCTGCAGGCGGCTGGATCCTATTGAAATCAATGGGAACTGACACTCAACATCTTAAAGTATGAGAGTATATGCTCACAGGGGACAAAACCGCCCTGTAACAGAAGGCCACATGAAGGGATGTAAAATCCCGTTTAATCAGTTAACTGGTTAAACTTTATCTTTATGTTTAAGTGCTTAAATGGGGTAGGGGTGTGTGTGGGAACAGTGGGGCTGCTCCGGCCAGGCTGTTGGTTAACCACAACTGGTAAGCATCATTCAGAAAGGGTGATGCTATCCCGTTAACCATTCACATCCCTAGTAGCCATATGTGGGGATGTGCACAGGAGGAATAGCTAAGCCAGCAAAGCCACCACTTCCCCAGTGGGCTCCTTGTTGGCTCTGAATCAGCTGAGGTGAAGGAGGATGTGGGCGGGTGGGACAGGGAAGGAGTCCCTGTAGCGGTACTTCAATGAATCCATGTGCTAGAACTTCTGCAAGGGGCTGTGGAGGGACTGGGCCTAGTATTTCAGTTCATTGGCTAGCTCGAGCCACGTGCTTTGGCCAGTGACTAATGTTAATTTTGTGCCCACACCCGACTGGGGAATGCTTACAAAGAGTTCGTTCACTTGGCCTGTATTTCCCTCCTGAGGCAGTGATTCTTGACCAAAGTTGTCCCACTACCAAATTCTTCAGCATTCTGCAGATACTAAACCAACTCTCTTGTCTTTTCCTGTGCCAGTATGGTGACTATGACCCAAATTTTCATGAGCCAGGCTTTCTAGCCCAAGATGAGCTGTTACCCAAGAGAGTAAGTATTTCCTATGTCTGAACATGAATATTTTTACCGGCACGAAGAAGCAAATATTTTTGTGGGGCTGGCTGGAACCTCAGGAATTCACGCTAGATGTGTGTTTGCTCTGGGATGGGCAAGGAGTCCCAGCTCTGAACTTTGTTGACATTTACACACTGTGTTGTTTGGGAGGGGCAGGTGGTAAACACCACTGGCTGCACACATTTTCATATGTTCAAAAGAAATCCAACTTCCTTCCTTGTTCTGTAGGTCCTCCGGCAATATCAGATGACAGCAGACATGTGGGAAGAAAAGATATCCGCTTGGTATGCAGAGCACCGGGGTATTGCCAGGTATTATAACATCTCTTGGGAGAGCTGAGACATATCAGCACAACCCCACTTGTCTTCAGTCAGCAGATAGGTATCTGACTCCCATTTATGTTGGTTTTTTCAGTCTTGTTTCCCTAATAGGACCATTTATTGCTGAAGGGGAAAAATACAGAATTTTGGTACTGACATCCTGCTCAGACCAGGTGCTGAGCAACTGAGATAGACTAAGTGCCTGTGGCTTATACTGAAACCAAAGGAGGGGTTGAGGCCTTGCGGAGGAATGAAGCTAGAGAGAATGAACCTCCTATATCTCATACCTATTTAGGGAAATCGCAGAGATGTTGCAGAGGAATGAGTATTCTTAGCTAGGAATCAAAATAGAGAGGGAGTGAAATCCACTTGGGCAAGAACCACAGGATTTGTCTTGGTGCTGTTCATTGTCGATCTCCAAGGGCTCTTACAACTAATAGCAATGTACTCAGCATGTCTGGCAGTAAAATAAAACTTGATACGAGTTTTAGACATCCAACGTTGATCTAGCCCATGTTGTTTATTTAGCTGCCCTGGATGCACATTAGCATCCTGTCCTTGAAAGGCATGACGGTGATGTTGATCAGTGGCTGAAGAAGTGCCTTGTTAGTTAAAGGGCAGCTTCTGTGTATCTTTTGGACTTCAGCTTAAAATATTGTTTGGAGCCTCTTATAGCGATACTTCCCCTGAGGAGGAACTCCTGTGTCCTGGAAAACCATGTTCGAGTAGGTCTCTAGCCAGTGGCATCTGGTAACATCTGAAAGAGGCAAAACTGACACACTAGGATGAGCTCAGAGCCAGTTACTAACGATGGGTAAAGGTTATGTTCTATAAGACTCAAACAGCGTTGGTAAAGCTTTACTCTGTTCATATGGAGTAGACTGTGCTGGTTATGCTGTCAGCAGTAGATCGTGCCCTTGACTGTGTGGATCTTAAAAGCTGTACAGCAAAACTTATGCGCAAACAAACCAAATTACAAAGGAGCAAAAAATCGACATGGTTAGGCTCATACACTTCAAACAACAGTAATGTAAAATGAGAGAAGAGGAAAATGGTTGAAATTTACTTGGATCGCCAAATGTAATCACTATTGTGCCTTTTAGGGATGAAGCGGAGATGAACTATTTGAAAATTGCACAGGACTTGGAGATGTATGGTGTCAATTATTTTCCTATTGCTGTAAGTGTATCATATTAAGCTGTATTTGTAGTTGCGATAGATTAATTAATTCTAAATCTTCAATGCAGTTAGTGCCAGAGTTTCCTGGTATTGGAGCAGGGGACTTAGAATTAGGATTCACATCAGTTTTGCTATTGATTGGGCCATGTGGCCGTGGACACTGCTTACTTGTCTGAAAGATAAATACACGAGGTTCCTGTTGAATAGAACTGTTAGGCTTAATTACTGAACATCTGTAAAAGGTCTTTGATATCACCATGTGGTAGTTCCCTAGGGAGGTCAAGCATCTATGACAGTGTTTCTCAACTGGTGATACGAGTACCCTTACGGGTACTTGAGGGAAGTTGGGGGGGGGTACGTCAACACAACTAAAATTTGGAGAAAACTGAATTTTTGTTTCAAGTTTTACAGCGCTTTATTATTTTTGTACTTTTTGCACCCAGAAATCATCGCCCGCACTGCTATGATTAAGTTATTTAAACAAATGTGTTGCAATGGTAGAAAAAAAAGTTGTGTGTATGAAAACTGTAGGTACTGGGGGTACTTATAATTTTTTTTTAAAAGAGTGCTTTATAAAAAAAGGTTGAGACACACTTATCTATGGTACTGAGAATGGGATCTCTGGATCTAAAGCGATGAGTTTGTGCTGACTAAGCTAAAGGACCAGGCCTGTTAGCTAGAGGTGGTGGAAAACTCTTTTATATGGTGGAGACAGTAGCCCTGAAAATATACCAATAAATGGCTTTGAATAAACAAGTGACTGGACTGTGGTTATACATGTCACCCAAAATGGTGTTAGATCATCATTTTTTGTATTCCTTTGCAGCAGAATAAAAACGACACAGATCTTCTACTTGGAGTTGATGCTAAAGGTATTCACGTCTACAGCAGAAATAACAGGCTATCTCCAAACAAGTCTTTTGAATGGAGTGGTATCAGAAACATTTCCTATAGTGAGAAAGAGGTAGGATGGCTCTAACTTATTACTCTCTTTGCAGTTGTGCGTGCACACCCAGGGATTCCTGTAGTGGATTGGAAGCAGTCTGTCTATCTGAACAACTGAAAAAATGTGGGGATGGGGGCTCTGTAATAAAACTCAGACTCATGGGCCTGATTTCCCTCTCCGGCGGTGCTGAGTACCTGCAGCACCCATTGGCTTCAAAGGGAGCCCCTCTGGAAACTGAGCACATCTGATGGCTCTTTGACCTGTGAAAATTAGTAGTTTGTGTTTGTGTGGGTCTCCCTGGCAGCAGGGTGGCCTAGTGGTTAGGTCCCAGAATGAGCCAGCAGAAAAGGGGCACAGAACCCTGCCACTGGTGTCTCTAGCCCACTATATTAGCATGGCCCTTAAGTTTGGGGCATGGCCCCGAGAGTCCATATTTCCCCCCCTTAATCAAGGTTTCTAGCGAGTTCCCCTCTTTGTCCCAGAGGGAGGGGTTGGAGGCTTACTTGCTCCCGTGGCTGGCCAAGTGGAGACTGTGGAACCACACTCTCTTATCTCCTTGCTGGTCAGCCCCTAATTGAGCCAGGCTCCTTCCTTTTATCCTCCCTCCAGTCCTGGCATTGGCTACAGGTATAGCGGGACAGGGCCAGCAGGCCCTGTAACCCCTGTGATGCCAGGCCCTCCTCTCTTCACTCCCTCATACGTCTCCCCTCATGTTTCCTATTGGAGTTGCCCTCCCTCTATCTGCGTTCAAGTCTGCATTTACATGCGCCCTCTTGATCTGGTGTTGTACCCGGAAGGAGGCGGTTGGAGGGAGAGGTACCACTGCATGATTCTGGGGTTTCTGTCCTTCATTGCATGTAGCCACCGAAGAGGGGTGTGGTCTGTGATGAGGGTAAAGTGTCTGCCCCGTAGGTAATAGAGAAGTGAGTTCACTGTCCATTTCACTGCTAGCGCCACCTTGTGTCATAAGAGTTCAATTGGATGAAAAGAGATTACAGACCATCCTTCACAGAAAGAAGTGGGGAGGGTGGAGAGAAACCTGAAATATTCCCAGCGGGTTATTGTTAACCCGCATCCCCAGGCAGGGGCGGATATACGGCAGGGCGAGCGGGGCAGCCGCCCCGGACCCCGTGCTTCAAAAAGCCCCGCGCATGTGCTGTGGCAAAGGGGGGCCCCGCAAGATTATGTTGGGCCCTGCAAAACGGTCATCTGCCCCTGTCCCCAGGGTTAACAATAAAAGCAGAGCATGGTCTGTTCCTTTCTTTTCAACATGTCCTTTCAAATTGGGGTCCAGATTCTGCTCTGGTTCAAATCTAGAGTCAGAGGTGCGCATATATTAACACATTCACTGTCTTCTATTACTCAAATACAGCCTTGTTTTGCTCAAGGTGTTCAAATGACTTTCTCTCCAGAGTGAAATGAGCTATAAACAAGTTACTTATGATCTCAGTGAAACCGTATCTGAAATCAGATGATAGGCACAGAGATTATGCAACATAATGCAAATGAGCGATAAAGTGCTAATTCATGAGTCATAGCAAAGGCGAGGATCTAAAAGAAGGCAACTGCTTTTATTGTGCTGTCGAGTTGAATACAACATAGGAAGTGAAAGACTCGGTACTGGCTTCTTTGCAATGTAGCTCTTTTCCCACTTACTCCTCAGCAAACAATTTGGGAGATGGACTCTGAATAAGGAAAAGCAAAATTTCATTAATGGGTTCTGATGCCCAGAGGTTTATCCTTCAGGCCCGTTGTGGGATATTTCCCTTTTATTTGTTTTATAACCAGAGTGGTACTGGATACTTCCACTTGGGGAGGCAGTAGCTTCCCAGCCTATGCCCCACGCCCTTTCACTGTCTCCCTGCTCTCTTCCCTGCACACTTGTGTCCTTGCTTTCTGCCTGCTTGTCCCCTTCCAGTTAAATCCCTGAACTCAAGCACATTATTTTTGAAAAAACCCTACACTTTTCTGCAATTTCTCTCTCAACAAAATGGAGCATGTTTTGCACTTTGTGCCAGATATGCAGAAGGTACCTAATTAACAACACTACATTTGGGAATAAGAAATGTCAGTCACAGGTTTATTAGATACCCCCATAGCTGACACATAGTAATAGAGAGGTAGCAGTGTTAGTCTGATCTTGGTAAAACAAAAGGAAAATATATGTAGCACTTTAGAGACTAACAAGATAGTTTATTAGGTGATGAGCTTTCGTGGGCCAGACCCACTTCTTCAAATTATATCTGAAACCGACATATAGGCAGCTTGCAAATGCCCTGAACTCTTCTAATTGATCCTGGGGAACACAGAATGGCAAGCCCCAGTTAAGGCTAATTGAGAAATCTCTCTCCTTTCTTCACACAATCAAACAAGGCATTTGCCCCCTGACAGAAAGAAAATGACTAGAATCAGACTGCAAAAGTTGCCACGTCATTTTCACTTCTTCACACAAATAAGTTGAGGGCTTCCTATGTTGATTGTTTTAACAGCAGTAAGCACTTTGGACAATGAATAAGACTTGCCAAGAGACGTGCCAGTAAAATAGAAGCTGGCTGCTGCTTTAACGATACCCATTCAGCTCCCAGAACCAAGAAAGTAAAATGTCCCACTGAGGCAGTATGATGGTGACAGCTTTATGCATCAGACTGGCAGACCCAATATCCCCTGGGGTGAAGGAACCAAATCCCCAGCCCTGATCTCACCAGGCGAATGTCCTCTCCCAACCATTGTGAAGAGCTGAGACCAAAAAGAGTTGGGACCTACAGGAGGCCCCCGACTTGCAACCACCCAAGTTCTGACCCCTCCACACTTACAACCATTTTTGTAAGTGTGGAAGGGGCCAACCCCCCCCACCCCGACTAATAGGCACGGCACCTATTGTCAATGAGGATTTGAGTTACAGCGCCCCCGACTTGCGACACTTCCCCTGGAACCAGTCGCGTCGCAAGTCGGGGGCCTCCTGTATCCTGCCAATAACGTCTCTCTTCTTGCCACCACGTCCCTCCTCCCTGTGCCCCCCCATTTTCTTCCCTCCACACCTCTTTCTCCTCAGGCGCCCACTGCTCAAGATCACTGCCCTCCCCAACCAAGCGCTCCCCCTGCCCTGACCATCACAGAATTTGAACAAGTTTAAAAAAAAAAAAGTAGTAAAAATTGCCCCAGCTCGGGGAAAGCTCTGAAGGGCTCCTCTGGCCCGGGGGGAGGGGGATCCATTCCTCCTGGCCATTTATTGTTCTGCCCAGTCCCACTTAGCAGGCCAGCGCAGGATACCTGCTGCCACAAATGATCCAGCCCTCCCTGCAGCGCGCACACAGCATAAGGCTGGCTGGCATCTTTGAGCAGCCCTTTGAAAAGTGGTAATGGGGGAGGCTGGGTGAAGCCTTGCTCTCACCACCCCTGCCTCTTCAGCCATATTGCTCCAGCATCACACAGTGGAGGAGTCGTCACCCCCTAAAGTCCCAAACTGAAATTTGCCTGCAATCCAGGAGCAGAGGCTATGGCTGGAATAATGCAGAAAGATTTTGAAATTGTAAAAAACACTTTGCAAAATTGCCCTTCTCGGCACTTTCCATCTGATGATAACCAAACACCCAGCTAAATCCACTGAATTTACACAAACTCCTGTGAGGCAGGCAAGTATTATTATCCCTTTTTCAGATGGAGAAACTGAGGCAGGGGATAATTAAGTTTCCTGTCTGCTGTTTTTTTAAAATCAGTGGAAAAACTCCCCTTGAGACCAAGCCTAAAGTGAAGGGTCCAATGTCACACGGGAAGTCTGTGACAAGAAGGCCATTAAGAAACCCCCTCATCTTCACATTTCTAGCAGAGGGGAGCACAGGCCACTGGCTGCATTGAGGTGGGGAGATCACCCTGAAACCCCAGCCTCCCCCAGTACAGGAATTTGGCAGTGAGGTTGCACCTGACCGTCACACAATGTAAGAGCTGGCCCTGCCCGTCTTTGCCAGCCATACCAGGTGTGGCTGGGCAGGCTCAGTCCAACACGAGCCAAATGTGGAGGAGTTATAGTGGGGGGATGCGGGTGTGGGGAGCTCCGTGGGAGATCTGGATGCACAGGGTCTTGGTGGGGGGTTCTGGGGTAGGGGCAATGGGGCTCTGGCTGAGCTCAGTGGAGGAGTTGGGGGGAGGTGGAGCTTGGGGTGGGGTCCAGGTGCTGGGGAAGTGGGACTTCATAGGATGGGAGGTCCAGGTGCAGCATGCTGGGGCTCAGTAGGGTGGGGGTCTGGGTGTGGGGAGCTTATTGGAGGAGTCCAGGTTTAGGGGAGCAGGGCTTGTGAGGGTTAGATGGGCCTGCTTCCCAGCACCTGGACCCCACCCCACTTCATGCTGGACTCCCACTGCCCCCAGTCCCTCCCGATTCCTCATCCCCTTTTATTCCCCTCATTCTCCGCTGCCTCACCCCCACTTCTCTCATCCCCTCCCCCAGCTGCACTGCTGGGCAGAGAAAACAGGAAGCCTGTGGGGAGAGGGCAGGAAGGGGAGGGGACTGGGCAACTATCCAGGCAACAACCCCCCCCCCCCACACTAGCAAGGGGTGGGACTATGGGGAGCACGTGTAGGGCTGGGAAAGTGAAACCAAACCCACCACCTCGCCACACACTAGCAAAGGGGGGGAGCCAACCCAGCAGGGAGGCAGAGGAGGAGCAGGGGGGAGCAAGGAGGAAGCCCACTTTACCCACCGTAGGCCAAGGTGCAGGAAGGGGTGGGGGACTGGATGGGGTGAGGGGCTGAGCAGGAGCAGAAACCAGCAAACAGAGGCCACAGCAGCAGGGACACAGGGAGCTGGGTGGGGTGGTCTGCGGAGCACAGCTGGCAATCTCCTACAACCAGAGAACCCACGTGACTATGATTCGATCCTAGTGTCTGTTCCATGCCGGCTGCTGAGGGGGCTCCCTGCTGCTCTGCCCTCCCAGCTGCCCTGGAACCTGCCTGGACCCCGCTAAACATTCCACAGCAGCCCCATGCAGCAGTTGGAGGCAAGAAGGGGCCAGCACTGCCCTTCGCTGGCAGCTTCAGCTTCTAAAATCCCTCAGCAATCTGACCATAGAACTGGGAACCAAGAACTCTTGTTGCCAGATCCCAGATCTGGCTCTGGTTCTTTCTGAGGTCTCAACGAGGATTCATTAAATCTTGTCTCGGTTTTCTCTGTGCTGTAGATAATACTCCCCCAGGGGTGTGGGTTTGGTGTTGTCTTCTGTAGCAATAATATTCAATAGTTTCAGCTTTTTATTGACCTTGACATTTCTGTTCCCTTTCTTTTTCCAGCTAACTATTAAACCTCTTGATAAGAAAGCAGAAGTTTTCAAATTCTTTTCCTCACAGCTCAAAGTGAACAAACTGGTAAGTGGGCAGCTGCTCTCTGTAGTAGCAATGTCAGATTGAGAGAACTTATTCTCAAAATGGCCACCATGCTCATTGTGTCATGACTGTTGGTACTTAAGAGGTCTGGAGCTATGATTAAAAAATAGCATTGCAGTGATTTGGTAACATAAGAACGGCCGTACTGGGTCAGACCAAAGGTCCATCTAGCCCAGTAGCCTGTCTGCCGACAGTGGCCAGCACCAGGTGCCCCAGAGAGGGTGGACTGAAGACGATGATCAAGCGATTTGTCTCCTGCCATCCCTCTCCAGCCTCTGACAAACAGAGGCCCAGGACACCATTTTATCCCCTGGCTAATAGCCTTTTATGGACCTAACCTCCAGGAAATTATCTCGCTTCTCTTTAAAATCTATTATAGTCCTAGCCTTCACAGCCTCCTCTGGCAAGGAGTTCCACAGGTTGACTACACACTGTGTGAAGAAGAACTTCCTTTTATTAGTTTTAAAATATTAATACCATTCCATGGTAAAAATGAATGAGAGAAACCAACGTACCATATTGTGCTCTATGAGAACCCACCCAGGGACCAGGAAATATCGGTTGTCTGAACATATGCTTTTTCCTCTACATTTTTCTCTGTGTGAATGGGTTTGCCCTCTTTATTTAGAATGGGTGTGGGAGGAGACTCGCCAGATGTGTGAGGAAACCATAGAGCCCCAAGGAAATCTTGCAGCGCTAAGGCATTGTAGGAAGCCATGATGCCCTCTTTGCTTCCTCATGAGTGGTGCTTCTGTGGATTCCCAGTCTTCTGTTCCTCTAGGAACAATAAGGAAATCCCATGATGCTGCTGACAAGATTGGCATCATATTTCCTTGAAATATCTACAGAACTGATGGATGAGGACACTACTTCAATCCTCTTCCTAGCTAACTTTTTCCACCTTGCACCCACAGAGGGTCTTCTGCAGGTGACCAGGGCATGCCTCTGCCTCTCTTCTCTCTAAAATGCCCCCACCCCATACTAGTTCCATTTACCTCTCTTTCACTGGCAGAAATAGAGAAGAAATTGGTGGCAGAGAAGGTGATTGAATAAGGAGAGAGACTTGCAGTCTGCTCTGAATCTTTGTAAAGTATGTATTTGCTCACTAGAGATTTTCCCTACTTGGTTTGCTAGGCTGGAAACCTACAATCCTTGTTGCCAGTTTTATTAGGGCAAATTTTAATAATGTTTAATAAAGGACAGAGTTTACTAAGGACCAATGAAAAGTACTTCACTTAGGAAGGAAACAATCGGTTTCACACATACAGAATGGGAAGTGACTGTCTAGGAAGGAGCACTGCAGAAAGGGATCTAGGGGTCATAGTGGACCACAAGCTAACTATGAGTCAATAGTGTGACACTGTTGCAAAAAAAGCAAACATGATTTTGGGATGCATTAACAGGAGTGTTGTGAGCAAGACACGAGAAGTCATTCTTCCGCTCTACTCTGCGCTGGTTAGGCCTCAACTGGAGTATTGTGTCCAGTTCTGAAGAGATTGGAGAATGTCCAGAGAAGCGCAACAAGAATGATTAAAGGTCCTGAGAACATGAGCTACGAGGGAAGATTGAAAGAATTGGGCTTGTTTAGTTTGGAAAGGAGAAGATTGAGAAGGGACATGATAGCAGTTTTCAAGTATCTAAAAGGGTGTCACAAGGAGGAGGGAGAAAAATTGTTCTCCTTGACCTCTGAGGATAGGACAAGAAGCAACGGGCTTAAACTGCAGCAGGGGAGGTTTAGGTTAGACATTAGGGAAAACTTCCTAACTGTCAGGGTGGTTAAACACTGGAGTAAATTGCCCAGGGAGGTTGTGGAATCTCCATCTCTGGAGATATTTAAGAGCAGGTTAGATAGATGCCTATCAGGGATGAGCTAGATGGTGCTTGATCCTGCCATGAGGGCAGTGGACTAGACTGGATGCCTCTCAAGGTCCCTTCCAGTTCTAGCATTCTGTGATTCTGTGATTGGAGTTGGAGGAATTACTGGCTCCTGCTGGCTTTGACATAGCCCCCAAGAAGATGTGTTTGCATTCCTATGTGGTGCTCTTCACCCAGCTCACTGCAGCTCATGTATGTTGCAATTGCTTTTGCTTTTTGCAGATTTTGCAGCTGTGCATTGGAAACCATGACTTGTTCATGAGAAGGAGGAAAGTGGACTCCATCGAGATCCAGCAAATGAAAGCTCAGGCTAGGGAGGAGAAGGCTAGAAAAAAAGTAGGTTCCTTCTGCTCCTCATTGCTGAAAATATTTATTATTCCAAGTGGTCCATTCTCTACATTATTCTTCACCTCACATGGTGTCACCACAAGCAGAGATGTGTGTGCGCTCTCAGTCCTATCTGTGTGGATGTGGGCGGAGGGGCTGAAAATAGGAGCTGCTGGGGAGGTGTGGGATTTTGGAGGATGTGTGTATGGGTGGCATCTGAGCACGGGCAGACGTGGGGCAAAAGGAGGAGTGACACAAGTGCTCCCTGCATGACAGCATTTTAAAATTACACAGCTCACCAATTGTTGGATTTAATACAGATGAGCTGCCCTGGCACCTAGCAAGATGCCTGAGAAATGGCAGATAGCTGCGCAGCCGCTGGACTGCTTTCAGGCCCCGAGAACTATTGACCCTGCTCTGCAGTCCCAGTCTCTGAGCTTCGCTCATTACCTTTCCAGATGGAAACTCAACGGCTGGCCCGGGAAAAGCAGCTCAGAGAAGAAGCAGAGCGAGCCAAAGAAGAGCTGGAAAGGCGCCTTTTCCAGCTGGAAGATGAAGCCAGGCAAGCCAATGAGGCACTGGTGAGCATTACTGTCGTCTGTGGAGGTCATCAGCCCTTGTGTGACATCAAAATTTATAAGCTCCTTAACTAGGGCGAGGAGGGTATGTCTACAATGCAGTTATAACATCTGCTGAGTCTCAGAGCCAGGTCAGTTGACTCTGGCTTGCAGGACTCCAGCTGCAGAACTGAACTTTGCAATGCAGACGTTTGGGCTCAGACTGGAACCTGGACTGGGCTAGAATCTTAGACTCTGGGCTTTGGCCCAGCTTCAAACATCCTCACTGCAGATTTTAGCTGTGCAGCCGGAGCTCTGAACTTGAGTCGGCTGACTCGGACCAGCCCTGGCAATGCCGCAGGGCTTTTTTGGCAGTATAGATGTACCCAGAGGGTTATTGTTAAGGGAAAGAGGGATACCTTCTGGGAGGCAGAGCATGGGTGCATAGGGAGCCAGGCCTGCCTCAGTCTCCTTTTGCTGTGATCCACCCACTTTTGTCTGCTTTTTCTGCCAATGCCTTGTTCAGGCCAGGAACCAGAAAGAGAGGGAAGCAGGCTGCATCAGGAACTGAAGCTGGAGATAAATCTACATGAAGCTAGCAACAGATAAGACTGGCAGCTGAAAGGAGGCAGTCAGAGTTGACTAGGTTCTACCCATTTGAGTGATGTTTTAGTCCAGCACTGAGTAAAGGGAGAGAGGCCTTATATGGTGGAAGGAGTGAGGGAAAGAGGAAGACTTGAACAGAGGGAGAAGAGACATCCTGGAAATGTTTACTTGGCTCTAGGCCAGTGTTTCTTAAACTTTTTAAGACCGAGGAACACCAAACAATTTTTTTTATGAGGAACACCAAGGACTTTTTGTTGGGGGGGGGGAGGGGGGGGAAGGTTGAGGGGGAAAGTTATTGAGCAAAACAAAAAAAGGTTGCCTGACCCTTTAAGGGCGGCCATTTTGCACTCTGTTCTCCGCAGCACACCTCTAACTGCCTTGCGGCACACTGGTGTACTACGGAACGCAGTTTAAGAAGCTCTGCTCTAGGTTCTCAGCAGAGAAGGCAAAGGATGAATACAATTATCTGTGGTATGTTAAGGGTGAACATCATTAGGATCTTCTGGGGAAAGACCACCTGCTCCTAAGCTGGCTGCAGCTAGTTTTCCTTTCTAAATGTTGCATCTAAACAATGTCTCTTTAGCTCCGGTCCCAGGAAACAGCAGAGCTACTGGCAGAGAAAGCTCAAATTGCAGAAGAAGAAGCCAAACTGCTGGCCCAGAATGCTGCAGAGGCTGAGCAAGAGCGGCAGAGGTTGGAGATCACTGCTCTGAAAAGCAAGGAGGAGAAGCGTCTGATGGAGCAGAAGATGCGGGAGACAGAGCTGATCGCAGTAAAACTGGTGAAAGAGTCCGATCGAAGGTTAGATTTGCTTGTGGGCCTCATGTGTGGCTTCTGTCAGCCATGGAACTGGTGGAGGTAGTGATTATCTTCCCAGAGTTTACCTCTGGAAGGAGGAATTCCCCAGCTGACCCTTCATAGCTGCTAAAACTTTGTGCACCTTGTTCCAGGGTATTAGAAATTAGTGCCAGAAATTGAATTTTTTTTTTAGCAAAAATTCAGCGTTACTGTTTTAAGTGTGACTTTGCAGCAGCTCCTTCATACCATTATCAAAAGACTGAGGGGTACTAATAGAGAGTCTAAACTTAAATGTAAAGCTCTGTGAACGCTGGAACCATGCTAATTACAGGAGGTTGAACTCATAAGTGGTTTGAAGGATTCTATTATGGGGTTCCTAGCCCAGTGCAGTGCACGTACTGTAGACATTGTTATAGATTATATATAGTCTATTGTTCACATGTCTAGAATGTTAGGACCCAGCGTTGTCCTAAGATACATGCCTCTTGATCTTTGTTGCGCTTATCAGCTGGCACCTGAGGGCACTTCGCTTAAGCTAGCATGGCATTAAATAACAATTTCCCAAACAGAGAGCACATGCTTCTCAAATCAACATCCCAGAGAGGATCTTTGATACCACCTAATAGCTGAGGGACCAGAGAGTCCAAGTGGAGAACTAGGTCCATAAGAATTAGAGCTAGAAGAGATCTATTAAATCAGCCAGCTTAGCTCGTGCAGGACTGTTCCCACAGTCGCCTCTTGTGCTTTGTCCTGTCCAGTTTTCAATGTCCCATGCAATCAGGCTTTTGCCGGTTCCCTTGTGGAGACTGTTTCACAGGCTAACAGATGTTTCTGAGGACACAAGCTAGATGTATGAACTCAGTGTATTGCTGGGTGTTCGAAATTTACCACCTGACAGTCACAGTATGTTTGTCTGACAGAGCCAAAGAAGCTGAGCATCTAAAACAGGATCTGCATGAAGCTAGAGAAGCGGAACGAAAAGCAAAGCAGAAACTTCTGGATGTAACTAGGCTTAATTATCCAGTAAGTTATGGGGGGCAACACTTGATTGGAGAGTGGACAGATAACTAATCATCATTTAAATGTGGATGTAATGTAATTAACAAGTAAATTCATATTTTTTTGCAAAGCTTCCTCAAGACCAGGGGTGGGCAATAATTTTCACAGGGGGGCATTTCACAAATTTTGGTAAGTCCTCATGGATCTTAGTCAGGGCCTTGGGGGAAAGGGTCAGAGCTGTGGGCTAGAGAGACGTCATCATTTTAACATTTCATAATCATTTAGGGAATATCTATTTAATCTGTCACCATCACTGTTAATTACATATCACACACTACTCTGAGATGTTTGCAATACAAGGATACTTGGATGGTATATTAGTAGAAAGGAAATATGCAAACTGAATCAATGAGAAAACTTTAGGAAGGGTTCAGAAAAGGAGTCTTGCGGTTGTAAACTTGTCTATGGCTTCAGACTTCGTTTGCGTACTCCGGTATAGCGAAAGGGGGAATTGTCAAAACAGAGGATTGGGACTGTTGGGTTTTATTCCATTCTCTGCCACTGAGTCACTGCGTGAACTAGGGCAGGTAACATAGGGTAGAATTTTCAAAAGCATCCAAGTCCCATTTTCAAACATGAGTAACTCATAAGCAGATCAGCTTTTTTAAGTGTAACAGAACAGGAACTTCAGGGGTAGCCGAGTTAATCTCTACAGGATAAACTTAAACAACAACAAATTGCCTGGTAGCGCTTTAAAGACTAAGAAAACATGTCGATGGGCACAGCCCACTTCTTCAGATTCCTCCCAGCCTGTTAAAGCTGTGGGCTTGCACAAAAGCAGAATTAGCCGCTGTGACCTGAAGTGCCAGGAGCAAATGCACTAATCGTGCTTATGGGGAAGTGGCCTATGCACGTGCTGCATTCTCTAGGACAGCGGTCCCCAACCTTTTTCATACCGAAGTTCGCAAACTTTTGGCGGACTGGTAACATTTTATTTGCATATTCATTATGGCAATTAATTTTAAGAGGGCATGTGTTGTTTTACATCGCGTGTGTACGTACACACTACATGTCATAACTGATCAGGGTTTGCAGATAGCTACAACACTAAAAAAAAATCCCCAGAAAGAATTCCCTCTGGCTGTTGGGTGGGGCAGCCCCACACTCAGGGGTTACTGGTGCCTGGAGGGGGAGGGGTTTAGGGAGGGGCATTCACAGGGACAAGGGACATATGGAGTACCCTATTTAGCAACTGAAATTTTGTCAGGGGCATAGGAGCTGGTGCCCCCCAGTGCTACCACCAGTCACCTCCTGCCCCATGGGGTGGGGGAGCTGCCATTGTATCTCCCCCATATTCTTCTGTACGACCCCTGCCCTGTGTCTCTCCCTTCTCCAGCCAGGCTGATCTTGCTCCCACAGTCTCCCCCCATCTCCCCTTTCCCTCCCTGTGAACCCCCTCAGAGTTTCCCTCCCTCCCTGCTCTCACCCGCCCCATAAGTCTTCCCAGAACCTCCCGCAACCTCCCTTCAGTGCCTCCTGCATCCCCGTCTTGCCCCTGCCTCACACATCCCTGTTTTCCCCCCCCCCCCCATCAGCTCTGCCCCTCTTCAGTCTCCTCGCAACCTCCCCAGGGCTGGCTTCCCCCTGCACTGCACATGCTGGGAGCTGGCAACAGCTTCAATGGGCCCTGGGCAGGGATCACAGCCAGCCCCACTGGGAGTAGCCCAGGGCCAACCCCTCCCCCTGCAGCCCCGGGTCACGGGCGGCACTGCCCCCAGGAGAGGAGAAGGGAGGTTTCTGGGCCGATTGGGCCTTGCTACAGAGTCCCACTGAGCCAATCATTAAGGCATGGGCGTGGCCTGGCAGTGTGCCATGCCCTGGCAGCCAGCAGTCTGAACTGGCACTGGTCTGCAGACTGGTAGTTGGGCACCGCTGCTCTAGGATAGCCACAAAGTTTAAAAATTCAATGGGAAATGTTCTAGCCTCTAACGGGGTTGACTCACAGCTGCGGTACCTCTGCTGGTTAGTCCGGGAATGAGCCCCACTACACAAGCACGATGCTTAGCTAGGGAGGACAGCAAAATGTTTTCATCCATCTTTAGAATCAATGGGAAAATGGAGACCGTGTAGTGTGAGATTTTTGTAGGAGCTAGGAAATATATTTGAAATAAAAAAAAATGTTCAAATTGTATTAAGGGGACACGCTCTTTTTGATTATCTTTCTTCTTTAAGCATGTGACCCAGTATTCTTCTCATTCACCTGCTGACACCAGAGACGTCAACCTTGACAAAGGGTCTGGAAAGATGGATTTAAAAGATGTCGACCTGAAGAGACTGTCTTTTGAGATAGAAAAGGAGAGGTACTGCAAAACTCTTCCCATGTAAATAAACTCTCGGGAGTGTTATCCCGAGAAACTAGAAGTGGAAAAACCCTGTTAGGTCTCCTGAGGTATCCTCCTACCAGAGCAGGATTGTTCCCTTCCGTACTTACGGGTGACTGCCTTGTATAGAGCGTCAGCTCTGTAACATGTTAGCTGTTTAGGAGGAGAAAAGATGTTTTCTTGGCATCAGGCCGTGAAGAGAACAGAGCACTGGGCTTTAAAGGAATCCATGACATAAGTGCAAAGCCCACTGCCCTGATATAAGTATGCAGGATGAAACTTCCCACTATTGCTGCAGTAGAGTATTGCACAACTGACCTGACGCATTGAGAATACTTTCCTTACCTTTGCCCTATTAAAAACTATTAGGCTCAGAGAACCATTGTTCTGTTATGGTATTTCCTAAGTCCTATGAACATCTACTATAGATTGGACCTCCCTGGTCTGGCACCCTGGGCATCTGACTGGTCCTGAACAAGGGAGTTTGCCAGACCAGAGGAGGTCAGGCCTTTGGGATCTGGGGAGGGGAGCACCAGTCTCCCCACTGGGCTCTCCTCCGCCATCACTGGATTCTACTGTTGTTGCCCCCAGGTGCTGGCATTGGCTCTGCCTCCCCGTCCCCCACAAGCTCCATAGGGACTGCTAGCCTACTGGCAACCTCTGCTGCTGGGGCTCTCTGGTCCAGCAACATCTGTGATCCTGCTGGACCATGGATGTTGCCAGACCCGAAAGTCTGGACCAGAGAGTTTCAACCTGTAAAAGACACTTCAGAAAGTTCCTAGATGTACTTGAGAGTATCAGGCTGGTTCAGAGGCTGTCCTGAATAGTAAAAAGGGTTTCTGAGCTGCATTCTGGGAAAATGGACATACAGTGACAAGACTCACTCTTTTTAATTTTTTCATCCTGCATGCACTATAATGTTTCATAGGAGGGGGTTGTGACCTGGTGCAGGGGATTGAGATGCTGGAGGGGATGCAAGGTCCAGGAGAGGGTTCGGGTGCATGAGAGGATTTTGATTTGGGGAGGGCTACAGGACGGGATCAGGATCTGGAAGGGAGTGGAGCCCCAAGGCAGGGGTGCAGAGTTGTGACCTAAGGCAGGGAGTTGGGGTTCCAGGTGCAGACTCTGGCTAGGAGCCACTTAACATAGTAGGCGGCTCACAGCAGCTCAGCGGGACCCTCAGGCAGGTTCATTGCCTACCTGGCTCCATGTCTCTGCACCACGTACCCCTTACAGAGGCACTTGGTGCAGTGCATGCACCCGCAAGCACGGCCCAGGCAGCTCCCATAGGCTGACTGAGTGAATGTCGTGTCAAATGAATCTCAGATGTAAGACCAGTGGAGTTAGACAGGGGATGGATTTTGCTTCCAAAGCTGAGAATGAAAATTGATGGGACCTCACGAAATGTAAAAATGTGAAAACTGCCACTGAAGTTTTAGAGCTGCCACTTTTGGCTGCTTCTTTGCCTGTGTGGATTGCAGGTTAGATTACTTGGAAAAGAGCAAAAAATTTGAAGATCGATTGAAAGAGCTGAAGTCAGAAATCCATGCGCTGAAACTAGAGGAAAAACAAACTGGACTCTACTCTCACTGGAATGAAGTTCTTGGATCCTTGGGAAATGTATGTAACATTACATGGTTTTGTAATAAGAGTAACTGATAACTTTTACTGCATGAGTAAAGCTTAATAAATATAGACTATTTGGTTGACAGCATAAAAGAAGGAATGTTGGAATCACTAAAATGTTTCTACAAGCACTGGATGCTAAATGAACGCTACATATTTTAGTATGAAACATACATTCATTTCTCTATTGATAATGAAATGTGAAAAGCGGTTCCAGAGACATTAAAAGTGGCATTTTCTGTTGGAAACTTTGTATGGGAAGAAGCCCTTCACCCAAAAGATTTGTGAGGTCCTAGTAAGAGTCCCATGAAAGTTGAAGGTGTTGGGCAAAAAGGCCTTTGTAAGCTCATAACATAGTTAAATGTGGCATAGTTGTAATCAGTGGTCTTCTATTTCATGTTTTTATGGCTATTTATTCGTGTGTGTGGGAGAGGGAGAGGGATTGACTGACTCATACTCAGCTTTTTATGTCAGGATCTTGAGTTTCAGCTAACCAACTTTCCAGCCCCTTTCTGGATCAGTGCAACAGAAACAACGATTTCTCCAAACCTAATAGAAATTTCTCTTAGTGTATCCTCCATCCCTAGAGGCTTTTAAGTCTCAGCTTGACAAAGCCCTGGCTGCATTGATTTAGTTGGGATTGGTCCTGCCTTGGGCAGGGGGCTGGACTTGATGACCTCCTGAGGTCTCTTCCAGCTCTCTGATTCTAACCCATGGTAGAGACAAAAAATGGAGGCTTCAGTGTATTTGATATGCTTTTAGCTAAACACAGTGATGGGCAACCTAGGCTAATGAGTGAGCTACATGACTGGCTCTCCTTCATCTCAGTGAGCCCCAAGATTGTCCTAGCTGAGACGGTTTCCTGGGATAGGGGAGTTTTGCTCACTGCACTTGCAGACCTAGAATTTGGGGGTGCTGACTGAACTGTAGCAGCACTTTAATTGGCTGCAGGGGGAGCGTACAGCTCTCACAGTCAATGTTGTGTGCGGTCAGCACTCACCTCACTTCACGTGCCCTAGCTTTATGCACCTGTCACTTGAGTAATGCTGTTAGGAAAAAATATGCGATTGAAACCAGCGGAAAGTGGCAACCCTGCGTGTGGGTAACCATAAACCAACTGTCTTGCAAGCCATACGTAAACCCCTCATGGGCCGCACGTGGCCTACATGCTGCAGGTTGCCCACCACTGGCTTAACCTGAGCTAATGTAGTGAGAACACTTTCACAAGTTCTTTTCTTTAAAGGCTCCCTCATGGATGAAAAGCTTTGAAGCTGCAGATTTGTTGGATATAAATCTTCGAAAGGCCTTCCCAGCTTATCCGTTAACTGCCACAAGCAGCTGGCCATGTACCAACAAAAGTCAACAGGCAGTGCCAGTGGAAAAGTCAGCTTTTCAAACAAATGCATTAGTTGCCAGCAGTGTGGGGACAGGAAGCAGAAAACAGATGATAAAGGTAATGAGATTTGTATGTATTTTCCCAAAAGGTGACTGGAGTGCTTGTGAAAATGAGGAAATGGCCTGGGAAGCGTCTCCCCGCGCCCCCAGTGCACCTCAGTCCCAAACTGTGAAATGTTTGCTAACTGTTCCAGTCCTGCCACACATGGCCATATAAGGCAGATTGTAAAACAGGCAACATGGGGCTAGGATGAGACAAACTGACTTCATTCTGCTTCTGATTTGAAGCTGGAATATGAATGGAAGATAAATCCCCTTTAGATAACGAGGGTTTGTATTCAGTAGCTGCCTTTTCTTCATAGTCTGACACTGGTTTAAGGGCAAGCAACTGTTATAGATCAGTGAGCAGCAAGCAGCTTTATTTATGCATTACTAATTGTGTTGGTCACTAGAGAACGAACTGGACTATCAAGGAATATTGATGTAGGTGAATGAGGCTAGGGCCAGAATTTCTATTCAATGATCAATAAACTTGAGCTCTGCTTGTGAATTCCTTCATATACAGGTTGTATATCCCTGGTCCGGCACCCTCCAGACCTGGCCAGTCACAAACCAGGGAATTTGCTGGCAGGGGTGAAAGGAACTTAAATTTCTGACAGGTGCTGTCCTATTTCCTCTGCCAGCCCTTTAAGTAACTCCCCACTGGCTTTTGCTGGAGCTGTGCACCCAGGCGCACTCCCTTACTTCCACCTCATTTGCTGGACCAGGGAAAGTCAATGCTGGCCCCTCTGCTGCCACCAGCCACGGGAATCAGCTTTGGCAGTAGCAGGGGGGCCAGCTTTGATGGGGGTGGGGGGGTGCACTCAGGGGAAGAGGCAGAGAGGTTATGAAGCTTTGCTGCTGGGGGCAGGGAACATTCTGAGCCCTGTGGCTGCCAGGCTGCAGGGTTCCTCAGCCAGCCTGCCTCTTCCCAAGTGTTCTCTGATCTCCGCTCATCCCTGAGCTTGAGTGTCGTGAATGAGCGATTTGCAGTGCTCTGAAAGGACAGTGTCGGAACTGCTGAGCATGGGCCTTGCTTTTCTTGCCGAGTGTTGCAGCCCGGGAGCATCCAGAGATGCCAGACCACAGATCTTGCCGGATGATGGCAGTCCAGACTACAGCAGTCAAACCTCTGTTTATCATAAAGATTTTCAGGACAATTAGAGATGTTAACTTGCAGCCTTTGTGGGCCTAGAACTGAGAGTCCAATACAGTCGGACAGAAGCAGCATTTTCCTAATGCAAATAATACAGAAAAACAGGATCTAAACTGCAATCTGATATCTATCGTGGGCAAACTTCCATAGAGGAGGATAGGGAAAGGCAGGAAAAAAGGGCAAGCCATTTTAAGAAGTCACATCAAAAGCCCCAGAATGTTGGCACCCACTCAAATGCTGAAACAGAACTTTAGGGTAGAAATAACTTCTCTTTCATTTGCATATAGGTTCAGCAACATGACTCAGATGTGATCTACATTTGAAGCACCTCAGCGATTCAGTAATCTTTTCATAAAGAGGTAAATAAGCAAACTTCATAGTGATCCAATTGGCTGTGAAAAAATAGTTATTTGCCTAGGACCACTACGTTCCTTTGTCTGCTCAATGATGTCAGAGTCAAAACATGTCCTGGAAAGCACGTGTGGTGCTGCTCAGCTTCCAGAGAGACAGCAAACGCCTATAGCACTGAAAACGACAAGCATCTTTCATAGTGGCAAACATGGAAAGTTTTAGGAGCCAAGCTACAACTTCTCTGCTGATAGATAACACTTTACATTTAAAATGCTGTTTATTTTAAAGTGCTTTTTAAATGACAAAGCATCATTGAAAATCAGGACCTTTTAAAACAAAGAATAGAAAATAGTCATTGGAACATGCTATGGGAGATGTTTGGGAAAAATCCTGCTTTTATTAAAAAAATGTACACAGTACCAGACTTTCTGTGAAATCCTAGTAGCTAGTATGACACTTCCTAAGCCTCTTTCAGCATATTTGTTAGCCTGCTAAACATTTTTCACTTCTTATCCCTAAACATAAGACTCTGTCCACATACACGACTTGTATTTCTATTAGGGAAAGTTTCTCTTATACAAAATTTAGGATTGGACAGGCTTTTTTGTGGGTCTTAATACATCTATTTTTTGCTGTGTCATGGGGATACAGATGGATCCTTATTTTGCAAGTGTAGGGCTTCTGTTTCTATATGTTTTTTATGATAGTGTGGAACACCTTCACTGCTGCCCTCTGTAGACGACTGCATAACTTACTGTTTCACACTAGGTCTAGATTTTGGGGCTTTATTGGAAAAAGCTATGCAAATTGCATTCTGCAATTTGCGTAGCTTTTTCAGATTGCTTTTGCGGAAGATGCTTTTCCACCATTTGGCCCAGTCTAGATGGGGCTATATGGCACAAAAGCCTCCTTTTTCAGTGGAACCCTTATACCTCGTGAAATGAGGTATACAGGGCTCCCCAAAAGAGCGCATTTGCTCTTCCACCAAAAAAAAGTGGAAGAGCAAATGCATTCCTTGGACGCAGTGGGGTTTTTGTAGGACACCTCTGGTATCCCACAAAAACCTTGTATTCTAGATGTAGCCATATTTAAGTACTAGAGACAAAAGAAATCTACTGGTATCTGCTAAAGCAGGACTCGTTTCTGATGAAGACTAAACATGGTATCCACCACTCAGCAACTACTTTTATCAGACCCAATTTGTATTTTAGGATGCTGTGCATTAAATATATATTGAACTGATATTTTCAGACAGTCTTCTATGGAAGTGACGATGTAGCTGAAGTAGGTTGAACATACAGGAGGACTGAATACAAATGGATTTTAATGTTCATAAACATCTACTCCAGTTAAAGATCTAAACTATATTTAATAAAGTTTTAATTACTTCTAGCTGTCAGTTTCTTAAATGCATATGTATATATTGATTAGATGCAAGTTTAAAGGCAGAGCATGAAATAGTATTTTTACCTCTGAGCACTGTCCAGTTGGGGGTACTGTATGTGCTCCTAAACTGTTACCAATCTTCACCTCTGCTTCCTCATTGTTGGAGGATAAGCACATTAAGTAAGATGACAGAATTATAACCTTTACATGTATCTGAATTGCATCCATATTCAGGAAAGCCACTGTGCAAGGAAGTATAGGTGTTGTTTGAAGCAGAGTAGGAAGTCACATGTGATAGTTGACAACTTTAATGTTTATTTTGATACCTGTCAGCCATTCTTTGAGCCATAAACATTAAACAAACCAACTGTACATAAATACAAAGTCAAAAGGAACTTCCTCTATGACAGTGAGAGCCTGAAAAACTCTATCCAAGGCAAAGGCTTTATAGGGCAATAGACTTTCCACACTCAAACTTGAACTGGATTCTGCTACAATACTGCAACCCATCTCTCTCCTGATGACCGCTAACTTTGTTTGCCAGAAACTAAGCTTTATCACTAAAGTGAAATCGCTCTAATCATTATAGAGGCTGTGAGGGCTGAAGCTGCAAGCAACTCAACTGAGATTGAGTCCCAGTAACTTTCATATCTTCAGTGCTCAAACATCACAAAGAGGTGCACAATCAATGGCTTATTAACATGGGGAAATTTATTCACTTAACTTTGTAGTTTTGTGTAGCCTCTTATTCTAACGAGTGTGTCCATATTAGGCATGTGAAAGATGAACCAGTTAACTGGTGAGCATGACCCTTAATGGGTGATGCTTACTGGTTTTGGTTAACCAGTGGGGCCTGGAGCAGTATCCCCACCCACTGCAGGCAGGGAGCTGCTCTAGCCCTGCAGGGCTCATTGTAGACAGGGGCTACCCTGGCTGCCTGGAGCAGCCTCTGTCCAAGGCATACCCAGATGCCCTACAGGCAGGGGCTGCTCTGTCCTACCCCACTTGCCTCCCTTTAATGGGTTAGCTAAGGAAACAATACATTTAACCAATGAAATGGGATTTTACAGCCCTAGTTCATAAAAGGAGTTGTCAAGAACCCTCCCCAAGTAATTTCAACTTGCAAAATGCTTAATGATTAAGGAGCCTATATCCCATTGAATATCATTGGGTTTTAAACACCAATGCAACCTAGGTACTTCTAAATTGATTATTGGCCTCACCTGCAAAATCTGCCCCTTGAAGATGTTCAGGCTATCAGACTAAAGAGGAGACATTTCTGAGAGAAGCTTTGCTAGGTACATGTGTTAGTAACTGTTGCAGTTATAAACCGAGAATACACAGGTCTTTGCAGACAATGTATGCATGTAATCAGAGGCCCCGTGTCAAAAAAAAAATTATATGGGCTTGACAAATAATGTAATCTATTCACCAGTGGCAAGTAGATTACAACCCAGAAGAGCCAGCACAGACCAATTTGCACATGCGCAGAACCACGCGCAAGGCGAGCAGGGCTTGCTGCTGGCGTCGCTTGGCGAGCTCTGGATATATCATCCCCTCAAACTAGGAAATAGAAATTATGGCAAACTACTAATGCAAGTTTTGCTGCAAAGTCCTACTGTTGTGGAAACTGATGTTTAATTCTAGGGGCTCTATTTAAATTCCATGTTTAGCCTAGAACTATGTATATGAGTAGGTTGAGTTAGTGTGTTTTATTCTTTCCCTTCCAGTTTGTATTCTCTCACACAATATGACTACATCTCTTGGAGATGTTTAGTGCTTAACTATTATTCATATATTATCTAGTCTGAAAAACTGTGCTGTAAGTTTATGAAGGAAATCATTTAGAAGCCTGTATCTTCTACAGAAGGTGGGTTGACAAATGTTATGTGTAATCACCAAGACACACAAAGGGATCTAGAATTGAGCTAATAGAGGAGTTGAAAGCATTTATGCTTGTATCTTGGATAAATAAACCAGCGCACAACCTTAATGAGCAGATGCCTTTATTCTAGATCAGATTTATTTAGGTGGTGGATTTTTGCATAGTTTAAAAGCACAGCTTCAGTCTCACAGAAGCATAAAGAACCACCACACCACTACCACAGCCTATAAAATACTTTATGTATATATTATAATTCACTTAACAGGTGAAAGAATAAATTATGCAAACACTTTTTTCCAAGTTAGGATGTATATTTTTATGTGCCCCATGAATAAAATATAGAAGAATGGTCCTCTATTTACAAACAGAGAAATTTCTCTAGCAGTAGTATTTAGCAGTCTAGGTCACACATTTAATGCTGCTGTTAAAGAATGCAATATAAACCTTGGTTAACTCTGTGCACTATTTTAGCAGATATACCTCATTTAATTAATGTGCTTGTACAAGTTTCTCTTATGCAATATACCTCTCTGGGATACGTGCAGCCTTCCACCCAGCACCGAATTAAAGGGAAAAGGACTTGGCACACTAGATACTGCAGATGAACACTTTGATTTCATCAACACCCATACCAAAACAAAGCTAGTATAGCTTTTCACGGTCAAGTCCTATAACTCTGTCCTTGCTAATGCTACTCAAATATTTAAACACCTCTTTATTAAAGGCACTTGTTACCCAGACAAATACAAAGAAACACAGCATGGAAAAATCCCACATAGATCTAGTGTCAGCAATTATTTGGCAGCAATAGATTGGAAAAACAAAAACTTAACAGAATGAGGTGGCTTAACCCTGCCTCTTAATAGTGTTTGCCAAACAAGTGAGATTGTGGGAAGCATTTCATTCAAACTTTTCATCTCCTTCTTCCACATCTTTCAGACTGAGTACTTCAAGCGTGCCTTTCCCTTTAGTTTCACACCGGATCAATTCGTCAATCTCCCTGAAGCAGCCTGGGTCAATGAGGCACACCTGCAACATTGTGTGTCAGTCAGTGAAGATTTAGCTTATATTAGTTCCTTTTTCTCCTGTGGCATGTTAATATACAGATTACTGACCCACCAGGTGTTAATCAATTTTTTTCCACATCCCTAGAAGCCTGTATTTAAATAATCCACAGGGATGCACCTTGTTTGAGGGAGTTTTGCAGCTCCCTCTACCCATGGTTGACTTGCTAATAATCCAGCAGTGAAATTGTAGAAGGAGCCAAGTCTGTTGTAAGTAGCTCAAAGTATTATTAAATACAGATCTTGTTTAATTTATAATTATTTTGGTGGAATATCTTTTAAATAAGTCACAGTACTGTCAGAACTCAATAGCACTAAAATCCAGTGCAAAACACAGGCTGTAAGAGTTAAAATGGAATGTCCTAACATATAGGAGACTGGCAAAACATGAAAAAGGGTAAACTAAACATAACACTGCTAAAAGCAGTTGAATTCTACTTTTCAAAGTTTGAGCCTGCAATTCCACAACAAATATGGGTAGATGTAGATGACTGAGTCATGCCTGCTGGTTAAGAACTCCCATTCCTGATACAAGTGTTCTGACAGTCCTGAGTTTTTTAAAGATTTGAAAGTAGTCACTAAGGCTATAACAAATTTAAAAAAAACCCCAACCCCCCCAATCTCTGAACTATGCATCTCTGATTAATTCAGTTTAGGGCTCTGGTACAATTTGAGCTAACTCAACCCCTCCCCCCCCCCCGTTTTACATGTAGCCTTCAAAAGACAACTAAATGTAGAAAAAATGACTATAGAAATGAGATTCTTACAATTTCTAACTGATCATCGAAATCTTCACTCTCTATGACTTTGATCAGTGGTTTGAGTTTCTCTTTTAGCTTCTTGCCCTCTTTTGGTGGAAGAATGAAGCGCAGCCTCATGTGAGCCCGCTCAATCTGCATAGTCTCCTTTAACTGTCTGATCACTTCCAAAGCCTGGAAAGACATGAACTATAAATGAAATTCACTTATGCTCATTGATTATTTACAAAGCACCACAGCATTATCATTAGTATTATGTACAACTGCTTATAGATTCCTCAGAAAAATTCTCCAGTAGGTTGGGTATATTCTGATCAGAGCTGAATAACATGAGAAGGCATGGAATTGGATTTAAGGAGTCAGAAAAACTGAAATTTTTTTTTAAATAAGGTGGTTATGTCAAAGCTATGAGAATCAGGACATTCAAAATGAAGGATAAACACACTGTCCCCCATTGAACATTAGAAGGTAAGATGAGGACATATGCTTTGAGTATTCTTACTTTAGTTTTACACCCAATTTTGCTGCTGTTTTAATAATCTGTTTTAATAACCCTCTTTTGTGGACAGATAAACCAAACTACTGAGTTTCAGAATGCATGTGTTTCTTTTTAACATTCAGCTCCTATGCCGTTTCTGTCTGGGAAAAAATACTCACTCACCATCCTTAGATGTAGGCTAATGTGATTCCTGTGGATGTTAATAAGAAAACTACATACAAAATTCTAAGTGAAAACAGAATTTTTGGGGAGTGATACTTACCTGTTGTTTAGTGCTCTTGTTTGGTTTAACAGAATAGTGGATATCCTTCATGGCTCTTTCTATAAGAATTACTGTGTATGGCCTCTTTGTTTCAGGGTTCACACACTTATCAGCTACAATAGTTGCAATGTCTCTAAACATCTGCTCCAATTGGGTATGCCGCTCTTTGTCAGACACCTGCAACTCCCCTTTTGTTAAAATCTAGAAGTGATAAAGCAATGAAAAATTCTATTAATAACAATAATACATGTTTGACTGATGAATAGAATTCTAGCTCTGGGAAACATTGATTTATTCTAAAAGTAACAATTATTGTATATGTTAATTTACTAGTATATACATCTTTAACTTGACTAGGTTATTCTGCAGCACATCAAATATAAAACAAATTCTTTTGTAATACAAAAAAACCCTTATGTAACAGTGTAATGCTTGTTTTGTTAAACTATACAAAGGAAACTGCAGTGTTTTTCAGGTAAGGGGCAAATTCCAGAAGTGAATTTAACAGCTTATATTAGGGATGTGAACAGGTAACTGGTTACCAGTAAGCATTACCCTTAATGGGTGATACTTACCAAGCAGCCCTGCAAGCAAGGCTTGGGGGGGGGGGGGGGGGGGAAGAAGAGCCCTGCTGGTTCCCAACCTGTGTGGGATGGGGGGTTGGTTGTGATGTCAGCAGGCTTGTGCAGGGTGGAAATGGCAGTGGAGGGGATGGGAAGTCAGCAGGCTTGTGTGGGGTGCAAGTGGCCCACTGCTGCATCTGTTCCCCTCTCGTACAAGGCTTCAAGCCAGCACCACCATGGGACTGGAGCAGTCCTTGTATGGGGACCACTCCAGCCCACTTGTGGTAGGGGCACTCCAGCCCATTAGGCTGGAACAGCCTCCCCATCTGCCCCATTTAATCAGTCAACCTGTTAAATATTAGGTTTAACAAGAGCCCTAGTTTATATAGGTGTACCAATAAAACAAACAAAAAAGTAACAGGTTTGCCTTTAACACTGAAACTATTTAAAAATGAAACAGCATTACTAAATTCACCCTCTCTCATTCTTATTACACTAGAAATATACCAATATAGCTAAGAAATCTTTTGGATCAAGACATGTGAAACACAACTTTATTACATCCTTTCCTCCATGGTCTAGTTATAGTGCTTTGGGACAGGTACCTTGCCTCTGACATGTCTGTAAAGGACAATGCATCTTAGTGGTACTATATATAAAGTGTATGCAATCTGATTTCAGTTTCATAAATATCTCACTGGAAAGATTAGATAGCAAGAAGAATGTGTCTTCCCTTTCCACTGGGAAGCTGGTTCAGTAGTGAAAGTATCATTTACTGAATCAAACAAAGATGACAAAAACTAGGCATTGCACAGACATGCCCCATAAGTCTACGGATTGACAGGATCCTGCTTTGCTCAAGATTTGTGAGGAGCACAGGATGGGCACAAAGTGGTGTTGATGAAGACCACCGATTTAATCCACTTTACTTCCAACGAGAAAGGGAAAAAAGGTTTACCCTAACTGTTACCAGTAATACAAAACCCTAATACTAGAAAGTATTTTCTAGTAACTACTAGAAAATTTAACAGCATCAATAGATAGGTGGAGATTCAGCTTAGCTACATTTGAATAGAGGAAGGGTAGAAAACTTCTGTGATTCACAACGTGTATTAATTCTATGCTTTCCTGTATACAGGACCTACCATCTTGCAGATTTCTGTTTGGTCATCAGTCCCAAAAGCTTTGAGGAGATCTTCCTTCTTTGCAACTTGACCTTTAGAGACGTTTACAAATACTGTGTTGGTCTGCAGAACTTCATCAATGTCTTTTTCACTGGTAAATAACAATTGTATTTATAATTAGAAAACATGTGCAAGCATAGCATTAACTAGCAGGGAGTAATCTTATGGTTTCCATTGTGTTTGAGGCTAGAGCACCAATTAGTGGAAGCTGGGAACTTGGATGTAGGCAGCTGTCAGACCTTCTCAGCACTGCTGAGGAATGTAGTTCAAGGCCCTTGGTAAATCTAATTGTATCTAATAAAAATGGACATTTATTTTGTAGCTTTGAGAAACAAATTTCCTTGCCCGATTACTATCACTACCTTGGTTACTAAAAAGGAAAGTTTTAAAATTCAATTTATTTCTCCTCTAGTTTATACCGATTTTTTACTTTCATCACTTCTTGAAGCTGGAACCATGAAAATCAGTTAAGCAATTCTCATTTTGGCTCTCAATGCTGACACTTGTTTTGCAAGCACTGCTGGAGAATGTTTTTATTTATACAGAACTATTTTCACTGGGATTTAAAAAAAGGTCAACATTGATTTTAAGATCTGCTTTTATACTCTTTCTACAATGCCCAGTGGAATCAGTTTTCCTTTAGGATGCTAAATGAGACATATAAAATATTTACTTTAAGGGACTAGTCTTTTGTTTTAAAGTTAAACCCTTAGCTTTGTCACAGAAGTGAAAGAAAAACATTGATGAGACAAAATATAAAAGACTCAATAGGTACTCAAATATTATGCTAATAGGGATAATATAAGTTTAGGATAGAAAGACTTCTTGAATGAATAGTGCAGGAAGAGGTCTTTACTCTTAAGCTGCTATTGCCTTTTTAAGATTAGCGGTGCAGAAACAAAACAAGCACTGCCATCTATAAGAAGAAACACTGCAATAAACAAAAAACATCAATATTTTTCAAAAAAGAGCTGTCAACTGGAAGTGGGAACAGAATATTTCTAAATGCTGAAGACAGACAATATACACAGGAAAAAAGGCACAATGCGTTGAAAGGAGGGACACTTAAAAAAGTTAAGGCAAATAAACTAAAGATGTGAAAATATCTTCAAGTTCAAAGAGGAAGTAAAGACTAAAAGAGGATTCAAGGTAAACAGTATAGAAGTTATGCTGTCATAATCTCCCTAGCATACTTGCAGCCTACAGCAGCAGCAGGTTTTTTTTCCCCGTCAACGCAGCAACACAGCCTCCTCAACTGACAGTAGCCATGCTGATAGAAGTATGCTTCCACTGACTTAACTGCAGCACTCATTGGTGTGGTTTTTTACACAATTGACCTAGCTTCCTCAGCCTAATGTCTAAAGTTATAACTACACTAGCAGGTGCTCTCTACTTAAAACAGCTACTAGACTGAGAAAACGCTTCCATTTACTTAATTAATCCACCCCCACCAACAGCAACTATGTCAGTGAAAAATGTTTGCTGGGTGATCCAAGAGCTGTCTGCAGCTGTGCTTAGACCCATGCAATTTATGTTGTTCAGAAGGCTGACTTCTATTGACATAAGTTGCAGAGTAAATATAGCCTGAGTGCAGGCCAGGCTTAATCACAGAAAACTAAAACCTGAGTGAGAGCATCCACATCCTTTAACATACGGGCCTTGACTCCATCCCTGGGTCACCCCCACCCTGTTAGTGGCAGCCCCCGTTGGAGGAGGATAATGGCCTGACCCAGTCCATTTCACTAGGAGCTGGATGGGGAGAGGCACCTTAGATAAGGTTCCTCCTGGCCCCGCCTCCAGCCCAGCCCTCAACTATGCCCCTCCCCCCAGCTCGCCCCCCAGCCGCCGCCGCCCCTCCCCTCCGGCTCGCCCCCCAGCCGCCCCTCCCCCCCCAGCCGCCGCCGCCGCCCCTCCCCCCCGCCGCTCCCCCCCCCGCCGCCCCTCCCCCCCCTCCGCCGCCGCCGCCCCTCCCCCCCGGCTCGCCCCCCAGCCGCCCCTCCCCCCCGGCCCCTCGCCCCCCCCCCCCCGCCGCCCCTCCCCCCCGGCTCGCCCCCCAGCCGCCCCTCCCCCCCGGCTCGCCCCCCAGCCGCCCCTCCCCCCCGGCTCGCGCCCCCTCCGTTCGCCCCTCCCCCCCGGCTCGCCCCGTACTCACGCGCCGCTGCGCCAGCCCATGACCTTGTTGCGGTAGCAGGCGATCTCGAAGCGCTTGCCCGCGCGCCGGGCCCGCACCACGGCCACGTTGGTGAGGCGGATCTGGTTGGTGGGGGTGAAGATGGACATGCTGGCGGCCGGGCAGGGATCGCTCAGGCTAGCGGGGAGCGGGCGGTGGGGGAGACGCGGCCTGTAAACAAGCTGCGCACACGCTCTGCGCCGCTCCCATTGGCTGTCGTTGCCGCCTCCGCTTGTGACGTCAGACGCCGCGCCGGAAGCAGCGGCGGAGGGGGCCGCCTAAAGTCGGGCGGCGGGAAACGAGGCCCGGGAATCCGAGGTTCCGGCGCAGCGGTCACAGGCTGGGGGGCAGGAGGTGCGAACGCGCGCGCGGTTGTGTCACTTTCTCCTGCGTCTGGAGACCCCTCGCAGACCCCCGGTGCTGGGGGAGGGGGAGTCAGCCAGGCCCGGTGCTGGGGGAGGGGGGGTCAGCCAGGCCCGGTGTGGGGGAGGGGGAGTCAGCCAGGCCCGGTGCTGGGGGAGGGGGAGTCAGCCAGGCCCGGTGTGGGGGAGGGGGGGTCAGCCAGGCCCGGTGCTGGGGGTCAGCCAGGCCCGGTGCTGGGGGGTCAGCCAGGCCCGGTGTGGGGGAGGGGGGGTCAGCCAGGCCCGGTCTGGCCCCGGGGAGGGCGATCGGGAGCAGTCTCTGCGAGTGGGCGCCCCCCACGAGTCGCGCTCAGCCTCGTCCCTGCTCGCGGAGACAGACCCACGGGCCCTCTGCCGTGTCCTCTAGCGACGGGCCCGCCCCCGGGCCTTGTTCCTAAGGGAGCCCCCCCTGGGCAGCCGGGCGCTGGGGGGGAGTCCCGCTCGGCGGAGGCGCTCAGCGGTTTTGTGGAACTTAGGCAAAGGGCCCCCGGCAGCGCTGGGTCTCCCTGCGGGGTCCGCGAAACAGCGGCCCGACCGACCCCTGCTCAGCCGGGCCGGGGGGCGGGGGGGGGCTGGATCCCGAGGTGGTGCCGGGGGGGGGGGGCTGCGATCCCGAGATGGTGCCGGGGGGGGGGGCTGCGATCCCGAGGTGGTGCCGGGGGAGGGGGGGGGGCTGCGATCCCGAGGTGGTGCCGGGGGAGGGGGGGGGGCTGCGATCCCGTGGAGGTGCCGGGGGAGGGGGGGGGGCTGCGATCCCGAGGTGGTGCCGGGGGGGGGGGCTGCGATCCCGAGGAGGTGCCGGAGGAGGGGGGCTGCGATCCCGAGGTGGTGCCGGGGGAGGGGGGGGGCTGCGATCCCGTGGAGGTGCCGGGGGAGGGGGGGGGGCTGCGATCCCGTGGAGGTGCCGGGGGAGGGGGGGCTGCGATCCCGTGGAGGTGCCGGGGGAGGAGGGGCTGCGATCCCGGTGGTGCTGGTGCCGGAGACGGGCTGGCTGCGGGCTGTTCGTGCAGCGGGGGGCCGGGTGCTTCTGCGCCTCGCTCGGGGCTGCCGCGTGTTTCTGTGGCGTGTTAGCCGCGGGAGCCGGTCCCCGGGCGGCTGCTTCCCCCACCTGGCCCGTGTGGCTGCCAAGCCCATTTCTCCAGCCCCAAGGCGCGCGGCCGCCCCCCTGCTGTGTGTGTGAGCTCGCTGGGATCTTTCCGTGGCTCAGTGCGGCGCGTGTGCGGATGCGCTTTCCCCTAGGCACGAGGAATACACGCCGCCGCCCCAGCCCGCCGAGGTGTGATTGGCGATCTGTACAGTGAAGTGGGGAGGAGGAAAAACCCCTCAGCGTCCCGGCATCCCTCTGCAAGCAGCATGGCTGCCCCCACGAGCTCCCGGGGATGCCTCCGTCCCAGCTGAGTTCCCTTCCTAGCACACAGACGGGAGACTTGTAATTGCACAGCTGGCTCTAGAATACCGACTTCTCGGCTGCTGTCTGCTCTCAGCTGCACTGGCTGCGTGTGTTGACGCTCGTGCCATGGGTAAGTACTATTGTGTGGAAAGGCCTAATGGTTATTAAGGAATCAGTCTAGTTAAGTGTCTTGACAGAAGATAAGTCCCCTATGAGGCCGACGGGACACCGATTTAGTATAGCACATCAAGGCTGGCCTGTTATCTTGCAGCTCCTAGCAAGGTGGGAATGGGCTCACTCACTGCTGCTTTTAGGTCGGAGTACAATACACACTTATTTGCTCATTCTTTTAAAAAGGAGTCAAATTGGAGCCCTGCTTGGAAGCAGTGACTCCTATGACCAATAGCTTAAAACCGTAGGGCTGCTGGAACCACATAGGTACAAGCTGGCTTTACAAATAAAAATGAGATTGGAATATGTCTCTGATGAAAATACCCAAAGCAAAACTTGTTAATATCAGAGAAATGTAAAGGTAACCCTGAATTAGTGGTGCCCCAACAGAATGTCTCTTCTCTTCCCTCCCCCCCCCATAGCTAATGGTTTTGGTTTTTGGGTGTTATTTTGGAGCCAGGATTGAAGGGTGCTAATCACAGACAGCTGAGTGTATCTAAACTCCACAAAAGGAAGGGCTGGTGTGTGTCTGACTCATAGAACCATAGAGCTGGAAAAGACCTCAGGAGGTCATCAAGTCCAGCCCCCTGCCCAAGGCAGGACCAATCCCAACTAAATTAACCCAGTCAGGGCTTTGTCAAGCCAAGACTTAAAAACCTCCACTATTTGATCTGAGGAAGTGGGTCTGGCCCACGAAAGCTCATCATCTAATAAACCATCTTGTTAGTCTTTAAAGTGCTACATTGTCCTGCATTTTGCTTCAGCTACCCCAGACTAACACGGCTACATTTCTATCACTATTCTAGGGATGAAGCAGTGAGGAATAGGATGGGCTATTCTTGGGGTTACGAGTATGCTGCTAGATAAGGGTATTTAGAGACTGTGGCTAGATTGCTGCCTGGTGGGATAGAATTAGATCCTGTTACAGTAAAATTTGGACCCAGAGGGTTATTTGTGTTCCAAGCTGAGCTAATTAACTTTTTTGTTTGAAGTGTTAGCCACTGGAACAAGGCTGGAGTGGGTAAGCAACTTTATTTCTGTTTGCTCTCATTCCCCCTCTTTGTCAAAGAGTTTGAGAAGAAGAGTTGTTACACATGCAATATCAAACCACTGGTAGAGCAGGGGCTAGTTTCCAGGTCTCCAAACTTCTAGGAAAACTTGTTTTTTAAGATATGCCTTCTACCAAAAAGAGATTTCTGTTGCAAGGAAGGCTAGGTTAAGCTTTTATTTGCCTGGTGCTCCTGGTTTGGTTGTGGACCTTGAAAGCTAGTTTATTAAAAGAGCTGATTCTAAAGGGCTTGCAGTTACAGCCGGTCCCCGAGTTGTGAACGGTCGATTTATGACCGTTCGCACTTACGACCAAAGCTGTCGTAAATAGCGGACCCCGAGATATGAACGCGATTCCGCGCTTACGCAGTCACATATAACTTTATGGGGTCCGATTTACGAATGAATTGAGTTACAACCAATTGCTTGGTCCATAACCGGTTCGTAAGTCGGGAAGAGGCTGTATATGATTATATCTGTGTAGTTAGACTGGTGCAAAGTTCCTTAGTCTAGAAAAGTTCTCTGGGTTTTTGCTGCTTCAAAATCATTGGAAAATGTCTGCTGCTCACATTTATCTTCACAAACATTTTGTTGTCTTCAGTGTTTTTGGCATTACAACTCTGACCTCTGAGGGAATTAATTGTTACATAGCTGCCCCTGAAGGCAGCTGCTTGTAGGGCTGACTGTAGTTACGAATTACTATCCCAGTGACTCCTCATTTCTTTCCTTTCAAGTAGCTCATTCTGATTGAAATGCTAGGCAGGGATGGCCAGCCTGTGGAAGTGGGGAAGTATCAATGAGAGAGCTGACAGTGTGAGAAAAGTGGTGGTGTGACCATTCCCAATGAACACTGATGATAAAATGAGTCTTTACATTCAGTTTCCAAGAAACTTGTCCTTCTCCTACTTGCATGCTTGTGGATAGCAGAACTGACCATGGACCCTAGCATCTACAGGCAGTCCCCGGGTTATGTACAAGATAGGAACTGTAGGTTTGTTCTTAAGTTGAATTTGTATGTAAGTCGGAACTGGCGTCCAGATTCAGCCGCTGCTGAAACTGACCAGTGGCTGACTACAGGAAGCTCGAGGCAGAGTTGCTCTGCCCTGGGCTTCCTGGAATCAGCCGCTGATCAGTTTCAACAGCAGCTGAATTTGGACGCCTGGGACAGAGCAGCTGGGGCGCTGCTGCGTAGGTCCCCGCAGCGCCGCACCTCAGCGCTGTGGGGACCAACCTGGCAGCACCCCAGCTGCTCTACCCCAGGTGTTCCCAAGTCAGCCGTTGCTGAAACTGATCAGCGGCTGATTCCAGGAAGCCCGGGGCAGAGCAACTCTGCCTCGAGCTTCCTGTAGTCAGCCGCTGGTCAGTTTGAGCTGCGGCTGACTTGGGGACGCCTGGGGCAGAGCAGCTGGGGTACTGCCGGGTTGGTCCAGTAGCGCCGAGGCGCGGCGCTGCGGGACCAACCCGGCAGCGCCCCAGCTTCTCTACCCCAGGCGTCGTCGGCAAGAAAAGCCTAGTCTGCTGAGGGGGGTGGGGGTGCACTAGCTGCCTCCCCCCCCCCCCAGCAGACCAGGGAGATGCAGAGCAGCTTTTCTCGCCCCGGAGGACGCGGGCGGCGGGACCGCGGCACATCTGGACATCCCGCCGCTCCCGTCCTCCGGGGCGAGAAAAGCCCCGTTCGTAACTGCGGATCCGACATAAGTCGGATCTGCGTAACTCGGGGACTGCCTGTATTGGAATCCTGATGTTGGAGCCCATGTAGGAGCATAAGAAGTCCCTGCTCTTCAGAAAGAATAAATTTGAGTTAGTCTTATTTTGTTAACTTGTGTCTTAGCACTGAAAGGCTGTGTCTAGACTGGCAAGTTTTTCGGCAGCTTTTGCGGAAAAACTTGCCAGCTGTCTACACTGGCCGCTTGAATTTCTGCAAGAACACTGACGATCTCATGTAAGAAATCAGTGCTTCTTGCGGAAATACTATGCTGCTCCCGTTCAGGCAAAAGTCCTTTTGTGCAAAAGCTTTTGCACAAAAGTGCCAGTGTAGACAGCTCAGATTTGTTTTGCGCAAAAGTGCGTCTAGATTGGCATGGACGCTTTTCCACAAAAAGTGCTTTTGTGGAAAAGCGTCCGTGCCAGTCTAGACGCTCTTTTCCGCAAATGCTTTTAACGGGAAATCATGCCAGTCTAGACGTAGCCAAAGAGAATGGGGAAATAGCGGTTTACTATAGTGCAATGTACGTTGCTCTTAATGCTGTACTTTAAAAGTAAATACTGTTTTTAAATAAAAACCTTGTGGCTATACGCCTTGTATAATGCTGATAAAGTATGTTCAGTTTAATAATATATTAAAACTTGTGTGATGTGAGCAGTTGTAATGGTTCTAATCCTGCACTGAGCTCTTGGAAGTCAGAAGAACTCTATAAAAGGTGCAAGGTTTCACATACGTTGGATTCATTGCAAGACAGTGGACAGTGAGATGAAGTTTGGCTTTGCATTAAGACTGTATTAATTGTTAAGAGTCTATAATGGCACAGACCATGTTGTTTAAGACTAAGCGCACCAGAACTATGCTGTTGAAACTTGGGATGTCCTGTAACAGTCTGGGCTTTGGCCTGCATATGAGGCTGCAGTTATGCTTAGTCTACGCAGCCATGTTTTACTGGGTAAAAGGCCAGCAAATCCCTAATTCATTTATAATGATTATGTCCATAGCCAAAAGCCATCTTGATTTCTACCTGTTACTGCATGATTTGGAGACTGAGAAGAGTTAAGGTCAATAGACAGACAGATGCAGGGTGTTTGTGTTGTTTTTTCAAAATGATTGATGAAGAAGGAAACAGCTGTTGCTTTTTTGGATTGGGAGATGACAATCATGATTCATTCTCATTTTAGATGCATCAGTGGATGTCTGGAGCTACTTCTATGCTCATCTAATGTCCTTATGGCTAAACAGGTTTTACATCTACACTAGTGCAGCTTTGGGCATCAGTATTTGGATCTGCTTTCAGTTCATTACCCTCAAAATCAAAAAGCAGGTAAGCGAGACTTCACAATTCTAGTATTTACATTCTTTGAACTGCAAGAATCCATCAATTCTTTAACCCACTACTGAAATGTATCCACCTTTGTGGGGGAATGTGGCCTTTCATTTCAGTGTAAGTCCACTCTAGGGCATGTGCAAGTTCTAACTACTTAAAGTTTAAATGAGGTTTGGCATACTTGAAAATCATAGTACAGGCAGTCCCCGACTTACGCGGATCCGACTTATGTCGGATCCGCACTTACGAACGGGGCTTTCTCGCCCCGGAGGTCGAGGTGGCGGATTGCTACCTGCGAGCTCCGGGGCGAGAAAGCCCCGTTCGTAAGCTGCTCCGGTGCCCCTGGTCTGCTGGAGACCGTCTCCAGCAGACCAGGGGCACCGGGCGGGTCCCCGTGCTTCTGAGGCTTTGCCAGAGCAAAGCCTCAGAAGCGCGGGGAACCGCCGCTGCTGCCGCTTCAGTCCCGGTGCCTGTGGTCTGCTGGGGACCGTCCCCAGCAGACCACAGGCACCGGGACTGAAGCTGCGGCCACGGCGGGGTCCCGCGCCTCTGAGACTTTTCCAGAGCAAAGCCTCAGAGGCGCGGCACCCCGCTGCCGCTGCGGCTCTGCTCCCCGTGTCCCTGGTCTGCTGGGGGGGGCGCAGCTAGTGTGCCCCCCCCCCCCCAGCAGACCAGGCTTTTGTTTTGGACCCTGGGGCAGAGCAGCTGGGGCGCTGCCGATTGGTCCTGCAGCGCCACTCTGGGCACTACTGGACCAACCCGGCAGCACCCCAGCTGCTCTGCCCCAGGTCCTGATTCAGCCGCTGCTGGTCAGTTTCAGCAGTGGCTGAATCAGGACGCCTGGGGCAGAGCAGATGGGGTGCTGCTGGGTTGGTCCAGTAGCACCGAGGAGCGGCGCTACTGGAGCAACCCAGCAGCACCCCAGCTGCTCTGCCCCAGGTGTCCCCAAGTCAGCTTCTGCTGAAACTGACCAGCGCTGACTACAGGAAGCCCGAGGCAGAGTTGCTCTGCCCCAGGCTTCCTGGAATCAGCTGCTGATCAGTGTATGAACTAATCTCACATAATCGCCCCATTTACTATGTGAAGAAGATTTTCTACTCTGCATTGGGTACTTTTTTAAATGTAGAATCATGTTTGTGACAACTGCTTACACCTGATGTTTTAGAAGCCAGTCCTGTTCCCAGTGAGGTTAACAATAAAAGTTCCATGATTTCACGAAGAGTAGGATTAAACCATTCAAGATGGTACAAACTCCCTCATTATATATTTGTTCAGTTGTGTATGTGGGTGAACCATGTAGATATGTGGGATGGGAGGAAGAAATGTCTTCAGACACGTGCTGTGATCAAGTCACACCCTATAGTGTAAAATCAGATTACAGTAATGTGGTTTACTGCAATGAGAGTGATGTTTGTTTGATTGTTTTTTGGGCCTATTGTAATAGTGATATGTTTTAGTTACATTTGCTAGTGCTCACCAACTTAATGCTGAAGATTTGTCTAGGTGATTTTTGTTTTATATGAAAACTAGTTTAAGATGAGTTTGAAAGGGGTATGATTAAGATACTACAATTGTGTTGTAGGATGAAAAATCCAGACAAAAACTAACTCAGTTGAAAGTAACAGAGAATGTGCTAGTGAATGGATACACAGGACCAAAAGCAAAGAAGGTTTATGTTGCTGGGGTGAAGATTTTCTACGGCTCTCAAACTGGCACTGCTAAGGTAAAAGGGATTTTTATTTTACGTTGACAAGGGCAATTCAAAATGTTATGGAAGTGTAACTTTGGCTTGCAAGCAGTGTATATTGTGCAAGAACCCCAAAGTGAAATTGATTAGGTTTTTGTTGTCCAATACAATAAAAAATGAAGAGGAAATTAGGTTTTAAATCATTATTCATCTTTAAAAAATCTAAGGGATTATTAATTACATGCACTCCTAAAATATACTCTTTTAATCTATTGGCATAGCTTTAAATTTCTCTTGTAGGGAGAGAGGCTGCTATATAAAGTTTCCTTCTCAAAGACAAAAAATGAGTGATTTTTCTTTTTGTCTGCAGAAATAGTCTTAAAAAAAAATCTGAAATACTAACTTTTTCCAAGACAAAATGCACTTCACTTTTTAAAAAAGAAATGCAGCATGCATGTTTCATAGGTATCTTTGTTCTGCTTCTGTACATGATAGCCAGATGGAAATATTATCAGCTTCTTATTTCAAGGCTTGTGAGTTTCTAACACCATCTCATGGTTGCTGGATAGAGCATAATTTGTTTGGGTTATTGCAGTTAAAGCCTTTCTGTGTCTCTCCCTCCAGGGATTTGCAACAGTTCTTGCTGAAGCAATTCTCTCCCTTAATCTGCCGGCAGAAATCATTAACATGAGAGACTATGATCCCGATGATTGTCTTGCAGAAGAGGTTAGTATTTTTCTGTTTGTCTTTCTTTGCCTATCTGTCTTTTCCTACATTGTTACATTTATTTATTGTAGCTATTTTCCTGGGTCTGTTGAGGGGTTCTTTCTCTTGTGCCTCTCACCGCAAACCTCTCTTAGGTCCCTGAAAATTCCACAAGGTTTGGTTTGAAGAGTGCATCTCTGGGGTAAATAGGGAGCCTTCATTGCAGGGCCTCTTACAGCCTAAAACGCTGCCTTGAAATAGTTTTAATGTTGGTCCTTATTTAATACCAACTGCCTGTTTCTAAGATGAGGTAGGATGGGTAGTTTCTGTCTAAAACACAAGCCTATGAGCTTGGAGGTCTGAGTTCTTTTCTTGGTTCTGCTGCAAGCTTTCTCAAGTAAGACCAAGACATTGCTCAAGTCCCTCACGGTGCCCTTAGTGTCATGTCTGCAACTAATAATATTTCATTCCTTCTTCGGTGGGGTGTTGAGATTTATTTAGTTGATGTTCATAAAGTTCCTCTTGGTCACCCCTGGTTTATACTAAGAGTGAATTTACCAGCTTCTTGCCTAGGGTATTCTGCTGTAGATTTCATGACTAGACTTCTGAAAGGACGTTTTTCTTTCTGACGCTCTAATAAAGGTTGAAACTCTCTAAACCTGGACTCTCTGGACCTGTGTGGTCCTACGTGGATCGGTGGTCCTACGTGGATCGGTGGTCCTACGTGGATCGGTGGTCCTGCATGGATCTGTGGTCCTACACAGATGTTGCAGGACCGGAGAGTCCCGGTGGAGAGCCAGCAGCAGGGACCCTGTGGGGATGGCAGGGCAACGCCCTCAAGCAAGTTGATGGCAGGGCTGCCTAGTGTGGCTGGGAGCCCTAGCACATGGGGCTGGAAGCCATGGTAATGGTGGCCTGGTGGGGCAGGAATCTGCGGTGATGTTGACTCGGTGGGCAGGGAGCTGTGGCAACGTAGGTGGGTCCCAGAGCTGCGTCGTGTGGCTGTCCAGTGGGTCCCAGAGCCATGGTGTGCAGCTGCCTGGCGGGGTTGACCCTGGTAGAGGCAGGGGGTCACAAATTACCTCCCTTGATCTGCCAAAATCCCTCATCTGGGACTGGTCAGGTCCCAGGAGTGCTGGACCAGGCAGGTCCAACCTGTATTAAAGTTGTTTTTGAAAATGCACTGATCATCCCTTTAAAGTACGATTTTCTTCCGATATACTGTCTTCAGGCAACGAGCAAAAATATTTGTGTGTTTCTTGTTGCTACCTACACTGATGGACAGCCAACTGAGAATGCAGCGTGGTTCTGCAAATGGTTAGAAGAGGCTGCGAATGACTTTAGGTTTGGCAAAACCTATCTGAAAGGCATGCGATACGCTGTGTTTGGCTTGGGAAATTCAGTATACGTGGACCACTACAACACAGTGAGTTGGATTTTCTTTTTTTTTCTGATCCCGAAGAGTTGCTAAGCAACTTCAGTGTCTGCACCTCTCAGGTTGAGGGAATTACTCTTCTGGAATCTTGGTTTTAAGAAGTTGGAAAATGAGCTGTTTAAAGGAGGCGGTATATAAGGCCAGATCCAGCTCCCTATCAAGTGCAGCATCCTTTCAAAGTGAAGAGGAATAATTCCTATTGGTACCATGTTAACTTGTGGATTGTTTTCCTCAGGGTAGTAAAGATACCTGTAAAGCTACACAGTAACTCTGATTCCCAGCCTTTGTAGTATACACTAGGAACCTGACGGTGTACACAGTAACCCATCAGCCTGGGCTCATCAGTTAACCTTCACAGTTACACACAAGGCTCCCAGCAGGGGCAGGGAGCAGGCAGGAGCTGGTGCATGCGGAAGGCTGGCTTTTAAGCAGGCTTCCTGTGAGCCGCCTGCCCTGCCCCTGTATCGGAGGCAACAGCACAGGAGGCGGGGACAGGCGGCTCCATGGGAGTCGGTGCTTGCGGGAAGTTGGCTTAAAAGCTAGCTGCCCGCATGCTCCAGCTCCCACGGAGGCCCCTCCTCCCACCTTCTGTGCTAGGTGTAAATGTGTAACCGCTGAAATTTTCATCAGTTACATGTTTACTCTCCTCTCCCTCAAGAATTTTTTTTTAACATTCCTACTATATACAGAATACATTTTGTAAATCTCTGTGTGAAACTTTTAAAACTAGTAGTTAAAGCTGTTCAATTTGTTTTGTGAAAGGCTGATCGGTGTGGTTTCTAAAGACAAAATAAACCACCGACTTCTTATTGACTCTCTCCCTTTTTTTTTAAAGTACTCCTTTGCATTCTGTTATCTGTACTGGATCATGTAAATCTTGTTATTGGCAAACAATGTGAGAGTCTGATGGTGTTTAATACTTTTATCTGACTGTGTTCAAGAGAAAATCATGTTAACTTAGCAGAATATATTTGTATAGTACTTGAGGGCCTGATGGCAGTACCTGGTACTCTATAGACATAGGCTTCGTTATTACTAGCAAATGCTGCAAACTATCCTCTATTATAGAATCCTAGAAATACAGAACTGGAATAGACCTGAGGAAGTCCTGAAGTCCAGCTCCCTGCACTTAAGCAGGACCAGACAAACCTAGACCAGGGTTGGCAATTTTTCAAAGCAATTGTTTTTGTTTGTCTTTTGACCAAAATGTTTCAGGAGCCACATGCCACGCAAAGCTTCTGTACACATGCCCAGGGAAGCAGGTATACAGCGGATGACAGACAAATTTGGACTTGAACAAAATAGGCGATGGAGTAAATTGGCCTCTGGGAGAGAATTTGGTGGAGGAGGGGGCTCTGGGCTGGGGAGGAAGGAGTGCAGGATCTGGGAGGCAGTTTGGGTGGAGGAGAGGGTGCAGGCTGTGACCAGGAAGCACTTACCAGAGGTGCTGGCAGAGCATCTGGGCTTACGTTGGCTGGCTGCCTGCATGCCATGGCCCCGCATGGCTACCAGAAGCGGCAGGCCGCTGGTACGTCTCTGCAAGACCTTTGTGGGGAGGAGGAGAGCGAGTCTCCATGCACTGCCTGCACACACAGGCACTGCCGTCGCAGCTCTGGTTGGTCAGTTTCTGGCCAATAGGAGTTGCGAGAATGGGGCTGGGGGCTGTATGTAGTGATGCTGTCCTCCCCTTTTCCCGCCAGGGGCATGCAGAGATGTGCTAGCAGCTGGCTGCTTCCAGGAATGGCATGGGGATCTGGCAGGCAACCTGCTGTGCCTCTGAATTACTAGCAGCCCTGAAACAGCCATTCAGTGTCGGAGGCTCCAGGAGTGACCAGTTGATTGCAATCGATGGGCTGGTGACCGTTGCTTTACAGTGTAAAGAAGCAAATGAAGACTTCTCCCCCCGCCACCGCCTCAAGAAATGGCTGCCTGTTAGGAGGTGGCTAAAGAGCCGCATGTGGCTCACCCCAACCTAGACCCCGTCAAGGGTTTGTCCAGCCTGTTCTTAAAATCTTCCAGTGATGGAGATTCCACAACTTTCTTTGGAAGCTCCTTCTAGAGCTTAATTATGCTTAGAAGTAGAAAGTTTCTCCGAATATATAACCTAAATCTCCCTTGTTGCAGATTAAGCCAGTTACTACTTTTCTGACCTCTAGTGGACACTGAGAACACAGTCCTTTTTATAACCGCCATCAAGAGATTTGGAGACTAATCGTGTTCCTTCTCAGCCTTCTTTTCTTAAAACTAAAAGAAAAGCAGCCCAGATATTTTTTAACCTTTCCTCACTGCTCAGGTTTTCTACATTTTTAAAAAATAATTTTTGTTGCTGTTCTCTGGACTCTCTCCAGTTTGTTGACATCTTTCCTTAAAGTTTGGCACCCCGAATTGGACATAGTCAGTGGTGACAATAATACTGTTCTACTAATGAAGAAACTATGAGCTGCAGAGAAGCTAAGGTTCAAGTTTATACTCTGTGTTGGCACCAGATCTGGTATGATAGCTCAGAAATCCATAGTTCCTAGTCATGAAGTCAGCCAGCTGTGGCTGTGCATCTAACCATCTTTTTCTAAATTCCTTTCCAGTTTTTTTTCGGAATGATTGACTCTTTAAGTTCCTGGGCTTTGTTCCTCTTCCCATCTTAGGTTGGAAAAAACCTTGACAAGTGGTTGTGGATGCTCAGTGCCAGTCGCGTCATGACTCGAGCGGAAGGGGACTGTAATGTAACCAAAAGCAAGCACGGCAGTATCGAGGCGGACTTCGGTGCCTGGAAGGCTAAGTTCCTTGCTAGGCTCCAGGCACTTTGCAAAGGGGAGAGGGAGCCCTGCAGTGGGAACTGTAAAAAAGGCAAGTGCAAATCTAAAGGGAAGCAGAGCAAGGAGGGATCCGATCATGAGCAAAGGATGTCCGAGCAGGAGAACAATGAGGTAGGTCCAAAACCTACGGGCATTACTTCTGTGGCAAGACTCTCTTAGCAGGGCTGGTTTAAATTCATTCATCTGTGGTTTCCATTGGACTCTTTCCCCAGTTCACAGGGCTAAGATCCGCTCCATGACTTTTACCCTCACACCTGTCCCTGCCTTCTGTTCCTTGGCGTGGAGAACGAGTGTGCCTGGAACTGAGGGTTGTGTGTGTGGACAGGAGTCAGGGTGACTGTCAGGGAGAATTTCTTGTTTAAATGCCACTCCAAGGTATCTCCACTGGCGGGGAGAAGCCGCTTGTTTACTGTGCAAGAGGAGCAGTTAAAAGCACCACTAGTGTCCAGTCGGTTGCTGGTCAGGTGAGCTGCTTAGAATCTCTTTGCAGCTGTAAATTGGCAGCATTGTCTGAGCCAGCTCCGCCAGTTCCTCTGAGTACTTACATGTCTGACTGCGTGTCTCTTCCACAGTGTTTGTGTGAAGAACAGGTTTTGATTAGGGGATCCTCTCTTGCTGGGTAGACAGTGAAAGCAACAGCTGCAGAGCTGCTTCAGTAATCTGCCTAGAGCATAGGGCAGCATTGCCTTTGCACTGTAGACCTTTCTAGAAGACAGTTGCTCTTTCCCCGGCTGGGTTTGTGTGCAAGGCTGTCTTTTCCTTAGCCTACCACAAGGGAGCCAGGTGTTATTAATATTAATATAGGCCAGCTGCTGTACCTGGCTCTTTACAGGGAGGTAAGACAAGCTCCTTGCCCTGAGGCAGCTCCCTTCCTGTCTTGTTCACTGTCCACTCTGCTGTGGATTTTCAAAGGATCCTAAGGCACTAAGGTGCCTAAATCCCATGGGAGTTCAATGGGAGTTGGGGGCTTTTTGTCCTAACCTGTGATTTTTAACTGCCATTGACATGGTGGCAAGTAGATGGATCAGGAAAGAGAGTGGAATGAATCTAGGAGCCATATTTCCCAGACTGAGAGGCAAATGCTTTGTGTGCTCTTACATTCATTCAAAACAATTCATTAGGCTTTTTACTGTTACTTAACTGGCATTTGTGTGCTTTTATATAGATCAAATATTGTCCCACTGTTACCCTTCCAGAAGTCTTTGCTTGATATTGTGTAATTGAACAGCAAGCTAGAATAGACAGGGCTTAGTATTTATAAGATAGCATGCAAGCTTCTAACATGCCTTCTGCAATCTTTCTTGCATAGGTGGAGGAGTTATTTGAAACCACCAGTGAGGAGGAGTTGGGCTCCGAGGAAGATGGAAGTCATAACTCTGTCATTGATGTTGAAGATCTGGGGAAAATGATGGGTCACATGAAGAAGGCCAAGGTACCACTATTAAAGCACGCTTAGAATCTGGAGTTTTCTTATCACTAAGGTAGTGAGTTGATTGATTGCGCTTGTTAGCATGAAGTTTTGATTAACTTGTCTTTCCTGACGAGGAGAAAGTCTTTCAAGAATTTAAAAGACTTTGAGAATTAGCTCTTTGCACTGCCCCTGCCTTGTAGCTGTATAGGCAACTTACAAACAAAGCAGTAAGGTTAGTTGGCTGCCATTTAAGGACGCAAAAAATGTGACTTGAAATATTTGGCAGTAAGTTAAAGGTGCTCTTTTAGCAATAGTCTTACTTAAAAGTTACATCAGTACAATAAAGAGCACTGATGCCTGGAAAATGTGGATTGAAAAGTGCCCAGTGTACAGTTCTAAGCATTGATCTTTCCTTTTTAGAACTATTTTCTAATTGGGGTTCGACAATAAGGTTGGCTCAGTGTCATGGTGCAATTTTAGATGGACAAGCCAATGGCGAATGACACGCCTTTATGGGGACCGTGGCATGACTGTACCTTCAGACAGCTGAATGCTTTTGAGTAACCAGGAGGCTTTCCCCTGAAAGGACCAGGAAGTTGGGTCAGTCCGTCATGTTCAGGTGGCCCAACCCTGCTACACCTGCCCCTGGTGTTGGATTTAAGAAGAGGATCTCCCTGCAGAAGGCAGGCCGGAATCCCCTGGCAAGGGAGGAGAGTCCAGAAGTTGAGTGCTGGCTGGGGAAGGAGTGGACAGGCTGCTCCTAAATGAGAGAAGAACCTGGGCATGAGCTAGGAACTGCCTGTCCCTTGGTAAGAAGGTAGATCTGACCTGGATGGTTGCAGTGATTGGATCTGGAAGTGAGATGGTGAGACAGGCTGTTGCTGCTGGAAGCCTGCCTGTAAAGAAGGGTCTGAAGAGTCGAGGAGACTTTCTTTTCTCTTGGTGTTGCATTGGACTTAGACTAGGGACTCTGCAAAGGACTGAATGCTTAAAGGGGCTTGGCTGGAGTTTCACAGCTCTTGTCTGGCAAGAATAGGCCAAAGAGTGTTAAACTCAGGTGCAAGCACTGCAGCACCTGGTCTTGCAAGGGGGCACTTGGGGAGCGTGAGCTATGTCCGTGTTGTCACAAAAGCGCTTGCTAGCATGAAGTTTTTAACTTGTCTTTCCTGACGAGGAGAAAGTCTTTCAAGAATTTAAAAGACACTGGGAATTAGCTCTTTGCACTGGAACTGCCACTTGCGACATATCTGACTTATTTGTAGAATAGTGTCTCTAGAGGTGACTGCAGCATAAGTGACTAATAAAAAAAGAAAGGTTTGAAATGCAGTGGGGCGAGAACAAGGCCTGAAACGTGTCTGGAAATACAGGTGCATGCACAAGTACTGACTCTGCTTTGGATTTGTTTGTTGGAAGCAAGTCTTGTTCCTGAACGAATGGGAGATGCCCTCACAAGTTAACGCAAAGCAGTTGTTTTTGCCAAGTGCAAAGAGGAATCTTTTACTACAGAACTAGGCCTGAGATTCAGGGGCTTTTTCTCTGAACTCATACTGCCTCATTAACTTTCATGGGGCAAGATGGCGATCTGTGTCTGAATAGCTACCTTTCCTCAGTGTAGGGTCCCCTGAGTTTGTCTTCATTAGAGGAAACTTTTCCTCTTACACGTCGATGAACTTCTAGATCTCACTCTGATCCTCTTTGCAATAGGGTACAGTCCTCCTTTCACTTCGCAGTCACATTTATTCACCACTAGAGGTCACCGGAGAAAAGAAAATGAGATTCTTTGTGTATGCAGTGTAGGTGTAGTTGTAGCTGAGGAGGTCCCAGGATACGAGTAAGACAAAGTGGGTCTTTTATTAGACCAGCTTTTGTGGGTTAGACAAACTTTTGAGCCACCCTGAAGTCTTCTCTAGATCTAAAGCTCCAAAGATAGTGTTTTTCATTGACAGAAGTTGATCCAATAAAAGACTGTTTTTGGTAACCTTCATTTTGACATGATGCAAATACACTAAAGGGGGCAAATTATTTTTGCAACCATTTTCATAAGCAATTAGACTTCAGGGTTTCACTGATTAATATAATCTGTCAACAGCACAAGGAATGTGCCATGTAAAATAAAAATATGCACAATCTACTGTCTAGTGAAGGGGTGGGGAACCTTTTTTGGATCTGGGGCTGCTGGCCCACAGAAAAATCAGTAAGAGGCCGCACGCAAGTGAGAAGCAAAAACAAAAAAACAACTCTAGAATCATAGAGTTGGAAGAGACCTCAGGAGGTCATCAAGTCAGCCCCCTGCCCAAGGCAGGATGAACCCCAACTAAATCAACCCGGCCAGGGCTTTGTCAAGCCAAGACATAAAAACCTCTAGGGATGGAGATTCCACCACCTCCCTAGGTAACCCATTCCAGTGCTTCACCACCCTCCTAGGGAAATAGCTTTTTCTAATATCCAACCCGGACCTCCCCCACTGTAACTTAAGAACATTGCTCCTTGTTCTGCCATCCATCACTATTGATGGATGCCTCTCTCCATCCTCTTTGGAACCTCCCTGCAGGAAGTTGAAGGCTGCTATCAAATCCCCCCTCACTCTTCTCTTTTGCAAACTAAACAAACCCAAATCCCTCAGTCTCTCCTCATAGGTCATGCGCTCCAGCCCCCAAAACATTTTGGTCACCCTCCGCTTGACCCTCTCCAATGTGTCCACATCCTTTCTATAGTGGGGGGCCCAGAACTGGACACAATATTCCAGATGTGGCCTCACCAAAGCCGAATAAAGGGGAATAATCACTTCTCTGGATCTGCTGGCAATGCTCCTCCTAATGCACCCTAATATGCCATTAGCCTTCTTGGCTACAAGGGCACACTGGTGACTCATATCCACTGTAATCCCCAGGTCCTTTTCTGCAGAACTGCTACAGGCAGTCCCCGGGTTATGTACAAGATAGGGACTGTAGGTTTGTTCTTAAGTTGAATTTGTATGTAAGTCGGAACTGGTACATACTGTAGGGGAAACTCTAGCCAAACATTTCTCCAGAGCTCAGTTTTATTCTCCCACACCTCACTTCCCTCAGTCCTTTATTCTCAAGCTGAGGTGTCTGCTGAGAAAAGCCGCTCCATGACTCCCTGGTCTGCTGGGGGGGGGCACTAGCTTCGCGTCTCCCTAGTCTGCTGGGGGGAAGCAGCTAGTGTGGGGTTGCCTCACCCCGTTTGTAAGTAGGGATCCGATGTAAGTCGGATCCATGTAACCCGGGGACTGCCTGTATTTAGCCAGTCGGTCTCCAGCCTGTAACAGTGTTTGGGATTTTTGGGCCCAATCCTCTAATCTGTCCAGATCACTCCGGACCTATCCCCACCCTCCAGCATATCTACCTCTCCCCCTAGCTTAGTGTCATCTGCGAATTTGCTGAGGGTGCAATCCATCCCCTCATCCAAGTCATTATGTAGAACAAAACCAATCCTTGGGGCTCTCCGCTAGAAACCGACCGCCAACCTGACATCAAGCCCTTGATCACTACATAACCCTCACTTATGTGGCCCCCGACTGAGAAGGAGAAAGATACTTCTTGCATTCCCCTCACACTCTAGAGCCTAAGGGGGCTCTGTCTAGTAGATTTTGCGTGCTCCAGCCCCGTCCAGCAGCAGCACAAACTCCCCAATTCTTGTGGGACCTCAGGGGCTGGATCCACACAGATCCCCTGGGGTTTAGGTTCCCTGCCCTGGTCTAGTGTGTGAAGAAATAAATGACCACAGCAGTGACCTACAACCATTTGCTAACTTTTTGTGATCACTTCCCTGGTAGGTACCAATGTCAGAATTTCTGTATCTATTCTGGAAAGGCAACAAAAATTCTCTGTTGCTTGACACTTTGCCTTTCTAGGACCAGAGATGAAATTTTCTGTTTCTACCTCTCATCCTCCCCCTATGCACGGGATTCCGTGGCTGCCCCTCTGCTGGGGCGGGGCTCCCTGGGGACAGGGCTCACCAGTCCAGATGGTGGGGCTCTCCTGCGCTGGGGTCCTGACTGCCTTGCACTCCTGGGCACTGGAGCGCTCTGGTCTAGCAACATCCATGGTCCACGGATGCTGTTGGACCGGGAAGTCCTGGATTTAGGAGGTTCAACCTGTATTTAAAGTCACAGGGCTTGATTCTGATTTCACGCTGACTCCATCACAATCAATGGAATTCTATCGCTTTGACTTAAAATGGGACGAGTGAGAGTAGAAAGGGGCCTAAAAATCTATGTATAGACTGCAGTGTTGTATCTTGGCTTCAGATTTTTCTTTTACAGTGCTGATCTATAAGTATTTCCGACGTTAAGTGTCTGACGTCAAATTCCAAAAGCTAGGGATGAACGCTTGCACATTCCTTTGTGTAGGGGGCAGTAAGAAATAATTTTTGAAAACTTTTAGGACCTATTTTTAATTCCTTGTGTGGGTGTGTATTGTCACTTGCAAGGATTGGTGGCAGAGATTTGAATGCATGGGCTGTCTAACCATTAATCCTTGTTGCCTTGATTTTAATGCAGTGGCCACAAGAGTGAGGTTATGATAGCAGCATCTTAATAGTGAATGTTTGTTCAGCTCTCTGCAGTTAGTATTCATTGAATTTTGCTGAATGAAATTCCATCACCTATTACATGACTTGCCTGAGAAATCTAGAACTAGATGTTTTGTTTTATATATTGCCTTTCGCACTGCAAGTTTTAGGATTATACAAAAGAGGGGATTTAATGTAGGCAGCAGGATAATGGTAGATAAGACGTAGAATTATGGATGCAGTAGCACAACGATGAGGACAAAAAGTCCTAAACAGCAATTGAACATGGACCGAAAAGGCTTCCAGTTGAACATGTCTGCCCCTTCTCGCTGTGCTATGAATGAATGAGGTTCACATTTCAGATTCTTCTGCACATCAGTATCAAATCTTCAGTGTTTATTTTTCTTACTGTAAATGGCTGCACCTGTAGGATTGTTTCACAATTCAACCATTGGCATAGTAAGTCATTATATGCAGAGAATAGCCAGAGTATACAAAAATGATGCAGGTATACAAAATGATGAATAGTAGAGAGGTAAAACATTCATGCCTGCTCACCTTTTCTCATAATGCAAAGAAAAAAAAAACCTGATAAAAGGAAATACTATATTTATATGACTGTTGAGGGCTTGCTTGCCTCTCGGTAACCCAGACTGGATTACAGCCCCCTTCGGACAGGGCTGCCCTTAGTTTCACCCAGATGCCCCTCTTTTAGGGCATATATGGCCTTATAGGCCCAATTCCCCCAAAGTACAAGTCCCTCTATTCAGGTATATACGGCCCTCTAGGCCTAATCCCAAAGTACAAGTCCTTCTGTAGGGTTGTAGAGGGCCTTCCGGCCCAGCCCCTCAGTGAGCTTCTCCCCCACAAGCTAGGGAGCATGGTTGTGGGGAGGTAGGGGGACCCGGGCCCTCCTGCTCCACGGGGTCCCAGCCCAGGGCCCTGATGGCAGCGGAAGCTTTCGCTGTCTGCTCGGCGGGGATGCCTGCTGGAAGACACCGAGCTCCTGGAGGTCAGTCCTCCGCCCTGGGCTCCTTCCTACCCCTCCCAGCGCTGGGCGCCGTCCTCTGTATGCTGCTCCCTGGGTCAGCCCAGTCCGACCGTCTCCCTGTCCAGCGCTGTCGCTGAGGCTGGGGCTGCTCCTGCAGTGGCCGGTGCTGCCCCGGGGTGACTGCGGCAGCTGGTGCTGTTCAGGAGCTCCTGCCCCTCCAGCTATTCCCCCTGCCTGCCTGCCCGGGCTTTAATCCTCGGCCTTACTCTTGAGCATGCCCAGCCGGGCCGTGGGAGTGGGGCCTGTTCGGCTAGCTGGGCCAGGGGAGCTCCTGGGGCTTCAGTGCCGCCTTGTCACAATGATGAAGAGCTAACTTGTGGAGTTCAGTGCCACAAGCTAAAATAGAAGCCAAGTCCTTAATAGAGTTCAAGGAAGGGATTAGACCTTCATATAGATCAGGGGTCCCCTTCCTCCTTCTTTCTGAGGACCCTCCAGTGTGCTATAACAACTCCATGGCCTAGTTATGCCTCCACAACTGGTTTTCTGCATGTAAAAGCCAGGACCAGTGTTAGTGGATAGCAAGTAGGGCAATTGCTGCACCAGAGGAGAACAACGCTTAGTTGCTCAGGCTTCTGCTTCAGCCCCAGGTTGTGGGGCTCAGAGTACTGGGCTTCAGCCCCACGCAGAGGAGTTTTGGCTTTCTGCCTTGGGCCCCAGTGAGTCTAATATTGATCCTGCTTGGAGGACCCCCTGAAACCTGCTTGCGGCACCCAGGGGATCCTGGACCATGGTTGAGAACCACTGATAATGAAAACAGCCACAGTTTCATATGACAGGAGAAAATAGACTCCAAGGCATATTAAAAATCTCCATGTTCGGGTCATAAGGCAACCATTAACTGATGCGTAGTTAGTAATAACCAGGGATGTATGTGAGTAGTTGAGTAGCCAGCTACTCGCATTCCTTCCCCCCCTTGCTGCCCCCTTGCTGCCTCTATCAGCAAAGGAAGGAAGGAATGCGAGTAGTTGAGTATCCGAGGCAGCAAGGGGGGGAAGCAGGAGTGGGGCTGGCCATGAACAGGGGCTGCTGCGAGTGCAACCCCTGTCTGCGAGGGCTCCCTGCTGGGACTCCCCATGGACAGTGGCTGTTGGACATGGGCAGGTTAGGACTGAGCAAGCGCAGCTTAGTCCTGGCTCACGCTGGGTCCAGGAGCTACACCCGCTGTGGCTCTGCAGTTTAAATGTAGTAAGGGCCTGGCGAGCAGGCAGGGGTAACTCCCGGAGTCTTCCTCCCTTATTGACTAATTATGTAGTCAATAGAAATTATATCGTCTCCACGATTAGCTATTTATTCCCTTTGTAACATCCCTAGTAATAATTAGCCCCCCAAAAGGAGGGGGCTCCATAAGTGGTCCACTGTGGGGTTTCTTGCACCTTTCCCTGAAGCTTTCTTGCACGGTTCTAACTCAGGCTACTAGATGAGATGGAACGCAGCCTGACCTACAAAGGTAATTCCTATGTTTTCTTGCCGTTAGCTATTGTTTCAATTTTGTTGCTTTTCAAACAGACAATCTTGGTTTGGTCTTATTTCCCCAACCAGCTTTGGTTTAGCAGGAAAAGATGGATTAAACAGCTACTTCTGCTTTTGATTGATTAAAAACATGGTGCACCTTCTCTGTCCTCTAAAGTGTCTCCCCAGAAATGTGTTTATCTGATAAATGTGAAATGTAATGGCTGTATTTTTAGCTCTTAAAGCAATGGTCATTAATCACAGGGATGCACTGTACAGAGAAACAGTATCTTGCACAGCTGGATGATTGTGATAAACTAGAAATACAGATCTGTCATAGCTAAAGGAATTGCTATATTAACCTTCATATTTATAAACTACATTTATTAATGATCATCACCTAATTTTTTGGCTCTGTTGAAAGGTAATCACGTGTGCATATTTTCCTTTGTATTGTCTTAATATTAGTGTTCTTCTTTTCCAAAGCAAACAAGTTTATTATTGTATATGGACCCAGTTGCAAAGTTAAAGTAGGAGGGTTGGTGCATATAAAAAAAACAAAGGGATAGTTGGAAATGAACCGGGATGGGATTGAAATAGGGGCGAGGAGTTAGGACTTTAGGATACTATTCCTATTCTGCCATTGATACACTGTATCCTTGGGGAGATCACTTGATCTCTCTTGTCTCATTTTAGCCATCTTGTAAAAGGGAAAGGATATTTACTGAGCTCATCAGGTTTGTAAACCTATGTCCATTAAGGTTTTTTTTTGAGCCCCTTTAAAGTTTTATCATTATAAAAGGCCAAATCTTACGGTCTTCACTTAAACTCCGAGTGAAATTGGTGGGAGCTTTCCTTGAGTAAGAACAACAGATTTTGATTCAAAGTCTGTTCAAGAAATGCCTTACCAGCTGTTGGTATTCAAACCTGAGTGTGCTTAGTGTTCTGGACTGTAAAGTTTCACAATTAACGGCCAACTGGAGCACGCCAGGAAAGTTGCCATAACACTTATGTGGAGGCAGAGGGATATCTAAACAAGAACCAGCATTCATTTTTAAGTTAAGTCTCTGGGCCAGATTCTAATCTTCGTTATGCTGGTTTTAAATCCAGAGTCATTTGCTTCTAAAACAAATTTTAAACGCTAGTGACAGGTTCGAGATTGATCGCAATGCTGGAAACTGATTTATGTAGCTTTGCTGATCGTAATCCTTGATTTGTCTGACAAATTCTTAAACTTCATAGTTCATGGAAATGTAGGCTGCCTGATTGAAAAAAGGAAAATCAGGCAGCTTACTTGATGGCAAGGCTGTTCCCCACTCTGGCACTCGGAGTGCTGAAGGTGTGGGCCCGCAAGAGACCTTAAATACCTTGCCTCTATAGGCTTCTGACCAAAAAAACTCTCCAAGGTCACAGATTCCGTGGCCTTGGGAGACAGGCTGCCACCCTTAAGAGTAAAAAAACCCATTCCTCTTAGACTCACTTGAACTTTTTCCAGAGGGGTATTCCCAAGATCTTTTACCACAAGAGAGCTTGAAGAAAAAAAGAGAAAAGAAACTGCAATCTCTGATAGCTGACTTCTCAATCTTAGGCATGCACACACAGACCCCCTGTTATCTTCCAGGACACAAGAATCAAATCGTCACCTTAAAAAAGGTGATTTTATTAACAAAACCAAAAAGATACACTTGATAAAGCTTATTTGGTTGCTGGGTGTTTCAAAGTATCTGAGAAAGGAACAGAGAAAAATGGTATCTCTGGGTGAAACTTAGATACAGTGAATGGGACATGGACTTAGCGCAGACAAGTTTAAATAGACAACAAAACAAAGAAAATAACTTGATTACAATTTAAATATAATTTTTTCCCCTATCTACTCATGACCTGTGCCTCAAGGTCCAATCTATTTCCATGCCCAGTATTCCTTGAAGACATGGTAGTTCTGCCTGGTTTAATTCATCTTATTTCTCCAGCTCCTAGCTCAGAACTCACACAGAAAACAGCAGGCAGGTATATCTTCCAATTCAGATTTCAACACCCTCTGCCATTGGCTGTCCTGGCTCCCTGCCAACACCTCCTAGCTACTGAGTTTAACCCTTTAAGTCACTGAATGCTGGCCAGCTCTCATCACAATTGTAAAGAAAATCCATAACCATCTACATGTTTGTTATGGGGATAATGCCTTTCTAGTGCTTTGAGCCCTATAGATGCCTAGTCATTATTATTATTTGTGCACAAGAGTTCTTATGTCCTATGTACCTTAACCCACCCATAACATCTGTTCACGTTTACTGGAACAGTGGGAAGGGAAGCAGAGTTGTGGGATTGGGTGCACATTGGGATCTGGAAACTTGCCTTGACTTATTGCTATTTACTCCCTGTTCCCCCTCTACTACACCCATGCAGGGGCCGTCACAGTTTAACTCCTAACGTTCTACCCAGCCTGTTCTTCATTTGGCCACAGGTTGGACCTCCCTGGTCTGGCACCCTTGGGACCAGGACAAGGGAATTAGCCGGACCAGGGGAGGTCTCCTGTCACTGGCCTCCCAGGCACCTGCTGGCTCCACCAGCAAAGCAACTGCCAGTCAACTTGTCTGTAGTCAGTCTGTAGTCGAACCTCCTACTTGCTTATTGTGAATGTCGAAGTGTTTGACATAGTTCCTAAAGGGCAGTCAGCTCCGAAAGGTTATCTTCTGTCTTGCGAAAGCATGCTTCTTTGAACTGTTACCCATCAGGCCCTTTCTTCACTTTCAGATGAGGTAGTTTTGTCTCCTTTCATAAATGATTTGATTGTTGAGCACTTCTGAAAGTGGGACAGAAATGCTTCTCCATCATTTGTGGCAGGGGCACCAAGTGCTGTGATGGAGATTGACTCCTTTGTATGAGGTGTTACATGCACTCACAGCAGGAAAACATGCCTGTCTTGAGAAGCTTACAGCCTAAATCCATGAGATGGACAAAGGGTGGGACTGGAAATAGTATTTACTCCATTTTACAAATGTAAACAGGGCCTAACCACACTGTAAACGGATGTATTAAACTGTGCCTGTTCCCAGAGGTTACTCCATTACACTTTACAAAACCATGCCATAGAGCAGGGCTACTCCACCTTGGAAGCCCTGGGGGCCACAATGATCCAGCACATGCCGAGGGCCACAACTTAAGTGTGGTTGCATATACATGCAAATAGCTTCTTTCACGCTGATGGGCATGTATACAAAGATTAAGGCAAGACTACACAACACGCAGGCCCCATTTAACTCAGTTCTGCTGATATTAATAAAATGCAATATGGACCCAGTTTCCACCCATATGACAGCACTTCTAATGAGCAACAACAGTCCAGGAATTTAACTACAGGCAGTCCCCGGGTTACGTACAAGACAGGGACTGTAGGTTTGTTCTTAAGTTGAATCTGTATGTAAGTCGGAACTGGCGTCAGCCGCTGCTGAAACTGATCAGTTTCAACCGCGGCTGAATCTGGATGCCAGTTCTGACTTACATACAGATTCAGCTTAAGAAACCCAGGCGTCCCCAAGTCAGCTGCTGCTGAAACTGATCAGCGGCTGATTCCAGGAAGCCTGGGGCAGAGCAACTCTGCCTCAGGCTTCCTGTAGTCAGCGCTGGTCAGTTTCAGCAGCGGCTGACTTGGGGACGCCTGGGGCAGAGCAGCTGGGGTGCTGCTGGGTTGCTCCAGTAGCGCGGCTCCTTGGCGCTACTGGAGCAACCCAGCAGCACCCCAGCTGCTCTGCCCCAGGCATCCCCAAGTCAGCCGCTGCTGAAACTGACCAGCAGCGGCTGAATCAGGACTCCTGGGGCAGAGCAGCTGGGGTGCCGCTGGGTTGGTCCGGAGCGGTGCTACGGGACCAACCCGGCAGCCCCCAGCTGCTCTACCCCAGGGGTAGGCAGGAAAAGCCTGGTCTGCTGGGGGGGGGGGACACTAGCTGTACCCCCCCGCCCCCCAGCAGACCAGGGAGACGGCGGTGGCGGGACCGCCCAAGTCCTCCACGGCTTTGCTCCGTCTCCCTGGTCTGCTGACCTGGGAGACGCGGAGCAAAGCCGCAGAGCATGCAGGCAGCGGGACAGTCCAGGCGCGCCACGGCTGTCCCACTGCTGGTGTGCTCCGAGGCTTTGCTCCCCATCTCCCTGGTCTGCTGGTCAGACCAGGGAGACGGAGAGGAAAGCCTTGGAGCACGCCTGCAGCGGGACAGCTCAAGCGCGCCTGGGCTGTCCTGCTGCGGGTATGCTCCGGGGCTTTGCTCCTGTCCCCCTGGTCTGCTGGGGGGGGCGGGTGGTCCAGCAAAACCGCTGGACCCCCCCCAGCAGACCAGGGACACCAGAGTAAAGCCGGGTCTGCTGGGGGGTGGGGTCCAGCGGCTTTGCTGGACCCCCCCCCAGCAGACCAGGGGGACAGGAGCAAAGCCGCCCAGGCTTTGCTGGACCCCCCCCAGCAGACCAGGGAGACCGGGAGAAGCTTTTCTCATTCCGGAGGACATGGGTGGCGACCTGATGCCCGTGAGCTCCGGGGCGAGAAAAGCCCTGTTCGTAAGTGCGGATCTGACGCAAGTCGGGGACTGCCTGTACTAAAATGCATATCAACAGAAGATCATTATACTGACTGCTTTTTTTTGGGGCGGGGGGAGGTGTCGTGCCTGCAGGCCACGAGTTGAGTCCTGCGTAAACCCAAACCGCACTGCGAAAGGCAAACAAACAGGCCGTAGGCCATGTGTGGAGTAGCCCTGCCATAGAGCGTTTGTCTGGATTTGTAGGTCAGGCCTTTGCCAGGGAAACAGCATTAGCCTGTTTCTGCCAATAACCTTATATAATTGTAACGATAGGGTAGTGTCACCAACCAGTCGATCGGGATCTGCCGGTAGATCTCGGAGCCTCTGACAGGGGATCCTGACTGGTTTGGCTGGGAAGCTCTCAAGTGCTGGCACTTCAGTTGCCCCTCCACCCACTGTCATGCTGCCCCTTGGGAGCCTCCTACTTGCTGTGCTGTGTGTGTGGGGGGGGGGCACTGATGTCAGGGTGTCCTCCTCCCCCCACTCCTGTACCCTTTCTCCACACAGAGCGAAGGGGATGGAGGGAGCTTGGCAATACAAAATCTGTCACTCGCACACTGTGTGCGTCTGTCATTCTCACAAACACGCACTGTCCTTCCCTCTCATCTCCTGACCCAGCATGTACATGGGGGTGCTTGTTACTTTCTGCTTGCAAAGTGTTTTATTTTTCGTTTTTGACTGGCCTGTGCATTTCATAACTTTCATTTCTCTTACGCTTAAATTTAATTCGTTGAGCAGTGAGTTCTAAAACGCCGAACCCGTCATGCCTGGAGTCATTATCCCTGTGGTCATTGCGCTCCTGGAAGTGGCTGGCATGTCGCTGCAGCCCCTGAGGGAGTCAGAGCAGGGGGTCCCCAATTGCTGTCCTTGTCTATGGATGTTGCTCCTGCAGCTCCCATTGATCAATAATGGAGAACTGAGGCCAGTGGGGTTGGGGCCTATAGATGAGGGGCAGCATGTGGAACCACTGCTGTACATGCCACCTGCTTCAGGGCCAGAGCAGGAGGAAGCCTCTGTTGCTCCGTCCCTGGGGCAGCTGTTGGGTCACTCCCAGGGTGGATGGGTGATTCTCAAGCCCAAAGCTCTGCCCTCCTCAGGCAAAAGCCCTATCCCCATGTCCAGTAGTTTTCAACCTTTTTGTTGTTGTTTTTTTAAATAAAGTACCTTTTAAAAGAAATTATAAGGACCCCCAGTACCTACCGTTTTCAAACACAGCAGTTTCTATCATTGCAACACATTTGTTTAAACAATTGTAGCAGGGTGGATGATGAAATTTTTGGGGTGTAAAAAGTTCAAAAATGATCAAGTGCTTCCTGTAAAACTTCAAAGAAAAAATCAGTTTTCTCCCAAAGATTCAGTTGTTATACTCCCCCAGACTTCTTTTGAGTACCCCTAAGCCTACTTACACTGTGCAAGAACCCACCCCACCTCCTGAGGATCTCTTATCCTACCTTCCTAATGCAGGAATCAGCTCCATCTCTGGGGCAGCCTGTGTTGGTTGCTGCTTGGGTGGTTTTGATCCCACCATTCTGTGCTCCATAGGCTGATGTCCTATCCCTAGTTCACTGGAGGCCCCACTCCACTGCCCTATTTTCAGCAGGTCCCTTATCCTGCCTTCCTAATGCAGGAGCCAGGGCCATCCCTGGGGCAGCCTGTGTTGGTTATACCACTGCTCCTAGGATGGGCAGGGGTAGGATTAGAACCCACTATGCTGTGCTGCCCAGATAAATGCCCTATCCTCTAGTCCACCCTACTTGTAGGGTGTCCCCTCCCACACTCTGAACCCTTTAGCCCAAGGCCAGAGCCTGCACCCAACCTGCTACCCCAGCCTGGTGAAAGTGAATGAGATTTGGGGAAGAAGGAGGCTTCAGCAGGGTGAGGCCTCAGAGAAGGGGTGGAACAGGGGCAGGGCCTCAGAGAAGGGGGAAGGAAGCTGGGTAAGTGTATCATTCCCCTTTATTCGGCTTTGGTGAGGCCGCATCTGGAGTATTGTGTCCAGCCAGTTCTGGGCCCCCCACTACAAAAAGGATGTGGACGCAGTGGAGAGGGTCCAGCGGAGGGCAACCAAAATGATTAGGGGGCTGGAGCATATGACTTATGAGGAGAGACTGAGGGATTTGGGTCTGTTTAGTCTGCAGAAGCGAAGAGTGAGGGGGGATTTGATAGCAGCCTTCAACTTCCTGAAGGGTGGTTCCAAAGAGGATGGAGAGAGGCTGGTCTCAGTAGTGACAGATGGCAGAACAAGGAGCAGTGGTCTCAAGTTGTGGTGGGAGAGGTCCAGGTTGGGTATTAGGAAAAACTATTTCACTAGGAGGGTGGTGAAGCACTGGAATGGGTTATCTAGGGAAGTAGTGGCGTCTCCATCCCTAGAGGTGTTTAAGTCTCGGCTTGACAAAGCCCTGGCCGGGTTGATTTAGTTGGAATTGGTCCTGCCTAGAGCAGGGGGCTGGACTTGATGACCTTCTGAGGTCTCTTCCAGTTCTATGATTCTAGATCTTACTTGAAAAAGTGATCTTATGGTTAAAAAGTTGGAGACCCCTGCTGTAGGGGATACTAAATCTTGCTTTCCTGCCAAGTGCAGTGTAGGCCTATTGTATCCAGGTGCGACATGCCTACATGAGGCAATGACTCGTGGTTGATCAAGGACACTAACCCATTTCATGTGGGGCTGAAAATAGCTCGGCTTCCAGGCAAGGACAAATGGGACTTGACTGCTATTACAGACAGTGTGAGGGGGCCTTTCTCTCAGTGCTGGTGAGGACATTTGTGAACACTAACTCTTGCCTCTTTCTACACCAGGAGGATACTGGTTTGATTACCACTTTGGGGGAGTGAGGCTGCTGCCATGTTTGACAATGTAGATGTGGCTTCCGAAGAGACAAGGTCTTGTACGAAAAAACCCCGCATGGAGTGAATTATATGAAACTCAGTTTCTCTTCCTTGATAGGGTAAAGGACTGCATCAAACCAGGCCTCATTTGATTCCATAGTTCTGGATTTAGATTTAAGTGCATGCCCCACTGTGCTTTTAGATATTCATTACAAGCTGTTTTTCTGATTAACTGGTTCTTGTTGCCGTGTGGTGAAGGATGATTTCTTATTGCAGAAACTGGACAAAGTGCTACCTGGCTTTAATTCATATCTTGTATCCCCTTATTTAATTATCTAAAAATCTGGGTAATGTAAATCATTGCAAGGCTAAATGCCAAAAGCTGCTTTGATGGCCATTGATTTAGAAGTTTGAAGGGTCTGGAGGCACTTTGCTGTATGAAACGTAGACAGGAGCAAGGGTGTAATTAGACTGTGACCTCTTTGGGGCCGGGATTGTCTCTTGTTCTGTATTTGTACAGTGCCTGGTGCAATGGGGCCTGGGTCCATGTCTCCTCTCCTAGGTCAGGGGTTGGCAACCTTTCAGAAGTGGCGTGCCAAGATTTAACTTATTCACTTCTATTCATGGATCTCTGTGGCGAGGGGAGGGGCAGTAGAGGGGAGAAGGATGGGGTAGGGGTAGGCTGGGTACCGTGACCATATTTTCTGAACCAGCTGCAGTTAGGGAGAATTTAAATGATTAAACAGACTAAGCATTTTCACTTTCCCATGTTAGTTTATCAAACCTCATTTTAAATAAAGTAAAATATGAATTTATGTCCAACACAGTTTCAATAACAACGAGAAGTCCTGTGGCACCTTAGAGGGGTATGTCTACACTAGCCTCCTAGTTCGAACTAGGGTGGCTAACGTAGGCATTTGAACTTGCAAATGAAGCCCGGGATTTTAATATCCCAGGCGTCATTTGCATGTTCCCGGGTGGGCACCATTTTTAAATCCCCTTAGTTCGAACTGACTGCCCATGGCTACACGCGGCAGTCAGAAGTTAATCCGAATTAAGTCCTTAGTTCGGATTAACTGTTACACCTCATTGCAGGACGAGTAACATGGGCGAAGACCCACTGCATCAGAAGCAGTTTCAAAGTTTCAATGTTTTCTTTATTTATGGCAGGGGTGGGGAACCTTTTTTGGGTCGGGGACCACTGACCCACAGAAAAATCAGTTGGGGACCACACAAGTGAGAAGCAAAACAACCAAAAAAACCTCCTTCCAAACCCCCAACTCACTGATGTGGCATCTGAGACACCTCACCCCTTTGACGCTCCAGCTTCTCAGGGTGAGGGGAAAGGGACAGGGAGGACTGAGGTCAGGGTGTCCCAAAGGCCAGATTTACTTTTCTGGAGTTAGTGGATTTTATGGACTCTCTTAGGTTGTGGGGGTAGGGACAAAATGTGGGGTTCAGTGTACAAGACAGGGCTGCCAGCAGGTGGGATAGGGATGGGGTACAGGTTGTGGGAGGGAGGTGGGGGTGCACAAGGGGGAGAGGTTGCGAGGTCTGGTTGGGAGGTGGGGTGCAGAAGCAGGCTGGGAATAGGGTGTCTGGCCAGGTGGAGGCAGCAGCAGCAAGGGATGGTGCAGTGTGTGGCTAGGAGGAAGGGTGCAGGAGTAAAGGTGGATGCAGGAGCAGGGTGGGGGTAGGTGTCTGGCCAGGCCAGTGGAAGGGAGGGTGCAGGAACAAGAGAGGGTGTTGGAGCAAGCTAGGGTGCGGAGTCTTGGTGGGGGGAGGGGAATGGTTGAGAGGGACTGGGGCGTGGGGGTCTGGGCATGAGGGGGGAGGACACTTACCTGGCTTCGCACTCCCTCGCTGCAGCCACGTGGCCTCGTGCCATTCTCAGAGGCCGGAGGCACTGCTGTTGTGGCCACATGGTCCTGTGCTGCCCCTGGAGGCGCTGCTGCTGTGGCCATGTGTCCCTGGGCTGGCCCTGGAGGCCGGAGGTGCTGTGGCCTCGCAGTCCCAGGCCAGCCCAGAGGCTGGAGGCGCTGCTGAGGCGCGTTAGCCCCAGTGCTGCCTCCTCTCACTGCAGCCTAACCTGTGCTGGGGAAGAGGGAGGGCTCCGGCGGCAGCACGGGGAGGAGGGTTGGGGCTAAGCTCTTGCTGGCCTGCCATTGAAAATCGGCTCGCGGCCACCTACGCCACGCGTGCCGCGGGTTTCCAGCCCCCGTCCGAGGTGCTACGAGAACTCCGATAGCTCCTCTTGGAAAGGTTTTCCCAGCAGACTTGGACTATGCAGACATAGTTTTCTGATGGTGAACTGGACTGTCGTGCCTACCTGAATGGCCACCTGGGGAAGACCAGTCTGAGCAGGGAGTCTGTCTTTGGACGGGATGTGCCCCAGGATCAGAACTTCTCCTGTTGATTTGAGTCACTTTCTTAAGCCCAGCTGCCCCAGGGATGGAGCTGGCTCCTACATTAGGAAGGCAGCATAAGGGGATGCTCTGAAGGTAGGGAGGGCAGGTGGGTTCTGGAGTGGCCTAGGGGATAGGGCATTGGCCTGGGAAGTACAGGGTGGTGGGCCTAAGTTCAGTCCCCCCCAGGCAGCCATTGCACAGCCTGACAAGTGGGCTACTACCAACAGGAACCTTGAAGAGCCAGGCAAAAACTCCAATCTCTCATTGCTGGCAGATGCAGAAGGGGCCAGCCTGCCTCCCTCCTCTCAGACTGCAAAGACAGATGTGTCTGTCTCCGCTTAATCAGTGCTTCCATCCATATACACTTCAGTTTTTCAGACTCACCAGTCTGGCTAGCTTTTGCATCTGGGACATGTGTCTCATAAGATGTCCATGACCTATTGAATGCTTCTGTTTTGGGATTTAATTTCCAGAAAACTGCCTAATAAAAAATATCTGGAAAAGAAAACTGGAGACTTTTTCTCAGCCTGATTCCATTCTTAAATCTAGTGCAAATGCTGGAATATCTCCAAGGAGTTACATGCCAGGAGTAAAACCAGCTTGAGATTCAGAAACAAGCCCTGTTTGTGTAAAAGTAATAGTGTGTCAGGTTTGCTGTTGACCTACCTTGTGAGAAGGCTTTGGAACTCTGCTAGGTGATACCGCTAATTCCTGTTGACCAACTGTCAGGGCTCGACAAATTAGGCAATCTACTCGCCCATGGCAATCTACTCACCGCCTCTTGGCGAGCCCTGCCAACTATGACCCCTGGATTCCACCATGTAGACCAGAGTTTCCCAACCGATGGGTCACGACCCGAATATGGGTCACCATTACATTTCAAAAGGATCGCCAAGTGTCTCCCCAGGTGGCTCTGCCTCCCCACTCCCCTTGTTTTTGAATTGCCTGGGGTCACCAAGTCTTCCTGAATTGTCAAAATGGGTCCCCATCTGGAAAAGGCTGGGAACTGCTGATTGTAGACAAAAGAGTAGAGAGACATGCCACCTTGTGGAAATGGTGGTGGAGAAGTCGGGGGAGACATTGAACCAGTCATCTTTTTCCGTAATGTGTCTCAGAATTTGCAGCAAATCAAATGAGTCCTTTAACATGCCTTTTGCGTGGTTGTGACCTATAATGCTGTTGAAAGATAATATCCTGCCAATCCCAGAGGCTGAACAGTTATTTAGAAACGTTGGTTAATGGAAGTTTTCCTGTGCAGCCCCGCTAATGTGTGTTAATGTAAGGCAGAACATCTCTACAGCCGGGATGTTAAATATCGTTTAATTGAATAGTCGATTAACCTTATACATTCTTATTGGTTAGTCAACTATTCTGTAGTCCCCGGGAGTGGGGCCTGAAGTCAGTGTGCTCCAGCCCCATTCCTGAGGAGTCCCCTGCCACACTACGCGGGGTGCCAGGCAGGAACTGGTCCGCAGGGGGAGGCAGTTTAAAAACCAGCTCCCCTCGTGGACTGGTTGCCTGTCACCCCTTGCTGCTGCCTCTGATACAGAGGCAGCAGCACAGGGTGGCAGCAGCCCTTGTCCCAGCAGAGGGGCTGAACTCCTAGACCTGGCATGAGCTGGAACTGAACCGGGCTGCCTACTCCCGTAATACACTTTTAATACAGAGCTGCAGCAGGGTAGGTCCCCGACCCGGCACAAGCCAGGACTGAGCTGGCTAAAAAATGTACTGGCAGGTGGGGGGGGGATGTGTATAGTCGATAGCATTAACCTATCAGCTTTTGTTAATCAACTCTTCACTGTTACATCCCTACTCTACAGTTGAGTTTTTACGGCCCAGGTTGTCTTCGGACTTTCTGCTGACGTAGTCAGAGTGGTGCTCAGTTAATACTGTCATGATGAGTCTTATGATGCTGATGCTTGTCTAAATATCTGAAGGAGGAGCCTGCTGTTTTGTCAGGAACCATTTTCCGTATTACCGTGACCAAGCTTAAAAGTGAAGAGCTGTGTTTGAAGTTCTGTAACATCTAGGATGATTTGGATTTGAAATGTTTGGTTAAGTTGTTATGTAGAATGTGGGGTGCGCGTGTGTGTCCGTTTGTCCGTCCCCCTGATGCTAACTTATGTGGATCCCACCTTTCCTAGCGATAAGGGTACTGTGACGCAGTGGCTTGGGTTTCCTTTCCAAAAGCATGAACCAGTTAGATCTTGGCGAGGTAATACAAAATGTTTCCTTCTGTTCTTGGGCATCTTACTATTGAAGCAGAAATGGTCACATTGTCTCTAATTAAAAATAATGCTTTTAAGAACAGCCAGCTTCCCAGCTTCAAAGACTTACCACTTTGACTTCCCCTTCCATAACAAATAGGATTAGCACAAAGAAATGTACTTGTAGCTCTAAGTATTGGCTCGAGACTGCTTTTAACGTGGAACATGATTGCAGAGGAAAAAATCCTCCTTTCCTTTCTGGGATGTGTATTACTTGGGTACATGTTGTTGCTGAAATGTCATGTCTGCTCCTTTGTTGTGAACTGTAGTGGAGAGAATGAAATAATGGAGAGCAGGTGATGAACAATTTGCAGATCCATTAAGCAATCTGCAAAATATAGGGTATGGAGTTGAATGTTGTAATGGGTTGGTTTGGTGTCAGAGTGGAGTACTAGTTGTGGCATAAGCCTCAATGGCTTTACACCTGGGGAGCACAAGATAATGTTAACCCATGTTAGTTTCATTTTAGTTGTGGTTTTTGTTGGCATGCCATGGAAACAGAGAGAGATACATGAAATCTCTTAATATAGGCCAGGATGTTAAAAAATGATGAATGAATTTGGATGTCCTTATATTTGAAGGGACATTGTTTTCAAAAAGGGCTGAACGCTTGCCCTATGAAATTTGGCCCCCTTTGATACGTATCAGTTTGGGCTCCTAAAGTCATTTGTCACTCTTGAAAATTTCAGCCATGATCTTTATACCTACAGGTTTAGGGATGTAAGTGACTAGTCGAGTAGCCGACTAGTCGCTTCTCCCTCCCCCTCCATAGGGATGTTAAATATCGGTTAATTGAATAGTTGAGTAGCCTTATGAATTCTTATCGGTTAGTTGATTAGTCTATAGTCCCCCAGGGGTGGGGCCAGCAGCCAGTGCGCTCCGGCCTCACTCTGAAGGAACTCTCTTCCTCTGTATCAGAGGCAGCAGTGTGGGGTGCCAGGTGGGAGCTGGAGCTGATCTGCGAGGGGAGCCCTCCCCTCCCGGACTGGTTGCCTGTTGCCCTGTGCTGCTGCCTCTGATAAAGAGGCAGCAGCACGGAGTGGCAGCAGCCCCTGTCTTGGGGGGGGTCTGAGCTTCTGAATCCGGTGTTAGCCAGCACAGCCAGGCTGCCTGTCCACCTGGCTCTTAATATACTTCAAATGCAGAGCCACAGCAGGGATAGGTCCCAGACCCGTTGCAAGCCAAGACTGACCCCGGCTGCTGGCCCGCCTGCTAAAAAATTTACTGGCAAAGGAGGGGTAGAGGGAAATGCGTGAAGTCTGTAGCATGAACCTGCTTTTGCTTATCAGTTAATCGACTACACTATTACATCCCTACCCCCCTGCTGCCTCTGGGGGAGGGGGAAGCAGGAGCTGGTGCTGTGGGGAGCTAGCGTAAAAGCCGGTCCCCCCCCCCCCCCAACATCATCTCCGCAGAGGGAACAGGGGAGGCAGAGGCGCAGTAGGGGACTGGGTGTGAGTCAGGACTCAGCTGTCCCAGCTTGCACCTAGGTGGCTCTTACTACATTTAAAAGGTAGAGTGCAGTGGGGTTAGCTCCCGGGATTCTGCAGTTTGCCCCCTTGTTGACGAATTGAGTAGTCGATGGAAATTCCATCAACTACTCAATTAGCTGATTAAACGCAATTTAACATCCTTATACAGGTTAACTTTATTTTAACATTCAGCTTTATTACCGGGCCCCTGGGTACTATTAGAATCACGGTCACACATTTTCAAAAACGTCTACTTCTGGAGTTTCTGGCTATGGAAAGTTTTTTAATTAATTTGTAGTGCCAAAAAAATCTTGAAACTGTGTGAAAAGCTACAGAGGTCACAATTTTAATTGCATCCTTGTAAAACCTGTGTATGGGCTTTCCTTCCACATGCTGGTTTTTATCATACTGCATAGCAGGTATTAGAAGTATTAAGAACCTGCTAATGTGCTGTTAGACTTACTTTTGGGATTCGCATGTGGGCTTTTTATGTATTTTTATTATGGGAGCAATCATGCAATATGCTGGTTTGCATTGAGATCTATGGCAGAACTTAAATTGCCTTCAGGGAGAGCTGGATTAGGTGATTCACTGGGAGTTGAGGATTCTCTGCACCTCCTGACAGATGTTCAGCACCTTGTAGGGTTGGACTCTGGAAAGCAACATAGACTTGAAGAATTTAGGGCTAGGATTTTGAAAGGAACCAAAAGGGGCAATGTGCCCAAATTCCATTCAAACTGAGCAGAATGTAGATATTCGGCTCTCTTAGGTACATCTAAAAATCCCAGCCTCAAAGCTTTTTAGCATGGGTATTTCAGTCCGGGTTATGTCTGTGGTTCAGCTAGTCCAGTGTCGGGTCTCAGACAGTGGCTGGCACCAGATACATCCGAGGAAGCTGCAAGCAGCCCTGTCCTGCGGGGCATTTAGGCTATCAAGGTAGCTGGAAGATGGGCTTGGCCAATAGCCTGTGGGTTTTTAAATACAGGAGAGGAAACAAAGGCTTTTACTTTGGGGGGAGGGGTTGGGAGAAAATCTCTTCAACGAGTTTACTCACGTATTGAATTGGCAGAAACTTTTCAAGAGCCATTGTGCTTTTTAGAAATGCTTTATTGAAAATAGGTGGCATATTCCCCACTCTTAATCAAACCAACTCCGAGATCGAGCTATTGGAATGTAATAGCTTATTTTTTGTTCCCATTTGTCAGCTGTCATACTTTTCCTCTCTTTCTTGCCTGCATTTTGTTTCAGTGCCAGACTTTATTTGCGAAATTGTGCAGTGATGCCTGGTACAGAAGTACAGCCTGTTTATAGGTTATCGAAGATTTACCTGCTTTGCTTGGGTCCTTAATTCAATTTTGTTTTTTTGGAAAATAAAATGAAATTGCACATGCTTTGTTTAAATCATTGCTTTGGGGTAGGGCCAGGGATGACGGCTTCAGTATGCAGATTGCGGACCTGCCCCAGCCCACAGTCACGGCAGCAGCTTGGGGTCAGGTGAGAAGTGCCTCTCCATGGCTACTGCAGCTCCAGAGGTCACAGCTGGGAGAGGGGTGCGTGTCCTGGACTGTTCTTCTGCCCCCTATTATCCCAGGGAGAGTGAGGAATGCAGCAAACTCTGCACTTTCCCCTCACTCCCTGATGAATGGCAATAGCCAACAGCGTTCCTATATGAATGATGGGAGGAGCTTCAGCCCCTCAGTCCTCCCTAAAGGGCAGATGGGGGGGTAGGCAGTTTGGAGGTGGGTACCCCTAGCCAGCCCTTTCCACCTGCCTGGCGATTGTCTCTTTCCTTTATGGTTATATGAGAAGCAGTCCCGTTTGCCTGGCACAACAAAATCCTTACCTTGTTTCAAGTTACAAGAGGAAGCTGTAGGCTGAAGTTGGTGCTTGTAGCTCTTACCTTTTAGGAAGAGATCTTGAACAAATGGACAGACTCTCAAATGTACACGAGAAGATAGTTTGAGGATTTAGCGATTGTTTAATTACCAAATCTGAGGTTCTGTTAGTCCCCAACTGATCCCAGGCTCCACATAGAGCTGGCCCCAGGCTTTATTTGTGGATGCTCTGAATTAGTCTGGCTGCCGATTGAGTAATGGGAACGGAAGTACCCCATGTTGGCATAGGAGTATTAAGGGCATTTAGACCATAAACAGGCATGTGAAGGACTAATTGACTATCCAATAAGCAAATGCCTCTATCAGAAAGAGGCGGTAAGGCGGGGGGAATCAAAGGGGGGGGGTTTCAAAGTGGCAGCACCGCATGCAGCCTGTGGCCAGCTGGGGTGTCCCGTGGCCAGCTGGGGCATCCCCAGGCTGCACGTGCCGTTTCAAAGCAGCAGCTCTATGTGGAGCCTGGGATCAGTTGGGGACTCCCCCTGCTGACCCTGGGCTCCTTGTGGCCCTGCTGTTTTGAAAGGCACACTTCAAAGGCAGAGGCGCCCTATCGACTAATCAAATAGTCGATGCCTAGACGGCTGCAGGGGCTCAGTGGTTTGATAAGGTCTGAGTCTGAATTAGAACTGATAGCTCATCTAGTCCATATACTTGCCAAGGGCGTGTTGTTTCCTACGGGCAAGGCCCTTTCTTTTCAATAGTTTCAGAGGGGGGAGCCGTGTTAGTCTGTAACAGGAAAAACTTCAAAAACAACAAATAGTCTAGCAGCGACTTAGAGACTAACAAAACATGTAGATGGTATAATTTTTTCAGTATTTTGTTTAGAAATACCTGGGTATTTATCAATGTTTATTATAATAACTAAAAAAAAAAAAAGGTGAAAAATCAGTGCACAAAACTCACATAAGTCTGAGTAAATAGCATTGATAATATTGGGACATAGGAGGATTCCCCCCCCCCCCCCCCCCCAAAAAAGTGAAAAATAAGAATTCCGAAAAGAAAATGCTGTGGTTTATTTAATGAACTTTATATACAGTGCATGTGTGTCTTCCACACCCTATAACAGATGGCCTTGCACTGACACTTTAGATTAGCTTGTTAACATGAAGACATCTATCTAATGTAAAATATTGGAGTTTCTTAACATAATCAGAACCTTGGTGTACTTAAGTGGTACAAAATTTGGATAAAAAAATCAATACATATTGAACAGTTTTTGTATAATCTGGGAATTTTTCACTGAAAACTGAAATCGAAGGACCTTACTTATGGTACATTTTTTAGAACTTTATCTCTTCTGGCTTTACATGTGTGAAACAGTAGGTCCTTCTCCACTTCCCTTGGGAGGCTGATAATCCTGCCTAAATTTTCCCTTTTATTTTTGTTCATTATTGCTAGTTCTGGTCTCTTAGATAACACTAAGTAATTCTGTCTCCTTGATGTTTGTGCCCTTCAAATTTGTGTAGACTATCCGTCATTTAAAAAGGTTGGAGCCACTTGACTAGAAAACCAATCTTCCACAAGCCAGACCAATTTCCAGAGGTCCTTAGTATGTTTCTTTGGAGACTAAGTTATGGTCTGGACCATCTGTGAAACAGAGCTCTGTCTTTTGATATTTTGGGTGGCAGCTGCCATGCTAGATTAGAGAATTATATAGTGCAATTACATCAACAGATTTTCTTCAGCTGTGGCACAGTGAGAATTAGACACACGTTTAATGGCAGGTTAAAAAGACTAAATTAACTGTGTGCATAGTTTACATTGAAATTGCTAATTTTATTCACATAATATGTTTTGAATAACTTGAATTCTACATAACAAAGTCAAACATGCAGCTTGAGGAGTTTTGACAGTTTCAGCTATAACCATCTGTAAAGGTGCTCTCTCCTCTGTATCTGCAGATATCTGCAGGACCCCAAATAAACACATGTTGTTGAAAGAGATTACATTTTGTGTGTGAATTTGGAGGCATATTTGGCAGAAATGCACATAAAGAAACATCTGAATTATTTGCTGTGAATTTGCAGATAATGGATTGCCCTGTTCTCTATTCCTACTCTAACCAGGAACACAGAGCCTTCTCTAAATCAGGCAACTAATATTTGCTTTTTCAGAGGAAAGTGGATTTCTCTCACCTGTTCCATAAAGTGCCTAGCTGATTGTACATATAGGAATAAAGAGAGAAATTTCTTCCTGACCCAAGATTGAGGTTGGTTTGTGGCTGGAAGCATGATGTTTAATTATCTTTATTTAGACCCCAAAGAAGTATAGCAGCAAAACTCCTGCAAGCTTCAGGTTTTGGGCCTTAAATAGCAAAAATCTAAATTCCCAACTTTTCATTTTTTCTGGACTTTTTGCTGCCTGTGAATATAGATCAGAAAGATGAGTACTTGGCTTGTTTTATTGGCAGCCAAGTCAAGGACAAGAAAAGCTGGCTGAAGCCACTACTTACTTGATTTGTTACAGAAATACAATGAATTCATGTTAGACTTACTTCAGAGCGTCTTGCTACATCACCCTTGAGAAGTTTGCTTTTTGTATTATTTACTTCTTTCTTTCAAATCCTAAATAACAAACATGAAATGTTTATTATTAAGTAAATGAATAAATACAATTCTTAGGGCACCGAGTTGCTTTTTCCCTTAAGAAATGTCTTGGATTGAATTCTTACCAACATGAAACAAATTGGGTACTCAGCTAAAATGGGAACAAATTACTGGTGTCCTGTTTACACACTTTGAAAAAAGTGGTAGACAGTCTTAAAAGTGGGAAAAAATTTTATATATATATATATATATATATATATATATATATATATATATATATATATATATATATATATATATATGTTTTTAATTTAAATATAGGTTGAACCTCTCTAGTTCTTCATTCTCTGTTCTGGCAACGTGTGGTCCGGCATGATTTTAGTTAGCTGGATGTCCTTTTATCAGGGGTGTGGCCAGTTTTCCCCATGGTTCTATAAAGTTTGTTTACAAACACTTGTCCTGGCTCTGTGCTTTGTGCTGTTGTTTAGCTCTAATTTACCCTTAAATGTTTTCTAAGAGCCCAGATAGCAGTGGATATGTTGGCAATGGTGCTAGACATATTGACCACCCATGGTTCAGCAAATTCTCTGGGTTGGCACCTGTCAAGTACAAGGGTACTAGAGAGGTTCAACCTTCTAGGCCCCTAAGCTGAGGTGTCTCTTATGGCCTGCAGTGGTAGTTGGTGCGGGGAGCTGTGAGGCAAGGGGGAGCAGTGGTGGTAGCAGCGCCTCCGCCTGTGGGGGTGGGGTGGAGGATGAGCGAGAGCACCAGCCTCATCAGCAATCCTGGTGAGCTTGGGCAGCCATGGCAACACGCTGCTTTTCTACTTCCCCTTCCAGTGGGGCTTGGAGCACCCGGCCAGCCAGGCCGGTGAGAGACAGCACGGAGCCAGACGCCAGAGTTCCCTCTGAGCTGCGTGCTTGTGCGTACAATGGAAACTTCTACTCTGCCCACCTCCAGTAGTGTGGCTGGAGACATGCTTGGGCTGCTGGAGCTGGAGGAACCGCGTGGCAGCGGGACGGGGGGGTGGCTGGCAGGCGGGAGGGGGGGGTGGCTACTCCGGCTGGCCAGGACTGGAGGAACCTAATGGCTGGCGGTCGGTCGACAAAATAACACGTGACAGATTAAAATCAATCACCATAATGAATATACACATATTCAAATTAATTATTACCGTAATGAATATGCAAATGTGTCTGTCAGTCTGCCAAAAAATTTTTAATGAGTTTGCCGCTCTGCAGTATAAAAGAGGTTGGGAACCACTGTTCTATACGCTTCCACGTGTGCTGTCAGATGAATTATAAATGGCAGTGCAATCTCAGAAGTGACCACCATATAGCAGGGGATTCACAGTTACATATTTCTTTGGCCTTCTTATCTTTATACTACTCCTTGTTATTGCTTTATTCATGTCAAGCTGGACTTACCATTTGTATCGTATCTGTTGTTGTTATACAGTGGCTGATAATGGTGGGTCTAATTTTAGGTGGGTTCTGTGATGATAAAAGCCCTCCCTGGGAAGTTGGTTGGTCCTGTGTTGAGAATCCCACCTGTTGCAGTAATATTGCATAAAAGTCAGAGTTATGTTTTTCGAATGTGCAATGCTCTAAATAGATATAAACAGAGGCCCAAAGCACAGGTCGGGAAAGGTCCGAGAGTACTTAGTGTAAGTGTAGGGCAGCATTACGTGTCTTCAGCTCAGTAAATGGTCTTACTGTCTAAAATACTTCTGTGGCCTGTTAGGACAACTTTTTACTTAAGAGGTGGCTGCATTTTGGTGTGATCCCTGCACACATGGATCAGTTGTAATGTACTTGGAGAGGAAAGTCACTGTGGCTGGAGATTTTCAAAGGAATTTAGTGGAGTTAGGTGCCCAAATCCTATTAACTTTCTGTGGGATTTAGATGCCAAGCTCCATTAGACTCCAAATGTTAGTGTTTGACGGCATGGCAAGGGGGGGGGATGGGATATTAGAGGATGAGCTTTTAACAAATGAATTGCATGAGTGCCAGGTTCATCTTGGTGCGCCAGAATTGCTATCAGGTTTAATAGCTCTGATTTGAGGTTGCTAAGAATATCCTATGTCTAAATGTTGCATATTCAGCTGAATGATTGTAATTCTTTCTCTTTTAACAGAAGGAACGTGAAGTCGAGGAAGAAACTGGCAGGACAGGTCCATTTCAGCAGAGCATTGGGAAAAATGAGGAGCGTGAAAGGAGGGAGATGATCACTCCAAGTCTTAGAGATGCACTAACAAAACAAGGTGAAGGCCATAAAGATGGTGTGCAGACTGGGTTCTGGGTCAGGCTTCAACGTTTGTATGGGTTTTTTTTATATCAGAAATGATGCAATGTAAGGATTGCAAAGAAGGGACTGAGCTATTGCATGCCCTTTGTTACTAGTGGGCTCCATGATGTCTGCATAATGGATATGGAAGGGTCGTCTTTAGGTGTCTTACCTTCCTGTTGCAAAGTTAGGACACTAGTGAACTTATTGAAACCAAACAGTTCAGGCCTAAAATTTCGTAATTGGGCCCAGCAGTTGTTGACATTATAAACAGTAGTGTCTGAACAGGAAATTTTGGAGTTTAAAGGGCACCAACCTTCTTGAGTCAGTTTGTTAGTGTTTTTTATGAGAAAATATCCCAGTGTTTATCCAGCTCCCTAAACCCAACTCCTTGCCAGAGGAGGCTGTGAAGGCTAGGACTATAATAGAGTTTAAAGAGAAGCTACATAATTTCATGGAGGTTAGGTCCATAAAAGGCTATTAGCCAGGGGATAAAATGGTGTCCTTGGCCTCTGTTTGTAAGAGGCTGGAGAGGGATGGCAGGAGACAAATCGCTTGATCATTGTCTTCAGTCCACCCTCTCTGGGGCACCTGGTGCTGGCCACTGTCGGTAGACAGGATACTGGGCTAGATGGACCTTTGGTCTGACCCAGTACGGCCATTCTTATGTTCTTATGCATTAGAAAATCAGACTCCTTTCTGATATTTTTATCCAGTATTTTCTTCTGAATTTCTGTGCTGAAATTCATTTCTCAAAGATAAATTCATTCAGATGAATTTTAATGATTCTCTAGAGGAAAACTAGAGAATGACGCCTCCATTAAGAACTATACAGAACGATGTTAATGGACGTAAGGCCATTATTTTAAGAAAACAGATGTGAGAATGCATGAAAGATGCCAGATTTACCTCCCTACAGACCAAAATCCTCTGTCCCCAGAATAGGTGCAGCTTGGGCGAGGTAGCAGAATGCTCTGCAATGGAGCGCTCAAGCATATGAGGGAGTAGCTTGGTTTTGCAGCTCTGTAGATAAGAGGGGAGTTTAGTTTTCATGCCCATTCACTTACTAGTTCCTCTCCTGAAGCTTCTGGAAAGGCGTGTCTGTTGTGGCTGACTCAACAGCTGGACTGAGATAGTGAACTTGTTTCATGTAAGTAGACAGCGATGGCCTTTCGGTAGGTTTTTCAGTCACTGACAACTTGATCTAGCCTTTTCGATCAGGTTACTTGAAGGTGGCTCTGCTCCTACTCCCAGTTGCCTAGGTCTGTGCATGTGCTTTATTTATTTTTTATTGAAGTTAGAACAGTTGTAAAAGAAATTGGAAATTTGTAAACCTCAGTCAGAATAAAAGAATCTAGCAAAGGTGTCATAAGAAATAAAGCTTATTTCTTCCTTCCTGGGGGCTAGAAACGCCAACACCTTGTACCCATGTGTTCCAGCCAGCTGTCCACTTGCGTCTTTCCGTGCTCACCCTGACTGGGAGACGCCTTGCTGTTGTGGAGCGTGTTCCCAGTGGAGGCCATGTACAAAGGATCTCACCTGCGGCAGTGTGTTGAGCCCTGTGTAAACCCAAACCACACTGCAGGCTACAAATAAACAGGCTGCAGGTTGCATGCAGCCCGTGGGCCACGAGTAACCCTGTTCTATTTAATTATAGCCGAGTTAGTCTGTAACAGGAAAAACTTTAAAAACAACAAATAGTCTGGTGGCACCTTAAAGACCAACAAAACATGTAGATGGTATCATGAGCTTTTGTGAGTGAAACCCACTCTGAGGAGTCATCTGAGGAAGTGAGTTGCACCCACGAAAGCTCATGATATCATAAGAAATAAAGTTCTACAAAACTTGGTCACTAACCTGTAATATCTTCATATGGGTTCCTGTCTCGCTCCCTGCTGGAACCTTTGGATGCCTGAAGTGTCTCCCACACATCTGGGTTGGTTTTTGTCACCGAACGCCATAGTTTTGGTGACCAATGCAGTGTAAACTGCTGCAAAGTAGCTGAATACGTGTGGCACACTTGAGTGCAGTCCCTGTGTTATTTTCAAGTCAAATCCTGTTCTGGCTTGTACTCCTAAGGAGCAGAGATGCTGATAGATGTGAAGTGGGGTGGATGGTGGGCGCTGCAGAATTTGGGTTCTGGCTGTTTCCTGGGTTGAAAGATTGTCTTCCCACATGCTAGTCAGCATAGTAGCTGTTACCTCTCCGAAGTAATTGGTAGAATTCTAAGGCGCAATCCTGTTCTTCTGCCTTGTGGACGTGAGGGGAAAAAGCTTTTACTCTCTTTTTGTTTTGTTTTGTTTGGGAAACACTTGGACAAGAGGAAGTGACTATGGCCTTGACCCTTTGACATGCTGGGTGACATCAACTGCAGTGGCAGTTAGGGACAGTCAGTATCTTATGGGATTAGGCCCTACGTTTGCATTACAAAGCTCTGACTGACTGTGAGGTTGCGTTATGTCTTTAGGAAGCATGAAGCAAAGTGGCTGCAGTGATTCAGGCAGCTTCGCCTTTCTTGCTTAGGGTCTTGATAGCCTTTAGTCAGCTTTGGTTTCGTGGCTCTAGTGTGATAGCTATTTGGTGCTACATACAAAACGCCCAGATAGACCAGGCCCAGGCAAAATATGGTCCGTGGGCCGAATCTGGCCTGCTAAGCCACCAGATTCAGCCACAGATGCAGTGGGCTGCCCCAGGCAGGCTCCGCTGCTTGCCCTGCACACCTCTCAGGAAAGTGATTGTGATCCTGGAGTGGGAGGGAAGGCTTCAGGTGCTGTCCCTGTCTCCAGCACAATCTTACTGGCTGGTTTTTGTTTGAATAACAGGCAGCATGCAAAGCACAATACTGCCTCCCCTTCAGCTCAGTTATTCACAGAAGAACATGGCCCTGCAGCCTGTGCAAGCACGGAGCAGACAGGCAGGCTGGCTGGCTGAGAATTGTTTTAAGCTCTACAAGCATTTAGCTCGGCAGGCAGGCAGGCTGGTTGGGCTGCTGGCTGGTAAGTCTCCTGGCCAGAGCTTGCCTCCGGCACCCAGCCCCTCGCTTCCTCAGCCTTCTGCCCCCCTCAGCATACCCAAGCCCTCTGCCCCCCTCCTGCACCCATATCCCCTCCCAGTTCCGGCACCCCAATCCCGTGCTCAGATCACAATCCCCTCCTACCCTAGGTCACAACCCAAATCCCTGCACCCCAGTCCCCCATCACAACTGCCTTCATCACTTAAACTCCCTCCCAGACCCCACTCTCTCTCCTGCACCCCAGTCTCTTTCCTCAAGTTCCATTCTGTACCCAGCCTCCATCCCAGCCCCTGCACCTTCTCCATTAATATCATGGAAGATTGTGGCCCTCTACCACTTTCTAAAATCTTAGGCTGCATCTAGACTGGCAAGTTTTTCCGCAAAAGCAGCTGCTGTCTACACTGGCCACTTGAATTTCTGCAAGAACACTGACTTCCTACTGTCTGAAATCAGTGCTTCTTGCGGAAATGCTATGCTGCTCCCGTTCGGGCAAAAGTCCTTTTGCGCAAAGGTTTTGCGCAAAAGGGCCAGTGTAGACAGCTCAGATTTGTTTTGCGCAAAAAAGCCCCGATTGCGAAAATGGCGATCGGGGCTTTTTTGTGGAAAAGCGCGTCTAGATTGGCACGGATGCTTTTCCGCAAAAAGTGCTTCTGCGGAAAAGCGTCTGTGCTAATCTAGACGCTCTTTTCTGCAAATGCTTTTAACGGAAAACTTTTCTGTTAAAAGCATTTGCAGAAAATGATGCCAGTCTAGACGTAGCCTTAGAGTAGCCCCCCTGTCAAAAATGATTGCCTCCCCTGAGTTAGATTATCAAAATTGTACACACAGCCCACTTTTCAAGAAATCAGGTTTTAAACAGAAGGTCAGATCTACTTGAGAAATGTCTTCATTTGAGACCGTAAGGGAGAATTGAAAAGATCACTTTCTTTTGTTGTCAAATTGCATTTTTAGGCATTTTTAAAAACATTTTCCTATGACTGTTTTTCTGGAAAAATGCCAGCAATTACAGCTGAATGACTTATGTATGTAAATCTACAGTCGCCAAAGAGTTAATTTTTATCATGCCTATTTCTGTTAAATTAAGCCCTTTTAAGGAAACACTTTCCCACTGTATACACACAAACTAGTATTAGAGCATGTTGCTCAAATGGGCTTTAATTTGCCTCCCTTTTAGTTTCACATATCCAAACAAACATTCTTCCTGAGATCAGACTATACAGGCATATTTTCATTGTTGTTTTAAATAAGAGCAGAGGGTTCAAAAGATCAGATAATTTATTTAGAAGTTACTAGTTGCTATGGGTTGAACTTCACTTTCTTTACACTTTCTTTTTCCTGAGGGCATAATTAGCTCAAAAGAGGTAAAAAAACAGTACTAGTGATTCAGAATGAAGCTGCTCCTTCAAAACTTAGTTGCAGAACACAAATTTGCCTTTGAACTGTGTCTCTTTAGACAGTCTTAAGAATCATTCATTTTATTTTTTTCACCTTTCAGACAAATTTATCTTGTTTGGTGTCAGTGAGTTGAATATTGATTCAAGAATCAGGCTTTATTTTAGCACTGGATTTTGCACCAGTTAAATTTACTGTTACACTCAGGTTGTACAGATAGAATTTTGTAGCTGGACATTTACTGATTAGTTTAATAAGGGCATTTTTCAGTAGTTTCTTCTATAAAAAGCTATCATCAGTTTTATACAGTGAGGATATGTTAATTCCTTCTCCCTCTTCAGTGTTAAATCTTGCATAAAGTTCATATGCAGGGTAAGCTGTTCAAATACTTTCAAATAACAAATATAACTTGAGAGAGAGTCTTAGCAATACATCAGTTTTTTTCATAATGGCCCATGGACCCACTCCGAGAAAGCTGCTAACTGGCCGCTCCGGTTTGTTTATTTACCGGCTCTGAATCCATAGAGCCTCATGGCTCCCATTGGCTCCGGTTGAAATGCCATGCAGAGCCCTGGGTCAACTGGCTCCACGAGGCATTCCCCAGAACCCGGGATCAGCTGGGACTCCCCTGCTGATCCTGGGCTCTGCGTGTTTTGAAATGCCGCGCTGGAGGCCGGTGTGAGCAGGGGAGTCCCTAGCTAATCCCAGGTTCCATGGAAATACCGTGTGGCATTTCAAAATGGCAGCGCTGCGTGGAGCCCAGTATCAGCTGGGGACTCCCCAGCTGACTCCTAGTTTCGTGGAAATGCTGCAGGGAGCCCAAGATCATCTTGGGAGTCCATAGCTGATCCCGGGCTTCCCGCGGCGCTGCTGCTTTGAAACGGCACGGCGGCGTTTCAAAGGGGCAGCACCACATAGCTGATCCCGGGCTCTGTGTGGCACTGCCCCCTTTAAAACATTACCTTGGCATTTCAAAGGGGCAGAGCTGCATGGAGTCTGGGGTCAGTTGTGCATGACGCTTCCTCTTTGAAACGCCGAGGCAGTGTTTCAAAGGGGGAGTGCCACACAGAGCCCGGGATCAGCTGTGTGGCACTGCTGCTTTGAAGTACCCCCCTCCCTTCTTTGCTGCCTCTATCTGATAGAGGCAGTGGGGAAGTGGGTGGAATCGACTAGTCGACTCGACTGTCCGATAAGCATTAAGTCGACTAGTCCTTAACATTCTTAGTGGATCCGCAGACCACTTTGAGAAACACTGATATATGTCTATTTCAAGAATTTGACTATGGGTATTCTGTTTACAGTCATATTACTTGTAGCATTAGATTCATTTATTTAGGCAGACATGAAATGAACTGAAGATAGAAATTAACCGTTGATGTTACTTTGTTTGCCAGAACAAACAATATGTAGCTAGAGCTAAGATGTGGCTTACAATGTAACTCCTTTAGTTGCTTATGTTTTTTCTGAACAGTTCCTTCTCAGTTGAAATTTGGTATGCTTAGTCTTAAGGTGGGTTTTTGTGTGCAGAAAAGCTTACCTTTAATGATTTGTAATTGTTGGGGGCTCAATTCAGATGAGCAGGTAAACTTAGGTGTGGCTTTAGCTTTATAGCACCCTTAAATTAAGGTTATGATCAGAAGAGAGTGACTGTTAAGTCCCTTTTTGAATCAACACATCTGTTCCTTGTGTGTAATCCAGGTCAGATCTGCTTATTTTACTAATGCAGAAAACATGGTGAACTTTTACATTATCTTGCTAGCTCTACTAAGTCAGCACAGCTGTGGCATAGGGAGTTATCTTCTGTTCTAATGAATCATTCATGGAATTTGAATTCTTTCTGATTTGCAGAATACTTATTGGTGATCAACACGTCCAGATGAACCCAGCTTGACATGCAGCTCCCACGGGGAGGGCTAGGGATTAGATAAATAATGATTTTTCTAGTAAGCGGACTTGTCTAGAAATGATTTTTTTTATTACTAAATGTGATCCCTCTTGTTGCCAGTTTTGAAGTCAGTATTAAGGAGGGTAGCTTAAGGTTCTCTTTACTGTGCTCTTCTTAAACAAGCAGCAATATAAATGTGAAAAAATGATGTTAAGGCTGAGAACCCAAGCGGGGCAACTCCAAATAAGGCTCCTTCCCTATCTGGGGTATGTCTACTTTGGGGTCATGGGGTGTGATTGCACATTCCTGAACTGGCTTTAATCTTGCTGGCTTGGGTACCAGAACAAAGAAGCTGCAGCAGCACGGGCTAGCTGCCTACGTAATAATCCAGCGTTCCAGGCAGGCTTGTATATAATCTTTGATTGCAGTGTTAGATATACCCTGTGTATAATTTGTAGTGACTGTGTTTCTTGGGTACTGCACAGTATATATTTAGCATAATGTGACTGAGGCAATGTTACTTACATACTTAAAAAGCAACCTGAGCCAAATTTCTATTGGCTGGAAGAATTGTTCTGAGGTCCTGTGGAATTATTCTGTGTTTACAGAATAATTCCATAGGATTGGAATAAAATGTTGAGCCTTAATAATATCCAGAATGTCATTACTTTCATGGGGCTTGATTTCTCAGCCTTGATGATGTTGCGTTTAATTATAACCTTAATTTCCTGTTTGTTAGCTGAATGGTAATGGAAGTGCCACATTGTTGGGAAGATCTATGGCAACAGCACTTGTACTTTGTTACCCTGTTCTCAAATATCAAAGAATCATCACATTATAGAAAATAGGTTTGTTGTTTAATGGGCCCTGGCAGAAGAGAAATCCAAGGGAACGCCATAGAAGAGAACTGGGTATAAGAAATAGCATGGGCAATTTCAGTCCTGTGAAATCTTTGGTTGCACTCTATTTCCCATAGGATGGCAAGGGAAAGTGCTTTGATCTAAGATTTTCTGCATGTGTGGGATGTGGGGTTACTGGTGTCTTGAAGAGTTCAGGGTCTATTTTCCAAGTGATCCTCACGCACAGTTGAGTCCAGACTCCTCAAAGTATTCAGAAGCTGTCATTATTGATTCCTATGCCCAGATTTTTCTAAAGGGTTCAATGCCCAGTTATTCTGAGCTGTATTGAACATCTGAGCTTGATGATGGTTTCTTAGCCTTTTGGAAACTTCTGGCCATAAAGGCTAACTGTGCTGTGAAGGTGATCCTGCATTCTGCATAGGCACTGTTGATCATTAGCTTAGGCAGCATAGTGTATCCCTTCATGGGTTACATACTTGAGGTCGTGTTTTCACCTTTCAGGCTAGGGGATGATACATGTATAAATTCTTGTGCATCAAGTTGAAAATAAAGCCCTTAAACTTTAGGGGGCGCTAGCAGTCTTCCAGCTGGTTTAAGTATTGGTAGGAAAAGTGCAGCTGCTAAAATGTATGTTAGAGAACAATAGCATTCAAATGTGGGCTATGGAAATGTTAACCATGAATTGTGAAAACAAAAGTATTCTTCCTCAAGTTCCTGTAAGCAGAAGAATTCAGTGATTTAAAACCACAAGGTGGTGTACCTGAAATTTACGTAGAATTTATGTATGTGTAAATAAAATATGGATATAATGTTAAACAAATAACACCCTAAGAGCAGGAGGTATTGCGGCTGAGCAGGGTCATGGTGTGGGAGCTGCTAAGAACTCATGTTCCCCCCAGTCTTCTCTTTTCTAAACTAAACAAACCCAATTCTTTCAACCTTCCTTCATAGGTCATGTTCTCTAGACCTTTAATCATTCTTGTTGATCTTCTCTGGACCCTCTCCAATTTTTCTACCTCTTTCTTGAAATGCGGTGCCCAGAAGTGAACACAGTACTCCAACTGAGGCCTAACCAGTGCAGAGTAGAGCGGAAGAATGACTTCTCTTGTCTTGCTCACAACACACCTGTTAATGCAGCCCAGAATCATGTTTGCTTTTTTTGCAACAGCTGACTCATATTCAGCGTGTGGTCCATTATAACCCCTAGATCCCTTTCTGCCGTACTCCTTCCTAGACAGTCGCTTCCCATTCTTTATGTGTGAAACTGATTGTTCCTTCCTAAGTGGAGCACTTTGCATTTGTCTTTATTAAACTTCATCCCATTTACCTCAGACCATTTCTCCAATTTGTCCAGAACATTTTGAATTATGACCCTATCCTCCAGAGCAGTCGCAACCCCTCCCAGCTTCGTATCATCTGCAAACTTAATACGTGCATTTTCTGTGCCAATATCTAAATCGTTGATGAAGATATTGAAGAGAGCCGGTCCCAAAACAGACCCCTGCGGAACCCCACTTGTTATACCTTTCCAGCAGGATTGTGAACCATTAATAACTACTCTCGGAGTACGGTTATCCAACCAGTTACGCACCCACCTTATAGTAGCCCCATCTAAGTTGTATTTGCTTAGTTTATTGATAAGAATATCATGCGAGACTGTATCAAACGCCTTACTAAAGTCTAGGTATACCACATCCACCACTTCTTCCTTATCCACAAGACTCGTTATCCTATCAAAGAAAGCTAATCGATTGGTTTGACATGATTTATTCTTTACAAATCCATGCTGGCTGTTCCCTATCACAGGAGGGAGAAAAATTGTTCTGCTTAGCCTCTGAGGATAGGACAAGAAGAAATGGGCTTAAACTGCAGTGAGGGAGGTTTAGGTTGGACATTAGGAAAAACTTCCTAACTGTCAGGGTGGTGAAATACTGGAATAAGTTGCCCAGGGAGGTTGTGGAATCTCCATCTCTGTAGATATTTAAGAGGAGGTTAGACAGACATCTATCAAGGATGGTCTAGGCAGCACTGGGTCCTGCCATGAGAGCAGGGGACTGGACTCGATGACTTCTCGAGGTCCCTTCCAGTTCTAGTGTTCTATGATAAGGGTAAGTTTTCATTGATAGAATGATAAATACACAAAAGCTCCTGTTACCAGTGGTCACCGTATCACATCACCCCATGGCAAATGTTGCCTTCTGACTTCTTTGTACTCATCCTGAAAAGAAACTTGCACAACACCTTCCAAAGAGGAACCTGGGAACTTAAATTTATATCTTTGCTAGATGCTAAAAATCAGAGTCTTAATAAGAGTACTGGAGTTATGGCTTATTATAACAGTGTGTAATGGGCCACTTCACTTTGAATGGTCCTATACAATACTGTTTGTGTTATCTACTTATGCTAAACAATCTGTTCCACCCTCAATTTAGCTATGATGCTGGGAGTACCTTTCAAGACCGTTGTTAATGGTAAGAACAGACTGCAATAGCTCTGTGAATGGTCCCACTTACCACTTGTTCTGTCTACACCTGCATAAAACATGAGGTTTTTTTAAACTAGTTAACAGATGAAAACACTGAAGTGGTATTTGTAGCAGTCTGTTTGTTAAGCAGACACTGATAGGAAACTGTGCTCTGATATATAGGTTGTTTTATGTGCTCCGTTACTTTGGCAATTTTGAAATGTAAAGGTGGATCTGGGCTTTAATTAAAATAAATAAAAAAACCTGGTCTACTTGGACACTGAAATTTGAGTAATTTGCCAGATATTTTATGATCAATAAATTAAGGTAGAGTCGGGAGTGTTTTTGCAGCTACTGGTAGTTCATGGTTGTCAGTTTCCCACTCTGTTTTCTGACACGTGGATATGCATATTTGCTTGTGTCTGATACACATAGCTTGAGCGCTTGTATTTACTGTCAAGTTTTTACAAATTGTTGAAAATGCAAAAATAAGTTTTTGATATTCACAGAAGATGGTAAATGCTTAAAACAATGTTTTAACCGTTTGGTTGGGAGGAGAAGAATCACAAGTGTTCAGCTTTGTCTACATTGGCAACTGAGGGACAAAGATTTTGTCATTCATGGGAATTTAAAGAGCATCCCTCCCCTTCCCCAATGGCCTTGGCAAGCGCGAGGATATATCTACACAATGTGGCTTTTAGTGACAAGACTGTGCTGTGTTCTCACAGCCCTGTTGCTAAAAGTCAGCACGCACGGCTGCTGTTGGCACTTTGGTCAAGGAGGTGGCTTTGCTTTGTTGGCAGCAGAGTGCTCCTCTTGACAAAGCAGTGTTTACATTTTCACTCACTGCAGCAAAATTGGCTGTTCATGTTCTTATTGTTTGTAAAGCGCCCATGAACAACATTTGTCTAGGGATGCAATAGTGTAGTCAATTAATCCTTTAACCTATAACCTTATATTTATCAGTTAACGCTATAGACGTCACACATCCCTGCCTCCCCCCAGTACGTTTTTTAGCAGGCTGGCCAGCAGTCTAGCTCAGTCCTGGCTTCTGCGGTGTCTGGGACCTACCCTTGCTGTGTCTCTGCATTTAACGTGTATTAGAAGCTGGGTGGGCAGGCAGCCTGGCTGAGTTCTGGCTTGTACCGGGTCCGGGAGCTCAGAGCACTCCCGGACAGGAGCTGCTGCCACTCTGCGCTGTTGCCTTTGTACCAGAGGCTACAGTGCAGGGACAGTCAGCCAGTCCGCGAGGGGTGCTGGTTTTTAAACTGGTTTCCCTCGCAGACCAGCTCTCGCCTATCACCCCACGTTGCTGCCTCTGATACAGAGGCAGGAGCATGGAGTGGCAGGCGTCTCCTCTGGCTGGAGCGCACTGGCTGCCAGCCCCTCCCCCGGGGATCATAGTATAGTTGAGTAACTGATAAAAATTCTTGAAGTTAATCGACTGTTTAGTTGGACATTTAACATCCCTGGTGTTGTTGATAAAGTGCAAGTGTTTACCTAACCCTAGATGTAAACAATGCTTTATCAGCAGGCGTGCTCTCCTCCACAATGAAATGCTGCTCATGTCACTGGGGATGAGGCAGAAGATTTTTATCGGTAACAGTGTTGACAAAGGGTTTTCACTGCCTGACTTTCAGCGGCACGGCCAGCCGTGTTGCTAAAAGCTGTCATGTAGAAAAAAACCACAGGCTGCAATTGTTTCGAGTCAGGGTCTAGTCCTGCAACTCGTTCTCATGCAAACATTCTTTGCCAATGGCATTAATGGTAAGGGAGGATTTCAGGATCCTGAAAGCTTCTTGCCTCACAAGTCCATTTTTAAAGCACTCCTCTCCCCAACCCTCATACTTTAAAACTGGTGTAAAAGGTAGGCTTTGTGGTGATTGTGTCTTGGCCCCGTCACGAGTTACTGGTCAGGACTCAGAACAAAACCCCAGAGTGTTTATTGTTTAATAGCCACCAGTGGTCTGACGCCCTAGCTGTCCAGCTACCAGCTACTCCTCATATTTTTGCATCAAATACGAATTTAATTCTAGCAGTTTCCTTTCAGCCTGGGTTTTGTGATCTTCCCTTCCCTTCATGTCCCTTGGTTTCTCTGCCAAGAAAGCTTTGCCAAGTACCCCTGTTGTGTGATAGCTCAAGCAAAGAAATTGCATTATGGCCTTTAAGGACTATCATGATGTTACAGCGAATTACTGTTGTATTGCTTACTTATTACGTTGCAAACCTTTTACCCTCCACCTTTGCATTGTGGGAGGGAATGGGAAATGTTGTTCCTGTGAACATTCTCCTAATGAGTGTCAGGTTTCATAGGCAGCATTCACTTCAAACCAGAGTGTTTATTTAAAGACTGTCTAGTAGAACCACACATCCAATATATTGGATGTTTATATCCCTGTTCACAGCAGCCCTCTCGGAATTTGTCTGATTTTTCACACTCACTGCAACAGTGATTTTTGCTTTCACCAAAGCTTGCCATGAGTTCCTTATTGGGGGAGTGGCTAACTTTTCTCTTGCACCTCCTGATGATTGCAGCTGTTGGTTTAGTTTAGTCCGTCATGGTTAAATCCTTCATTTCACATCCCTGTATCTTTGCAATGATCCTCCATTGTGATGTTCCCTAAATTTCTGTGCTATTTAGGGCTGGTCTGCACTAAATAGTTGTATAACTATATTGATTAGGGGTATTTGTGATGGTTCCCTCCATGCTTTATGGAAATGGGCTTATGAATATAAATATGCATAACTTGAAGGTGCTTTAGACAAAATGCCTCATGTGGCCTATCAGTTTTTATGTTACAAACTGCTGAATCTGTATATCCTATTTTGGTGCAAATATCATTCTTGGGTATGAATTGTGGTTTCATTTTTTGACTAGGGACACCCCGCCGTTGACAGCTGTAATGTAACTTCTGTCTCTTCTTTTAAGAGTCTGGCTGTCAGAAAAGTTCATTACCAAATGTTCTTTTTATCATCATAATATTATAGCCAAAGGACACCCATTACTCTCAAAAGCTGACCTGAAGGCTATAATTCATGTCTTGTATAACACTCAGGCTTGATTGCTGAAATTCACTGTTTGGCAAGTTCTAGTTTTTTTCATAATTCATTAGCTAGAGAAGGTACGAAGTCCCAGTTTTGAAGTCCTTGTGTTCTCAGTATTTGTTTTTTATTTGATTACGCACCTGCTTATGATGCTTGACTTGAATGAATATGTGGTCATTAAGGATGTGTTGATGAGTACTTCTTTTGAGCAATGGTATGGTCATAAATCCAAATAGTTGTGATCAGAGAAGAGGGCTGTCCACAAAACACTTTTTAAAAATGTGGTGTGTATTGAAGTTACACTTCCAGCTTAAGCCTATATCTCGCGTTAAATTTCTTGGAAAGATGTGAAACTTAACATTTCTTTGCTAGAATCGTGAAACTACTAGCAAAGAGAGTTGAATATATTCAGAATGTCCTTTGGAATATTTGCGCACAGACATGCCATGAGGGCTTTTAGATGAGATCAGTAGCTGGATTTAATTGAGACAACCCTTGTAAGCATAGCATATAGGAAAGAAGATCAATAGTTACCACAGAACCAAAAAAGTATAGCAGTGAAGGTGACCTTGGCACAGCTGATGGATAAAGTGTCTTGTCTAGCCTGGACTACTGACAGGTTCCTTATAATTGAATCATAGAGCTGGAAGAGACCTTAGGAGGTCATCAAGTCCAGCCCCCTGCCCAAGGCAGGACCAATCCCAACTAAATCAACCCAGCCAGGGCTTTGTCAAGCCGAGACTTAAAAACCTCTAGGGATGGAGATTCCACCACCTCCCTAGGTAACCCATCCCAGTGCTTCACCACCCTCCTAGTGAAATAGTTTTTCCTAATATCCAACCTAGACCTCTCCCACTGTAACTTGAGACCATTTCTCCTTGTTTTGCCATCCATCACTAATGTGAACAGCCTCTCTCCATCCTCTTTGGAACATCCCTTCAGGAAGTTGAAGGCTGCTATCAAATCTCCCCTCACTCTTCGCTTCTGCAGACTAAACAAACCCAAATCCCTCAGTCTCTCCTCATAGGTCATGCGCTCCAGCCCCCTAATCATTTTAATAGCCCTCCTCTGGACCCTCTCCAATGCATCCACATCCTTTTTGTAATGGGGGGCCCAGAACTGGACACAATAGTCCAGATGTGGCCTCACAATAGTCCAGATAGAGCCGAATAATGGGGAATAATTACTTCTCTGGATCTGCTGGCAATGCTGCTCCTAATGCACCCTAATATGCCATTAGCCTTCTTGGCTACAAGGGCGCACTGTTGACTCCTATCCAGCTTCTCATCCATTGTAATCACCAGGTCCTTTTCTGCAGAACTGCTACTTAGCTAGTCGGTCCCCAGCCTGTACCAATGCTTGGGATTCTTCTGTCCCAAGTGCAGGACTCTACACTTGTCCTTGTTGAACTTCATCAGATTTCTTTTGGCTCAATCCTCTAATCTGTCTAGGTCACTCTGGACCCTGTCCCTGCCCTCCAGCATATCTACCTCTCCCCCTAGCTTTATGTATGGTTCAGACAGCAGACACACAACATAATGCGAAAGAAGAGCCTGATTTTGAGTCTAATCCTTTGCACACACAGAAAATGCTACTGTATCCTGGATTGTTTAATCATGAGTATGCACCATCCTTTGTGCTCCCTTCTTCAGTGATACTTAGGTGGCTTGCTGCCAGGATTAGCAGACCGAATGGGAAGTAGATAAATGGGCCTTAGAGAAATCGGAGGAATGATTTTACTAATTTATATGGCCATATTGAGCTTTTAAACTTTAGCCCTTAACCTGCAGGGGCGTGTGCTTAATTTGTTTTATGACGTAGCCATTGTAGGGGATTCAAGGGCTATTAAGTAATGGCAAGGTGGGTAATTGTCACCAAACTTTCCAAAGAACACAACAGATGAAGAGCCAAGTGAATTGCTTTTAAACACTTCAGCAGATCTCAGTGCTGTGTCTTCCAATAGTATAATTCCTGGCACAGGCCAACTAGATGTCAGAGAGTTTTCATCACTAAAGTTGGCTGAGAGCTTCAACTCCTCATATATGTGGAGCAAAACCGTAGGAGGTGCTGAGCATGTGCAGTTCTCATGACCTTTGTTGGAGGTTTGCAGATATGCAGCTTAGTGCAATTGGCAGAAGTGGCCTTTACTCAAGGGAATTAAGCATTGTAGGTTCAGGAACCCAAGGTCTCAACATCTCTTCAGCTCAATCTCATTTTTCCATTACTGAACTGGTAAATTGAGGATTTGGGCAGGTGTGGTTTTTGTTTTCAGTAAAACTTCAATATTTTAGTATTTTTTTTAAAAGTGCATCCATTGCTATAGTCTGAAAATAAACAAATCTCTCCTGAAACTGTCAGTGGAGGCGTACCTGAAAGCTGTTCTAATGTCCCTTCTCAGTCTTCTCTTTTCCAAACTAAACAAAACCAGTTCTTTCCCTCATAGCTCATGTTTTCTAAATATTTAATCATTTTGTTCCTCTTCTTTGGACCTGCAATTTGTCCACATCTTTCCTGAAATGTGGTGCCCAGACCTGGACACAATACTCAAGAAGAGGCCTAATCAGCGCAGTGTAGAATGGAAGAATTACTGCTTGTGTCATGTCACCTCCACCGTCTTAATACCTTTAATTGTTAGGGGTGGCTACTGGGGAGAGGCAGTGTGAATGCTCAGAGACTAGATGAATCTTGTGTGCCAATTAATACAGCTTAACATCGATGGAACTAATCCTTCCCTTTTTTCTGTTCAGGTTACAAACTGATTGGAAGCCATTCTGGTGTGAAGCTGTGTCGGTGGACAAAGGTACCTTTTTATTTTTTAAAGGTTTTCCAAAATTAACAGAACCTCACCTCTGATTTAGGTCTCTAGATGCTTACCTTCTCTGTCCAAAATTACAGTTTTAAAATATATTACCTGTAAGAAAATATAAGCTGTCTACTGTGGACTGTAATGTTACAAAACTACAATATTGTCATTTTGCATTTTGACTACATCCCTGCTGCAAAGAGTGCAAAGATGACTTACGCCAAGAAGTTGGAGCCACTCTCTAGTACCATTTTCTGCAGCTTATTTCTGTTGTAGTTATAGTTAGGGATGTAAGAGAGTAGTCAAATAACTGACTACCCGATAAGCCTATCCCTATATCAGAGGCAGCAAGTGGGGGTAAGCAGGAGCCAGTGCTGGGGGGAGCTGGCTTAAAAGCTGTTTTCCCCCCAGCACTGTGTCCATGGTGGAGTGGAGGGGGGCAAGGGAGGCAGAGGCTCAGTGTGGGACTCGCTGTAAGCGGGGACTGACGTATTCCCTGCTTGCGGCGGGTCCTGACTGCTGTGGGCGCTGCCTTTTCAATGTAGGAAGAACTGGGCAGTCCTGGTTGGCGCCAGCTCGGGGGGGAGTTCCGGGGCGAGAAAAGCCCCATTCGTAAGTGCGGATCCGCGTAACTCGGGGACTGCCTGTACATTTAAATGGCAGAGCTGAAGCGGGGTTAGCTCCTGGGACTGGTGCAAACCGGGACTGCCGTATGAGTGGCTGAGTCTAGTTTTTACTAAAATGCCTGATGGAAAAGTGTCACACCCCAATATCTGCCCCTGTGAGTGGTTTAGAGATCACCCTGCGTTGCTGTCACCAATATTCTGTAAGGCATACTGATCCTGCTAGTGCTTTTGGTGACCACTCCATCGAGTGCAAAACTTGCTTTTAAGGTGTTCCTTCTGTGTTTTAACCTAATAGCAGGCAGTGATATACTTCAAGAAAAAGTTGTCAGACTTTGTCAGTGCTGCAAATGAGAGAGAAGCATAGAGAACTGATTTGTTTTCAAGTGCTGTCACTTCAAGGCAGCACTACCTTAAACCCATGTAACGTATGGAAATACAGTTTGGGAATAGGTAGGAGCAGTATGTAGTTATCCTCAAGTGTGTAGTGTAGATCTGGCCAAAGTTACCAGTTCCACAGTGGTAGTTTAGTTGATTTTAGTAGGTCTAATTTACACCAGTGGAAAGCAGAAGGAGGCTCAAAACAAGTGGTACAGTGCCTTTTCAATTAATTCAATGTATTTATGCTCTGCCGTATTACAAAAAGGAATTGGTGGGTACAAAAAATTGTAGTTCTGGGTATCTCATAATATCCATCTGCACTATCTGGCTCTTAGAAGATATGTGTCTTCTAAAGTCCGTACACGTGGCACTGGGCAGGGACTGTGTTTTTTGTTCAGTGCTATTCTGTACAGAACCAAGTAAGGATTCCAAGGACTCTTAGGTCTTATGGTAATAGAAATAGCAATTGAACACTTGTCTGAAGGCATGAGACACAATCCTCCTTTTAACCCTTTTCAGAAATCACTTGGTGCATAATTACATTGTAATGATTAAATGTGAACTGTATTTTCTTTTTCTCTGAAAGGGCAACACTTTAATTTGGATCTTTGGAGCTTTTATAGTAAAAGGGTTTAGTTGAAAAGTTAATCCATTCTATTCCTTTCCCCCTCTTGATAATGATAGTGATCCTTTTCCATTTGTGGTGGCGTTCTGATCTGTGTTGGATAAAAAACCAGGCAAACAATACACAGTCTCCGTCCCAAGCAATAGACACTCTCAATAGACTGCAAATTCCTCAGGGATCAATAGATGCTATATGCGCAGGATTAAGGACAGAATGCAGTTCTCCTGGAACAGACTTATGGTGTAAAAGAGTTTGTATTATATAAATTAGTATTGAGAAAGGAGCAGGTTTTTAGGAGAATTAAGTGGATATTTAATAAGGCAGCTTGTAAATTTATTTTTGTTACTATTTGTGGTATTTACAGCTAAATGACTTAATCTGTTATTAATAGTGAGTATTTTTGTAAGGCAAAAAGTTTTAATAATGTGGTGGTATATATTATGTAAGAAAAAGTGATGTTTAAGCTATAGCTTGGTTTGCTTCCTCCCATAAAGGAGAGTCAGATATTTTCTAGCACTGACAAAAACTTTTTATATAGGTTTGAATATAAATCACTGTAGTGTTCACTGATCTGGCTGTCATGAATGTTCTCAAATAGATGATACCCCTCGTCATTGTGACCTGCTGCATACAGTTAAGCTGGCTTGTGAAATGTGTCCATGTATGGATTTGAAAATTAAAGTAATTGATGATAGAAATTACAGCTCTGTTAGGGGAACAAATAACCATATCGCATTTTATATGGTAATATTTAAAAACAAAAATGACCCACAGTGTGAAGAAAAGCCTGTAAGGATGTTTGGACGTTGCTGTATTGCTGTTAATACAGCATCAGGGACTTAATCTCCATTCCAGTGTCTTGAGTCCATTGTGAGTACTTTGGCAAAAGGAAGATTAAATTAAGCAGCCTTAGTGATATTCATGTTATTGGGCTAATTAATTTCAGGTATAAGACTCTACAGGAGTCCGTTACATTGGCGTTGTCATGTTCATAGGTTGAAAAGCCATCAGGAACCATTGTGATAATCTAGTTCAATTTTCTGTATAATGTGAGTAAGAATTACGTTGAATTGATTTTCTTATGTCTTTTGTATGAAAGAAGCTGAAATGTGGCTGGATTTGTCAAATCATCTTGCTTTTTCTAGATTATTTTGCTTTTTGCATCATTTGGTTGCAAACTGTTAAACTTTTATGTTCCTTTCCCCCGTTTCTAGTCAATGCTGCGCGGGAGAGGAGGCTGCTACAAACACACCTTTTATGGCATTGAAAGTCACCGCTGCATGGAGACCACACCGAGCCTGGCTTGTGCAAACAAATGCGTGTTTTGCTGGAGGTACAGAACTGATGATGATGATAATTTACTTTGGGAAGTGTCATCCTGTCATTTGGTGCATTAATTGGTGTGTTTATAAACTCTTGTATTCTTCTCATGAGAGAGAGCCCTGCTTGCAATTCTGTGAACTCAGCAGACCTGGCTTTTTAAAGAAAGCAATAATTCAAATAATTAAATCTGATTTGCCATGTACTGGCAAACTTCTGAGTGCTGTGTACACACACTTAGGGTACGTCCACACAGTAGCATATACTTTGAAATAAAGTATGCCATTTGAGCAACACAAATTGCATAGCTTATTTCAAAGTAGCTTATTTTGAAATTTGACACTGTCTACACAGTGCTAATTTTGATATAAATCGCTATTTCGGTGTCTTCCTTAATCCTTGTGCAGTGAGGTTTGCAAGAAGCTGGAATAAGAAGCTTGTTATTTTGAATGTATTTTGAAATAATGGGCATGCTGTTAAGACGTGCAGAACGCTATTTTGGAATAACAGACGTTATCTCGAAATAGCACCGCTGTGTAGACGGACTCTTAGTAACACACAGCCTTGATCTTGCAACGGGACATGTGCTCTCGCATGGAGACCCAGCTGCAGGGTCGGTACCTCAATGCCCTTCTTAATACAATTGCAAATGGAAGGTTGAAGATGTGTCATTGCCAAAGGATACTAAATTTTGCCTCCACAGTAAAATATTAATATGATTTAATAATTCTCTTTAATTTTTAACCCATTTGTATGATTTAAAAAAATACATTTGAAAAATCCTTTGTAGTGTTTGAAAATTTGGTGGAAGGATTAATTCAGTGTATGCTCTTGCTGTTTTCAGTAGTGAGAATGGAAACAATTTCAAAAGCATCCTTGAGCTTCCAAAGCATTTTTCATCTGGAAAGATGACATTGAGGCTATGAAGAAGCCAGCCAAGAGAATGAACACACTGAGCTTTCCTTTATAGCTAGTTTTTTTTTTCTTAAAATATTAAGTTTATTGTAAAAAATACCAACCTCTAATTTGCCATCTTGGGACCTCATGTAGCTGAAAAAAGTGTCAGCTTCCACATGATGCAGGGTCACAAATGTTGAATAGGTTCATATATTTTATAGGGTCTCTCTTTTATGTGTGCGCACCAAAATACGAGTCCCAAGATGAATGGCCTCGTTAATACAGATTGGACCTCCCTGGTCTGCCATCCTCGGGACCTGAGCAGTCCTGAACCAGGGAGTTTGCCAGGCCAAAGGAGGCTGATGCTCCCCTGCTGGCCGCAGGCCCTGCTCCTGGGCTCTCATTCAGGCTGTGGGGCTTCTCGATGGTGCTGGTGGATCACAGGAGTTGTTTCACCAGCATCAATGTGGGATGGTCGGGAAAGGTGCAAGACGTGAGTCTGTTGGCACTCGTGGCTCTTCAGAAAGATGCATCCTAGAGCTTTTTTCCCAGTCTGGAAAATTAAAATTGGAGAGATGGTAATGCCAGTAGTGATCCTTGGTGACTCAGCTTACCCCTTGCTTCTGTTGCTCATAATGCTGTGCGCTGGCAGCCTGGACCACAGTGAGGAGCTACAGGCTAAGCAAATGAAGGTGATTGAAATGCACAAAAGAAGGTTTAGGAGTTTACTGACTAGGTTGGACCTCCGTGAACGCAATATTTCTTTGTGGAGCCAGCCTGCTGTATGCTTCATCCTGTTTGTGAGAGCAAGGGGAAAAGTGATCTGTCGGTGGGGTGCTGAGGTAGCGCCTACCAGAGAACTAGGAACTAGGGTGAGAAGGGAAGGTTGTTTTGCAAGGGATTGGTTGGGGGGGATCCTCTCCAGGCATGCCTCCATGTGCTCTATCATAGCCATTGGGGGGGGAAGGCATTCTCCTGGTGCTTCATTTGCAGTTCCTTGCATGCTCTCCTTTCCTCCTCATCCTGCTTCACTGCTCGCATCTCCTCCAGCAGTGTATTCCTCCACTCTATTTGCTCCCTAAACTTGTCCTCCCTTGTTTGTTTTTGCCCATGGATTTGTGCGTACGGGACAGCTGGTAGAGCCAGGGGAGTACCAGCAAGCTCCCTGCTGTTCCCGCTGTAACAAAAAGTTACAAGGGCACACATTACAGGAGATACGTTGTGGAGCCCAAAATCTAATCTGTTAACGTACAGTGAAGGACTGTCTAGAGACAATGGAGATGTGTTCTGTGCAAGGCCAATGTTATGCTTTTAAAGAGGTCACTGTACAGCAGGTACACAACAGAGTTCTCAAGGAAACATCTGGACTTACATGGTTTGGAGGCAGGCTTGGGTAAGGGGCTTGCCATGGCACAATCTTGTGGGCGGGAAGAGCAGCAGGGTCCGATCGTGTCAGTGGAGGCAGGGCAGCAGCACAAATGGCTTCTCTCATCTGTGTCCGCCATCCCCCACTTCCTGGGAGAGTGCTACTTTCCTATTCCAGGGGAGCCTGGTGGGAGGGGGAACCGGGTCCGGTCATGCCAGTGGGCAGAGTGGTGGCTCACAGGGGTTCCCTCATCTGTGTCCACCATCCCCCACTTCCTGGGAGAGCGCTGTGGGCGGGAGGGCAGGAATGAGGGGAGGGGGGCCATGCTGGCAGCAGCTACGAGCTTCCCCATCTTCATTCAGGTGGCCCTGCGGGATATCAGTCTTTGCCAAATCGCTAGGGAGCTGATGCTGACTGAATGTAGCCACAAACCTGGGCCTTGTGCTGTGGTGCTTTGTACTACAATGACACCAGACCACTCACGGCTGGTTTGGTGTGGGAAGGTGTCCTACCGTGGAGGACAGAACAAGGCAGCCTCCCCAGAAACCTTGTGAGAAGGATCAAAGAGCTCTCATATGAGAGCTTCATGGAGATATGCATGGAGATATCCAGCTCCATTTTCAGCTGTTCTGGGCCCTCCCTTCTCTGCACTTTGTAGGCACAGAGTGCACCACACACCACACCCCATTGCCGTAACCCACTTATAGCAAGGAAACAAATGTGAACTCCTCAGAAGTGCCCTCCCTGGGATGAGTGCCTGCCTGAGAGAGGCCCTGGCAGGAGGGGATTGTCTCCTAGGTTATAAAAAGTTCTTGGCTCTTGCCGCTTGGCCATTCTCCTCATCGTCGCCTCCACCTCTGCGTTGTTCTCCGCACTGCTCACGTGAGTGTCTTGGGAGGATTCCACGGCGTGGGAAGCTTGTTGGGTCCCCTCTTAGAATCACATGCAGTTGCTCACAGAAGTGGCATGTTTGTGGTGATCACTACATCTCTTTTGCATGTCTACACTCTGGGAACTGGAGTGCATGGAACTTGAACTCACGGAAGTTGTAGCCACACGTGCTGCTCAGGTGGGCTGCTTGCTCTGAGGTGTGCTCGCAACGCTGGCCACACAGGAAATGAAATTCAGACTTTCCCAGGGCTCTTCCTGTTCACCTGGAGAGCAGTAGAGTCGCAAATTCTGGCCAGAGCAGTCACAGTGGGGCAGTGTGAGATGCCTCCCGTTGACCTTCACAGCGCTGGGCCTACAGTACTGTAAATGCGACCATGCAAGCTTCAATTGCGTTACTCCTTGTGTAAAGCAGGAGTACTGAGACTTCAGCGGCCCTTAAAGTGGGAGGAATGGGCTTGGTAGTGTGGACTCGTTGTTTAGCCACATAAGGTCGATTTTCTAAATTCAACCTAAACTACTAGTGTAGACCAGGCCTCAGTATAAATAAAAACACTAAAGTGCAAATTAATTGAAAATCAGTTCAACTTTTTAACGTCTGCTCCATTAACTAATTCAGTACTGTGCAAACGATACTTAGTGTGAGTATTGTATCTCTCGAGCCCACAGAGTATTCATTTTCGTATTCTGCCTCTCTCAAGATTATCCTGTGAAAACAGCTGCATCCCAGAATGTCAGTTGCTCCCCCTATTTTGATAATCTGACAAGTTAATAATAGAAGTATTTTTAATAGCAGGCCTATTCAGGCCTATTTGATGTCATTTTTAAAAAAGGACTTTGAAGATAACTATTATGTAAATGCTAAATACGAGCGTTATGTCCTGGCCATCCTATTTAAATCCACACTTGAGCCATAATTGGTACTGTAATCCTAAATAGGCTCTCCTCACCTCATGATTTGAAAGGACATTGTGAACTTCATATGGCGTATTTAATGGGTGTTATTTTTCCACTGTGTTCTACAGTGTGTCAGAACCATTCTGTAGCTAGGAAGCAAATGTGTGTTGTGGCTTTTTTTGTTTTGTTTTGCCTTTTTTCTTTTCAAGACTTTAGTTTGTAATGGTGCAACTAGTTCTGCAATGGTAGCTGTGCCATTAGGAGCGATTTTTGACATGTGTGTAATTGTGTATCCATTCCCAACACAGATGGGGTGTATCATAAATGTAAAATAGAAAGCAATAAAACCAGCAAAATGGAGCTTTTTGGTACCTTGTGTTCAACTACCGAAAATGTAATAGCATTCCCCTCCAAAACAACCCAACTGCAGTATTTTCTATCAGCAGGATTTTGTGTCTTGAAATATGGAATGAAATCAGAGATGCCAAGGGACAGGCAATTTGAAAGTACAATAATTGGGACAAATTGCCATGTGCGACACCCGCCATAGGACTAACTTGTAGCTCCGTGGAGGCCGTTTGTCACTTTTAAAATAATGCTGGAAATGGAGTAGCACTAATGAACAGTTATGCTGGAAAACAGATTTAGTTAATGGTGACAGAGTGCAAGCAAATCATTTTCTAGAGGACTATGCTGGAAAAACATTCTCGTTTATTTGCTTTGGGTGACATGGTCTAATTAGTGAGCTCTTTGGTGTGAAAAGGAGGAATGTTTTTCACTTGTCAGGTGCAGTTAAAAACATGGATTCTGGTGCAAAAACCAAATATTTAGCAAATTTCAGTGATCTGTGGTCTTCTCTACCTCTTTCTGAGCAGTTTTTTTGGGGGAGCTAGGCACAGTCTCGGTAGCCCAGTGTTTAAGAGCTAGACAAAGACTTGGAAGACAAAGACGAGTTCAATGTATTGCCCAAGGTCATCCAGGGACTTTCTGGGGCAGCAAGTCACTTAGTCTCTGTGTGTCACTTCCTCATCTGTAAAATGGGGATAAGGACATTGCCCTGCCTCAAAGAGCTGTTATGGGATAGATACATTCAAGGTTGTTGTGAGGCACTCGGATTCTTTGGCAATAGGGCCATGGAAGTATCACAGGGGCTACGTCTACATTGGCCCCTATTCCGTAATAGAGATACTAATGTAGCACTTGGGAATAGGCAAATGCGTGGGGGATTTAAATATCCCCCACGGGATTTGCATTTTCATGGCTGCCGCTTTTTTCCGGCTTGTAGATAAGCCGGAGAAAAGCGCCAGTCTGGACGCAATCCTCCGGAAAAGAAGCTCTTTTCCGGAGGATCTCTTATTCCCACTTGAAAGTAGGAATAAGAGATCCTCCGAAATAGGGCTTTATTCCGGAGGATCGCGCCAGTCTGGACTCTTTTCTCCGGCTTATCTCCAAGCCGGAAAAAAGCAGCGGCCATGAAAATGCAAATGCCGCGGGGGATATTTAAATCCCCGCGCCTTTTCTTCTTCCAAAGTTCTACATTAGCATGCCTATTTCGTAATAGGCGGCCAGTGTAGACACAGCCAAGGAGTTAGCATAGTGCTCCTTCCACTTTCTGAACCTTTATCTAAAATCTCAATTGAATCTTGCAGCTGGAAAGCCTTTGCAATGAGCATGAAGTCGGTTTGGATTGCACAGCTATGCAAAGGGAAACTTGCAGAATACCTTCTCCATATACCTGCTTGCAAGCCAGTGCAATTCACAAACCGTGGCAAGCTCATTAAGAGACCTTACTGGCAAAGAGGTATTACAGTGTTACCTCTTTATAACCAGCAGTTACCATGTGTGCACTTGGACACTTGTAGGGCAGTGTGATGGGGTGGATGAGGCCCTGACGCCTTCTGCTGGAGGCCTTGCTGCACTTCACCTTAGGGAAAAGAGCAGAAGAGAGATCCTCCAAACAGGATAGAGTGGCCACAGCAGAGACAATCAATCAGGGCCCAGCAGGCCAATATAAAAGAAGCTGCTGGGCCAGGGCCTGCCAGTTCCTCACCTGGAGCTTGACCCAGCCAGATCTAGGCTCTGACTGGGAGGATAGCAGCACCTTGGTGAGCTCTGAGTGTGAGCTGAACATTAGATCTGGTTAAGACCCAGGTCCAGGAACTGAAGACTAGTCCCAAGTGGCTACAAATCTCTGCATAACCCATGACTGGGTGTTGAGAAACTGGGTCTCAAAGCTCTGATAGAGTGTGAGCGGGATGGAGCAGCATCTTGTGGAAGTGGCCCAGGGACTAGAGACTCTGAGCAGGTACCTGCTACTCACAGGGTCCCTGGACTGCCCTCAATGTTCAACTTAGTGGGTCTTTACTAGACCCAGTAAATCGAACCCCAAAAGATCCATCACCTGAGTGTCAATCCTTCGGTAAGTAGAGACGTGGCCTCAGAGAAGTGAATAGGAGTTGGCAATGAGAGCAGGAATAGACTATTCATTATTATAATAAATAAATATCCCAAACTAATAATGTACTTTACAAAAAAAAATAGCCTGTCACTATCCATTATTGCTCTTGGTCTCACTGTATTTGTCATGTCTCTTCTGCTTAATTGTCTAATAGAAAAATTTAAGTGGCCAAATCTTTTAATCAGCTAGAGGAAATGTACAGACTTGAGTTTTCTGATACCATGCATATTATGTACTCAGGAGATAACTAAGCAAACCTGATTTGATTATATCTTTTTGCTGAGTTTCTAAAGCTCGTTCAATACTTGTAACGAGATAAAGCAGTTAAATAAGATTAAATTAATAGGTTTTATTATTTTGAGTAGGAGGGACCCAGAATAAAATGTGTTTAAAAAAAAAAAATTGTTGACATTTTTTCTTTTAATTTTATATTGGTTACAGCTGTGTCCAGAGGTTCAGTCATTCACTAGTACAAGCTTCTCCTCTTCTGCTGTAGATGGTGATTCCTTGTCTCCCGTATCCAGAACAGCATAACGGTTCTCCAGTACCATGGTGGGAGGGTTGGGAGCAGGGGCAGAGCACTGCCTGCTGACTGAGTGACCGGCTGCCAGTGTCCCCCCCGAGCCATCTCCTCCTCCATGCGTGGTGTGTCAGCAGTCTTGTGTAGCTGGGTAGCTTCCTCAGCCTCAGCTGTCTCCTCGTGAATACTCTCAAGGAATTCCTCATGGCCTTGGATGCTCCTCAGCCTAGCTACCTCTTCCTGTTGCTCTCCCACCTGCTGCCTGAGAGATTCCACCAGCAGGCACCTTTCGCATTGGATGGTCTCCCCAGCCTGGTTGTCAGTAAGTGAGAATTGCAAGCCACAGTCCCTGCAAAACCTCCCCAGGATCTGGGTAGAGGCATCCATGGTCAGTTGGTCTGTCTGGCTACAGGCACAGGCGAGGCAACAAACAGCGCTGGCCCAGATATTGCAGGTCTTCCTGACCATGTTGGCACTCCCTCTAACGCCCGCTGCTGAACTCCCTGGTCTGCACCCCCCTGTCACCTTTGCTCCCCTGTCCACTCTGCCTCTGGATTTTTGAAGCCTGTTCCCCTAGGTCCACTAGGAACTGAGGATTGGGCTGGGGGTGGGGAAATCTCATGAAGCCTTCCCCTTCCTCCAGAGCAGAGAGGCACAGGAGCCTGAAACAGTGGCTTCTGCGTGTGTGAGGGTTCTGGCAGGGTGTCCGCGGGCCACATCCGGCCTCGAGAGGCATCTTGCCCACACCTCTTCTAGGATGTATTCCTAGTTTACTACCAGTTTTCAATGTGGCCTTGTGGGTGCTGCAGGGCTGCTGGCCTGGAGATGCTTAGGTAAGCACCTCCCAGCCAAAGCCTGCCACTGGCACCCCTGCCCCTCCTGCACCCCAACTCCCTTCCCCAGGTCACCATTCAGACCCTCTGCACTCCCTTCCCCCAGGTCACAGCTCCCTCCCAGACCCTATACCCTCGCCTACAACTCTCGCACCCATAGTTCCATAGAATCCTCTCCTGCACCCATAGTTCCTCCCTGACCTATGCCCCAAAACCGTGCCCAGGTCACAACCCTCTCCTTCACCCAAATGCCCTCTCAGACCTCACACACTCTCCTGTGCCCTAGTCCCTTATCCTGTGCACCCTTCTGTACCCAAACTCCGTCCTGGACCCCATACCACCCCCACAGAAAAGTGCATCCCTTGGTCACTTTCCAAAATCTTGGAGTTGCTCCCAACCAAAAATTATTGCCCACCCCTGAGCTAGAATCTTGACTTTCAGTCCCCAACCATTATATCCTTTCCCCATACTATCTGTAGAAGCTTCCTATTGCTGGTCTTTCAGTCTGAGTTGCCTACGCAGGCAGACACTGGTGCTTTTAAAATGTTGTATGTGCTATTGTTTTCTTTATAATGGATTGAGTTTCTTTTCCAGACTGGAAAATAACTCCTTGTTCTGTAAAGGTTTGCAGTAAACTAACTCTCCTTTTTCCATTTTAGCCAAATAGTATTTATGGAACTTGCCCTCCGTAGTAAACTAACAGTTGCTCTATCATAAGAGTATTCATCTTCCTGGGAAAAGTTAGGGTTCATTGCCAGGGTCCTTTGGGTAGCACTGGTAAATGATATAGGTAGCTCAAGGGCCTGCTGAGAGTGCAGATGGGGTTCACTTGTAAGCCACAATGATTTGCTGTGGGACGGCTTGAATAATCTGAAAACTCCCATGTCGTGTTCAGGTGGCATCTTTCATCGTTCTCTATTAGCAATCCGCTATGGCAATCATGCCTTATATTGCAGAGCATTCTCTTACATCAACATGTTTTGAAAGCTCCTTAATGCAATAGTGTGATGTCCCCTCCCCCTTTTGAGTGTGGTGCATTAGTGCTAGAAGGGGAAGAAAGAAAAGTTTTATCTTGAACTGTTCTTTAGACCAGTGTAACTAGTTGGACACATGTTCTAGGACACCTTAGAGCCTGCTGGTCAATGAAAAGGTGAGAATGAAATACTGGCTGTGCCAATAACTAGGAAATGCAGTCTGCAAAGCCATGAAATATGCTGCGTGTCCCCATTAAAACTGCATTTGTCAAATAAGCCATTTATAGACATGACACAGTGTGCTTGTAAAACTGTGTGTTGAAAAAGTTCTTGGCCTGTGAGACACTCATAATTAATGGGTGTCTGGAGTCCACCAAGGACTTTTTCCCAAGCCACTGTCTTAAATATACATGGTATAAGTCAGGCCTGGGCAAAACACCTGCCACAGGCCGGATTCACTCCACCAAGTCACTGGATCTGGTGCATGGACACAGCAGGGAGCCTCAGGCAGGCTCCAATGCTTGCCCCATCCCCGCACGCCCATCAGAAAGGCAGCTGCTGGGCTGTTTGTGTTCCACAGACTATGAGCAGGGGAGAGGGGGCAGTGGTGCTTCATGACTGTTCCCACCTCCAGTACAATCCCATTGGCTGGTTTCTGGCCAATGGGAATTGCCTGTTTCAAGAAGCACTAATCCCCTCCTCTCCCCAGGTGCTTATTCACAGAGCACATGGCCCTGCAACCTGTGCGGGGGTGGGGCAGACTCCTGCCTGAGAAACTGCTGGCTGGGAGTCTCACAGGTAAGTCTCCTGGCCAGAGCCTGTCTCCAGCACACCAGCCCTTTCCTCCCTCACAGCCCTCTGCCCCACGTCCTCACATAACTCTGCCCCCCTCCTGAGCCCGTACACCCTCCCAGGCCCTGCACCCCAATCCATGCCCCAGATCACAGTCTCCTCTGCACTAGGTCACAGCTCAAGCCCCTGCACTGTAATCCCCTGCCCTAGGTTACAACCCAAATTCCTGCCCCCCAATTCCCTGCCCTAGGTCACAGCTCAAACCTCTGCACGCCAAGCGTGTGCCCCAGCTCACACCTGCCTCCTTCACCCAAACTCCCTCCCAGACCTCACAGGCCCTCCTCCTGCACCCGAATCCCTCACCCAAAGCTCCCTTCTACACCCGACCTCCGTCCCAGACTCTGCATCTCCTCCATTAATATCATGGAAGAATTCAGCCCTTGACTACTTTCCAAATTTTGGAGTGGCCCCCATCAAAAATTATTGCCCACCCGGGTATAAGTGATGGAGTTAAACATTTAAGAATTGTATACGCACCATTTTATATTTTACCTTCACAAAATTTTTCTGTAGTGGCAGGGTAAAAATGTTGTTTTTTGGAGAAATTGTTGAAGAAAAAAGCTAAAAATAAAAGATTCATTTTTATTTTTAAATCTTTCTTGTGTGCATTGAGGCATAGGTACAAAGGAGTATTGGGTAGGGATGTTACATTTTGATTTATCATCTAATCGAATAGTCGATGGAATTTCCATGTCTTGATTAGTCAATGGGGGGACACTCAATATCCTGCGCCTCTGCCTTTTAAATATAGTAAGAGTTGCATGAGGCTCTTAAGCTGGCTCCCACCCTCCGCACCAGCTCCTGCTCCCCCCTGCCTTGTGCCTCTGATACAGGTCTGCTAATGGACCCCAGGAGGACACGGAGTCCGTCAGCAAAGAGGCTGGAATTGATCTGCCTTGGTCTGGTGAACTCCCTCATTCGGGACTGGTCAGGTCCCGAGAGTGCCAGACCAGGGAGGTCTTACCTGTAGTACTTTATAAGAGGTTTCAATCATTCAGCAATTAAAGACCAAACTCTTGCAAGTAACCAGTGAAGCCCGTATCTGGAAAAAATCTAGGAAATTAACCGGTGCCGTCAATACCGTAATTTAGCGAATATACCCCACATCCGAATATACCCCGCAGTTTTTTCTATTTCAGTAAAAAAAAATCTTGTATAACCCGCGGGCGTATACAAGACTTTTCTGTGCCAGGGGTATATTTGCTAATTTACGGTGCAGGGGGGAATAGCCAGCCACTCACCGCCTTGATTCCTGCGCAGCCACCATCCTCTAGGCGGGGGAGTGCTTATCCCCCTGGCTCCTCTGCAGCTGCAGGAAGGGGCGGGGGAGCAGGAACCACCATCTTCTGAGCAGAGGACCCTCCCCCCCCCCATTCCTGTGCAGCTGCCGGAACCACCAGCCTCCAGTGAGTATAAAAAACAAAACAAAAAAAAAACACTGCTGGTGAGTTTAAAAAAAACCCTATATACCCCACACCCGGATATACCCCGTGGGGTTTGTAAAAATGAATATAACCCACGGGTACATCTCAGATATACTGCAAGTTACACAGTTGTTTTATATGGAAAACCCAAGTCTGCTGTTGTCCATTTTATACTGGAACACACTGAAAGGGTAAGGCTATTGTGTTGGAAACAAATCACTCCATTTTCAGTTGAGCTTAGCAGGTGTACCTTCAATGTGTAGCTAAATGACCTAGGATTTGCCTCTGTGAATGTGCCATAATGCTGCAGCTGTGGTCCATGGAGAGGCTAGAACTGGTTCCCCCTGATTTTAATAAGAGGCATGTTTGGAGGCAGCTTGTTCCCTTGGCTACTGAAGAAACTTTTGCCCCTGAACCATAATAACTAGGCTGTTGGCCTTCACAATGTGCTTTAAAGCCCTGCTTTCTGCCTGGAAAGAAAAGAGACTGAGGGCTGATGGAGCTGTCTGTTTTGTTAGAAAAGTCCCATATATTGCGGTGTGCAAGGGTTGGAGTTGTATTGGTGGTTTGCAGGTGACTCATGTTATGTCAGATTGGTTTTTAAATAAGGTGGATTTATTCTTGTGTGTTACAAATCACAATAAAAATCCAATATTTCTCTTTTAGGCATCATACAAATCCAGTGGGCACAGAATGGCGGTGGAAAATGGACCAACCTGAAATGATCTTGCAGGAGGCTATTGAAAACCACCAGAGCTTGATCAAGCAATTTAAAGGTAATTTACATTTATTTTAATGAATCAAGTAAGTGGAAATCAGAACAGACACTAACTGATAAAGCGTGGATCAAAACAATTCTGCAGCACTAGAAAAGAAACAGGAGACTTGTAAGGACCCTCAAATATACACAGCTGTAACATTCTTATGGCACATTAGTTATTTTTGTTTTTTCCCAGATGATTTGTCTTGTTTATATCATTAAAACATGTTGCTGCCATGAAAGAACTGTAGGTAGCTCCCTATCATATATCATAACAGGGGTAAGATGTACAGTTTATGGACAGAGGTCTTATAATGGGTGCAGACAGACTGAGTGACTGCAGATTTTGACCTTGCTGTATAAAAGAGATCCGTTAGTCTGAGCAAAGGGACTCCACAGCCTACTTGGGATGAGATGCGCAGAGTATTGGCTGCATTCTCTCTCATATTTATGTATTCTGTTTTTGCACTTCAGGGTCTGATTTCCTTCCCCTCAGGAGTACTCAGCACCCAGAGTACTCAGCAACTAGAGGCAATAGGAGCTGCAGGTGATCAGACCCTCTGGAAATTAGTCCACTTGAAAGCTTCTTGGCTTTATTTCATCTGTGGACTACTCATTAGCCCACATTCTTTTTCAGATACAGGGAATTAATCACCTTGTCTTGGTCAACATTTATGCACAAGAAAAGCCAGCAGATTTGGCAGGAAAACTCTAGAACTATGTTCTTTCTTATTAACCATTTAGATTGTGAAAGTGTCACGAGTCCTATGAAGCATCCATAAAATAGACAAGATGAGCCTTTGTCTTGGACGTCATTGGGTAACCTATCTGTCCATCTTGTCTGAGCTTGGAGCGTGCCTAATGGATGAAATACATGACAGGCACAAACCTTTTTCAGCAGTATGGGGCGATCCTGTCTAGTTCATTGGTATTCTCCCTTATGTAAACTTACCATGACTTAGGCAGTCAGCCCTGCTTTTCTTTTTCTAAGTTGCTGATTTAAATCCTGTTCTGTTTTGGACGAGGCAGTGTCTAGACTACAGAGTTTTGTCGACAAAAGTGGACTTTTGTCGACAAAATTATACCTGCGTCCACACTACCGCTGAGTTCTGTCGACATAACGTTGACAGAACTCAGCAGTTTTGTCGACGCTGGTAAACCTCATTTCATGAGGCATAACGCCTTTTGTCGACAGAAAGCGTTATTGCATGTAAACTGTCCTTGCGTCTACACTGCCATGTCAACAAAGCAGCTTGCTTTGTCGACAGAACTGAATGTAGTCTAGATACTCTTTGTCGACAGAAGCTTTGTCGACAGTATCTGTCGACAAAACTTCTGTCGACAAAAGCCTGTAGTCTAGATGTACCCTTAGGCTCTTGATACACTACAATTTCATGGCATGGCTCTAATGGAGAGGGCCAAGGAATCTGGGGCTTTCGTGGGATAAAGGAGCTGGTATTGGTTACTGGAATGAAGTGAAGGGGTGCATTGTTGCTAGAAGGGGTTGGTCTTGCATGCTCCATACCCCTTTGCCCCGGTACAGTTTCCAATCACAGAATTCTCTCTTGTGTAACTCAGGGGTGGGGAACCTTAGGCAGAGGGGCCAGATGTGGTCCCTGGGGCTCAGGGCTCCTCCCCCCAACACTGGGGAGCCTGTGCTGGCGCTCCAGTCCCTGCTGCCCCCTGCCTGCCTGATTTTTCTGTGGGTCAGTGGCCCCTAGCCTGAAAAGGTTCCCCACCCCTGATGTAAATGAGAGCGAGAGAGAGAGAGGGGTATCAATCTTATTGACTGATTGGCTGCGGAAGGGGTCAAGAGATCATTTATGTGATATTTTTCTAGGTAGTGACTAGTAAACCCCATTGCTCGTTGCATAGCCATACTAAATAAATAACCACCCTGCCACAGAAAAACAGGTGCTTTTGGTATTGTAGTTCTGGATTTGTAACAACGTGTACCCTGAATTGAATTTGAAAATCTAGGTGCTGTAAGGGGCAGGGAGGAGAAGGTCACTTATTTGGCCAATTTTGGTATGTTTAAACAAGATCCTTAATACAGTACGATAATACTGGTACAGTATGAACATTCGGTTCCCATATACCTGGGCATTGGAGCTCAAGAAGTATGCAAAATATAGTCAAATCTCAAAGAGCTGAGGTGGTGGAAGGCTGAGTTCCTTAGAGCTGAAAGTGAGCTCATCCACGGGGAGTTGAATGTGGTAATTCTGTTTAGTTATTAAGTGTATGAGAGTTCATATGCTTCTTGACATAGACATGTATTAATTGGAAATAACCCCGGGCTAGCATATAATTTACCATAGTCAAAATGATTGCTTATAAAACCTCAAATACCCCGTCATTGTCTAGGTAATGGAAGCCATGCTTGACAATAACTGTTGTAGCAACATTTTGGATAATTTTAAAATATGTTATTAAGACTGTTTCTTATTTCTGTCTGCCTGTAAGTCTGGTGCCCTGATCACTATTATCCAATAGTGTAGAGCTCATAGGGGAAGAGAAATTAAGCTAAATGCCTCCAAGAATAACTTTGAGGCATAGTAATGTCAGGAGTTAAATGTCTGCTATCTCTGCCCCCTTCAGAACTAGAGGAAAGTGCTCTTTGTCCCATTAGAAAGCGGTGATTTTCCGTTCCAGTGGGATACAGTGCCCGTTTCCCGTCCTTCAGGACCTGGGGAGAGTAGACACTTGAGCTTTCACGGGCTCGGGATGAATCTAATTCATTTTAAATGCACTAAACTTCCTGGTTCTGTTCACAGACCAGCTTCTCTATTTAAGGTTGAGGCGGTATCCTCAGAACACCTTTATATATCTTGACATTGCGGCCTAGTGGGTAATTTTCTCTGCCATTTGAGTTGCAGTGTCTAGGCAACATGAGGTGAGTTGAGGACTATAGTTTCAAGTCATAACTCTTTTAATATGCATAGTATATTATTCACATGCATCAAGGCACCGTAGGGCAATATAAAGTGACATCCTCAGGATAGAAATTTGAAATAGTTTGTCTCTTACGTCTAGTGAAATGAGTTCACGTTGGAGATGCAGAAGCTCAGAGAACTGATAATGGATATGATAGTGTGCTCTTTGTTCCGGATTGCGAGTATAAATCTGGCTCATGTCATTATGGGCTAAACACACTCACATCTGTTTTTTTCATGGGATCACCACACTTGGTAGCTTTATTGTTGCTACATTCTCATTGCAAGTGGCCTTCGCAACTCAGGGACGAAGCAGTGCTTGTGTGTTAATAGGTCTTTTGTCTCCTAGGAAATGTCTTAAACCAGATGGTGTTGGTGACTGATACTGATTTGTCTGTTGTTGCTCTGTTAAATGAAATGCGGGCCTTTGTTTTCATGTGAAATTCACAAGCTACTTTCAGTTCCCATTGAGGAGGAACATAACGTTTTCATTTCTTCTTAAAAACTGTTTCTGGATCTTGGTTTGTTCCCTTGTTTCCATCCCTTTGCTTTACTGAAGACTTCTATATGGGTGAGGGACTGTTCTCTCTTGTGAGCTAAAATACTGCTTGTGTTCATTGTGTACATTGTAAACGCAGTGAACTGCATTCGCTGTGGGCGCAAAACCACATGGGTGCACTGACTCCAGTGATGCCGTGGTAATTTACACCAGCAGTGGATCTGGCTCGGTAACTTCCATCATCCGTTTTCTTGATCTTGACACAGTGTGAATCTTTAAATGAGTAGAAGTTGATTAAGCAGAGTTGCTTACAAGTTGGTGTTCAGTTATTAGAGGGCAAAATGTTGCTTTTATATTTTCTTTCAGGATTAACTAATATTTTCTTTCCCTGTGATGGTCAGCAAATTTTTGTCTGCGCTTCATCTCTGTTTCCAGTTTCCAATGAATATTCAAGATGCGTACCGCATGCGTAGGGTTTTCATACATTATTCTTGTAAGTCTTTTACTGCAGTCTTTTCCCCCTCCCCTCCTTTTTTCCAGGTGTCCCAGGAGTAAGAGTAGATCGCTTTGAAGAAGGGTTGGTGGTGAAACACTGTGCCCTATCTCTGGTGGGAGAGCCGATTATGTACCCAGAAATCAACACATTCATAAAACTGCTGCACTGTCACAAAATCTCTAGCTTCTTGGTTACAAATGCACAGTTCCCCGTGGAAATTAGGTGAGAATTCTACAAAATGGATTTTAAATGGATTTTGTCTTGTTCCAAAGAGTTGGTGATCTATGTTGTGCTTATATTTTATCATAGTGGAAATTGACAATACCAAAGTCTGCATTACAAATAACCATGACAATTATTGCTTGGAATCTGCCTGAGTCATCGCTTTGGGCTTATTCCCGGCCTCTTCCTTATCGTTTTTACTCTATTGTACATTTATTTGTTTTTCTGTGCAATTACTTGTGAAGGGAAATATAGGCACTTTGCTCAGGACTTTAACTCAAATGGCTGTGTCTACATTGGCACCCCTTTCCGGAAAAGGGATGCTAATGAGACACTTCGGAATTGCAAATGCCGTGGGGATTTAAATATCCCCCGCGGCATTTGCATTTACATGGCTGCCACTTTTTTCTGGCTCGGGGTTTTGCCGGAGAAAAGCGCCAGTCTAGATGGGATCTTGCGGAAAATAAACCCTTTTCTGGAAGATCCCTTATTCCTAGTATGAACATGGCTGCTGCTTTTTTCTGGCTCGGGGTTTTGACGGAGAAAAGCGCCAGTCTAGACGGGATCTTGCGGAAAATAAACCCTTTTCCGGAAGATCCCTTATTCCTACTTTCAAGGAATGCAAATGCCGCGGGGGATATTTAAATTTTGCAATTCCGAAGTGTCTCATTAGCATCCCTTTTCCGGAAAGGGGTGCCAATGTAGACACAGCCAAATAAGTTAGGGCTAGGGAGGAGGGGTTCAGTATGCAGGCTTCCTCAGGAAAAGAGAACAACTCCAGGCCTCTCTCACCACAGCAGGTTGGGGCCTGTTGAGAAGCGCCTATCCATGGCAGCTGCAGCACAGCTGGGGGAGGGGTGAATGTCCCCCGGCTAGGGGAGACAGACACACACACTTTCTGAAATATATAGTAGATAGCTGTCCTTTTCTCCATCCCTGCCCCCTGCTGGCCCAATAGGGTTATAGCTGTCCCGGTCCTCATCTCTGATCCCTTGCTGCCCCGTGGTCATTCTACAGTGTAACTCCCTCCGACCACACCCCTCCCTTCCATTTGATGAGAAACACTCAAATTCCAGGCACATCCCATTGTCCTGACACAATCAATCCCTGATCTTGCTTTAAGTTATGATTAGAGGAAGCAGCGTAGCGAATTTGATGGTCCTAACTCTTATCGTTTAGCGGGAGTTCTTCAGGCGGACACATTTCTAAAAGATATAGTAAGATAACCAAAGTTCCATTCCAGAAGGTTCTGGAAATGTATCAAAACTATGGGGATAAAACACATGAAATGCATTCTGTATCTTACTTTTGGGGTTACAACTGAGTGAAGGAAGGGAGTGTTTCTAATAGAGCACAAATCAAAGCTCATGAGTTCTATTCTCAGTTCACTCACTTGTGACAGTGGGCAGTTGGCTCACTTCTTCCCTTGCTATCCCCACCTGCAAAAGATAATTAGTCATTTTTATCAAACCTTACAGAGGGAGCTAGGAAATTTAATATTTGTAAAGTGTTTTCTGATGCTTCAGTTAAAGGTCCTGGGTGAATGCCAAGTATTATTTGTCTGTTTCGAGAATGCTTGTCAACCCCCCCACCCTCCATCCAAAAATGAGTGGTGAAAAATATGGAAAATTTCCCTGCTAATGCTCAGACCCTGTCTTCAGCTGTCACAGCTGGTGTGGGGAGTACTTTGAAAGGCATTAGCTAACCCGAATTCCGCTCTGGTGGAACCTCAGCAATGTCAGTGGAGCTACAGCAGCAGTGTTTTTGGTGTGTTACATCTCCCACAATTTCTAATTCCAGTTGACTAGAACATTCCATTCATTGTAAAATACTTTACACATCAGTAATCTCTGATCTTTGGTTTCCTCTCTGGCTCCCGTTTTTGGTCTGAATTAGGGATGTAAGCGACTAGTTGACTCTCTGATGAGCATAAGCTTATTGGATAGTTGAGTAGTGACTTGACTAGCTGCTTCGCCGGTGCAGGAGAAGGAGCCAGTGCTAGGTGGAGCTGGCTTTGAAGCCGGATCCTCCTAGTACCGTCTCCACGGGGGTAGAGCACAAATCAAAGCTCATGAGTTCTATTCTCAGTTCACTCACTCAATTCCTTGTAACCGTGGGCAGTTGGGGAGGCAGATACTTTGTGGAGGCCCAGGTGTGAGCCAGGAATCAGGGAATTCCTCGCTCGCCCAGTCGCAGGTGCTGCACCTCTCCTTTCTAAATGTATTAAGAGCCTGGTAGCTCTTAAAACATTTAAAAAGCAGAGCCTCAGCAGAGTTAGCTCCTGAGGCGGGGGCTTAGCCACGCTCTGGCTCTGCAGTTTTCCCCCTTATTGACTAATTGACTAGTTGATGGAAATTCCATCAACTAGTCAATTAGTTGATTCAACACAATTTAACATCCCTTATCTGAATGTATGTGGGGGAGGGAAACCATACTTTTTTTGGAGTGAGTAATTAGGTACTCCAAAGCCATTCTAAATGATTGGGTAATTGTGTAATCAAGTTACTTTTCAAACCATGCATTATGTGCCTGAGGGACAGAAACTGCTCTTTCCAAAACTAAACATAGAATTTAAAGAGAACCCACATTATTTTTGACTTATGTTTCTTGGAAACTCTTAATTTTTTTTTTTTTTGAGTGATAAAATTCTAATAGTGCTCTCTCATCACCACATCTATTTATCCGAAAAAGCAAATCCTAGCCTGGTATCTAATATAGCAGTTGATAAGACTTGCTTTAAGAACATGCAAACCTTGTTAAGATAAGACTATAAGAGAAGGGTAACTGCGTTTGTCTGTTTCAGCAAAAACAAGGAGCTTTTATGGGCTGGAACCCACTTGTTGCATGGGATGAAGTGGGTTCCAGCCCACAAAATCATATGCCCAAATAAATGTAAGGTGGCACAGGACTTGTTGCTTAAGATAAGAGTGCTCTTATTCCTTCTGCTGAGCTTAGATCCTACTGTTTTCTGACATTTTGTCTATACAGCCACTCCCCGACTTAAGACCATCCGTACTTACGACCAATCTCCCATTAACCCCATTATTATATTTTCGGTTGAGAACCATGTACGTCAAGTTTTTCGAACAAGGGTATTTCTGACGTATGACCAAATCGAGTTATGACCAGGTGTTTAGAACGTAACCTGTTCGTAAATTGGGGACTGCCTGTACTGTAAGTCTCTTAAGAATCTGATGCTGGTTGTGTACAAAATCCTTTGCGTGTTTAGCAGATTGTTATTTATATGCAATGTTTTTGAGTTGCTGTAGGTTGTGAGTTTCTAATGTGGTCACTGCTAAATCCATGTCAGAGCCCCATGGAATACACAGCACCTCTCACCTCTTCTCTGTAGAATGACAGGGTGTCTAGGTACTTGTAGACCCAGCTATACCCTTAGTGGATGCTGGGGCACTGGTGCTCACCACAAAGTGGAACAGCAGAGTGCAGCAAGTACGTGAAACCTCTGCTCATGATCATTTAACTTTCTATGGTATAACTGGACGAGTTCTGCTGGCTGCCTGCAGCCACAGGGTTTGGAGCATGATTTGATTCCTTTGAGAAGAGAAACTTTTCCATTTGCCATTCTGAAAGTGACCAGCTCAGTCTTCAGTGCTGCTTCTCCTTCTCCTCCTTTTCTTCTTGCAAAAGATTCTGGCTGTTCTCTTTGCAATTCAATATTTCAATCCCTTGTTCCCTGGAGCATTTAGATATTTAGATGTTTGTTGCTTGGACTGTCAACTCAGAGCATGCTCAGTAATAAAACGATTCTTAGTTTTTCACTTAAAATGTTAGATTTGTTTCCCATTTATGATCCGTTCTTGTCTGAATTGGGAGAAGAGGAATATGCTTGGGTACTTCACAAGTTCAGTTCAAGTAATTGGATTTTCTGACCATTGCCACCTCAGTTCTGGTCTCATTCCAGGCAATTCTTGTCACTTTCAGTTTTTACCTTTGTGGGTTTTTTTTAAAGCAGGAATGATTGACAGCTGTTTGAAGGATTTTTTTTTTTAACTGTCAAATCAGATTGGCATTGTACCCTGCTTATTAGCAGCCTTCCCAGGCAACATTTGCCGAAGGCTCTTCCCTAATTTCCTAAAACATTGGCTAGTTAAGTACCACAGAGCTGTGCAATAAAATAGTTAAGCTGTCATTTCATCTAGAAGGAATTGTGGTAGATGTTTTTGCCCAGTGTTTGACAGATGTCACCAGCCCTCTGGAAGAGATAAAAGGGTATAAAAAGTAATTTACTTTGCTTCTCTTGTTTTTAAGGAGCCCCAAGTCTGACTTTCTTTGTTCATCATTTCTTGCTTAGCAGTATACTGTGTTATGGTGTCTGCATCACACCCGCAAGCCTTGGAGTTCCTGCATGGATGAAATTGATCACAAGCTCTTGGACAGCAGAATAGGGTTAAGCTTTTAGAAGTTGCTGACGTAGCATTTGTGTTAACCCACTGGTGAATGTGTATTGTAACAGGGGCTGTGACAACTCCTGTCTTTGGTGGATTGGCATAGAGGGGACCTGTAACACACATTCGCCAGGAGATTACACTTGTAAACTGTGTAATGTTTAAATGATAAAAAGAGCTAACGCATATTATGGTTTCCCTCTGAAATCTGAGTTGCAGCCCTTTGCACTTAAGACAGATGCAGGCTGGGATTGCTGTAATGATCTCTTTAGTCAACTTGACAAAGGCGTTGGTGTCCTGGTGGGAGATGCATCCCACACTTTTTGCTCCAGACAAACACTCCTCAAAGTTTTGAAACCTGGGTCTATTCACACGTGGGAAGGAATCATAATGAAGAATATGACATTGGAATCACTGTCTTATCTTACAGCAGGTCTCTGGCCCCAAGCATACACACATTAGTGCTAGCTGAAAAGGATTCAGTGCAGGATTTTGGATGGGTCTCAGGAAATGCGGTCACCCTGCCAGGTGAACTCCATTGAGCAGCACTGCATTTCGGTTGAATAGGGCGGCCTTCTTTATAGGACAGGTGTAATCTTAGGGCATTTTGACTAGGGATGTGGAAGGTTAACTGGTAAGCATCACCCCTAATGGATGATGTTTTATGGTTCTGGTTAACTGGTGGGGGGCAGGAGCAGCTCCCTGCCTGCTACAAACAGGGAGGTGCTCCAGCCCCGTGGGCCCACTGCAGGTCCACTTTGTCCCCCCCTAGTTAATCGGTTAACTGATTGAACACGATGTAACGATTAGCCAAGTAATTGGTATTTTACATCCCTAATTTTGACTTCAGGAAAGACAACAGGCTCCTTTGATCACAGGCCTCCTGGGAAGGTTTTTCTTAATTTGTGCTCTACCCGGGTGCTGTTCAGCGAGGATTGGATCTCTGAATTTTCACTGGGCCTGACCCTTTTCTGAGTGGTTCAAATGTGGTGTTTCTTGCTTTGTGGCACATTGTCGTGAAAGACTATTTCCTCTCACTGTTCGAAAGCCCAGCCACTTGGTAAAGATTGTGCAGCTGAACTTTGAGAGAGTGTGTTGTAAATATTACATTACTGCTTTTGCTTCTGGGAACAGAGCAGAGTACAGCAGTTATTGGCTCTGTGATGTTGTCTTATGGATGCTTCTGTAAAAAAGCATAAATTCAGTTAGCTATAATGTCTGAAAATAATGATTCCCCTCTCCTTTTTATTGCCAAGGAACCTTGAGCCAGTAACACAGCTGTATGTCAGCGTGGATGCTAGCACCAAAGAAAGCCTGAAGAAAATTGACCGTCCTCTCTTCAAGGATTTTTGGCAAAGGTTTCTAGACAGTTTAAAGGCCTTGGCTAAAAAGGTACCAAGTTAAGAATAGTTTTTGTTAACTTTTCTCCCTTCCTGCCCATTTTCTGTACAGACAGAGGGTGTGGGGCTTGAAGGGAAATGGGATGCTGAATGTCTTCAGAGCTTTATTTCTGTGTGTGGTGTTAGGATGAGCAGGCTAACAATCTGAACTGAGAGCTAACAAAGGACTTTGGGGCTTTTGTATTGGAATAAATGTCAGGAGAAGAGAGGTAGAATGTGTTTGAGGAAGAGAATTGTGTATTTATTTTCCTGTCCAAAATGGAGGCAGAAACAGCTCACAGGCAAAACAAGGCAGTTGGAGAAAAGCAGGTAGCCCAGAAGAGGGCATGAAAGCACAGGTGATAGCTAACATTTGTTTCCGAAGCTTTCTCCTGGAGCTCAGTAAAGCCCTTGTCATGTGAACACTTACATATTGACTGACTGCAATGAGACAACGGCTGTGTAAAAAAAATAAGCGTATGTGTAAGTGGGTTTTGTTTGCAGGATTGGGGCTGAAGATAATAGATGTAAATATGCAAACAATATGAGGATGCTGCCTCTTTCTGATATTTACAGGTTGTAACTTTCTTGCTGTACTGCATAAAGCAGTTGAACACTGACCCAAATTCACTGCAGGCCTGAGAGCTGCTTTTAACAGCTGTCATTTTAGGCATAACCTTTACAGATTTCCTTCTATCTGCCGTTACTGATCTGACTTAGACACTGTGTGAATTAACCAGATATGTGTTTTGGGTACGTGTTTTCTTTTGTCTTTACTGTTGCAGCACTCTGAAAAAATGCTTTTATTCATATTTCTGGCACAACTTTACATACTACCTCTGGGACTGAGCAGATGGGAGATACTATTTAGTTATATAATAAGCTTTGCTGTGTTCTGAGACTACAAATATTAGACCTCTTTCTGCCAGATTTACATTCATGAATAGACCCATTAACTTCATTGGAGCTGCTTGAAAGCTTGGTCCTGCCAATGCACACAAGTAGTTTTCTTAAGTGCATGCACCCTTTTCTCTTGCTGGCAACACTCACATGGGTAAAGGTACTTGGGTGAGTGTCAGTGTACAGGATCATCTTGTTACACTCACAGTGAAGTCAGGGGCAACATTTCCATTAACTTTAATGAGATCAGGATTTGGCCTGGGGAGGCCCAAACTCAATTAACCTGAAATTAAACAAAACCAAACAAAGAGGGGGACATTTTGAGGTATTAGGAAAACTGACTTTGGCTGGAAGAATGTCTCTGTTGACCTTGGTTATATAAGGTACATTCACTGCTAAATTCCTGCCTCTTGTCAGAATCGTTCCCTCACAAAGAATGAAAGTGAACATATTGGCAGTTATATCCATAGGGCTAAAAATACTTTTTGCAAGGTGAAGAGGGGGAGGGGGAAAAGCTGATGGCTGCATTCTTTCCTGCATACGTTCGAGTGTTCTTATAATACTGACAACACAGGACCCTCCTAATAGCAGCCCAGGTTGATGGTATCTTTTATCAGCAATGGGATCCGATTTGCGTAATGCCAAACCGAAATTATGCAAATTTCCAAATCCCGTAGGAAGCATAGATATTTTAGACAGTTGTGTAATTTTACACATGGCTGTGATTGCAGACGGAGTCTAGAAACACCTGAAGGGATTTATTAAGAAGGAGAAGCTTTCAGGTTTTCTCCTCAGGGTGCATACTTTGAGGTTAAGCACTGTTTCATAGGACTCTGATGAATGAAGTGCAGTGAAAGCTGATGCTGCTTCTGATGATCTCAACATATACAGTTCATACTACAATATGGATGTTGGGATAGGGAAGGAGTGATGCATTGTATTGAGGAAACTAGTCCTCGGTTTTACACATTGCTGTCATTTAGACTCATTGCTATTACTAGTCTGTAGTGGGTTTTCATCCCCTGTGTTGCCCCCCCCCCCAAAAAAAAAAAGTGTCTTCCTGTGAGCGCTACAACTTTGTTTGGCAAATGTTCTTCTTGTAGTCTCATGGTGCATCATCTGGGTGATTGCTTGTATCACAGCAGCACATAGAGGGCCTTGAAAAGATCAGGGCTCGCTTGTGATTGGTACTGTACGTATGAGAGTCAGTCCCTGCCTGGAAACTTGAGGAACGTTGGAGCCTGGAAGTGCTGGCTCCAGTCCTGGGGAAAGCCCAGTGGTAGAGTTGTCTGGTGTTGCAGGCTCAGGGAGATTGTCCCAGAACTTCCAGGGTCCCAGCTCTGCAGTTGTGAAAGCCCTCAGAAATTCCAGGCTCCCTGCTGCAAAACCAGGAGCAGCACCTCAATTAGTCCTGGCTCCACAGCAGAGATTGTAGAAATCCTGGCATAGCGGGACTCTCCTGGAGCTGCAAACCCTATGGCTGTGTCTACACTGCACCCCTTTTCCAGAAAAGGGATGCAGATTAGACAAGTCAGAATTGCAAATGCAGCGGGGGATTTAAATATCCCCCGCTTCATCTGCATGAACATGGCTGCCGCTTTTTTCCGGCTCGGGGCTTTGCCGGAGAAAAGCGCCAGTCTAGACGGGATCTTTCGGAAAATAAAGCCTTTTCTGGAAGATCCCTTATTCCTCTTAAAATCAGGAATAAGGGACCTTTTGGAAAAGGCTTTATTTTCCGAAAGATCCCATCTAGACTGGCGCTTTTCTCCGGCAAAGCCCCGAGCTGGAAAAAAGCGGCAGCCATGTTTATACAAATGAAGCGGGGGATATTTAAATCCCCCGCTGCATTTGCAATTCTGACTTGTCTAATCTGCATCCCTTTTCTGGAAAAGGGGTGCAGTGTAGACACAGCCTAAGAGCCTGGGATCCTTAGCTCCAGGACAGACTGTGTGGAATGGCAGGGTTTCATCAGAACCCTAGCTAGCTAGCTTTCACCCCTAGTTTATCAAATCAGACTTTCTGTCATGAGAAGTTTCTGATTTAGTGACTTGATGTTTTCTCAATAAATGGTTTCATCAGAAAATCTTTGACCAGCTATTATCAGGATAGCACTTTCCAGTGCCAGCAAGAGTGTAGCTCCCTGCTGATGTGGAGAAGCTATTTGGAGGTATAAGTAATCTTTATTTTAATGGTGTCTCTGATGTATTTTCCATTCTGAGATATGTTTCTTGAAAGATGGGTGAGATAGCTGCTGGGTACTCAGTAAACTTTATTTGTTTTGGATCTAAATCTACTGAACATGTGTTACGGTACGTCTACACAGCAACGATAGTTCAGAATAACTGATGTAATTCCGAAATAACAAAGAGCACGTCTACACTGTAAGCCTTTATTTTGAAATAATGTTGAGCTGGAGGACTTCGACTCTTGTAACCCTCCTTTTAGAGTGTTCTTCCTTCGACTTCCTGCTGTGTAGACAGCACCTCAAGCCAAGTTAAGCTGTTTTGACCTAAACTATGCAAATTATGTACCTGAAGTTACATAGCTTAATTTGACCTTAGCCCTGCTGTGTGACCAGAATTTCTCAACCTTTAAAACAAAAATAAGTACCCCATGGACCTACAGTTTTCAGACACACAATTTTTTTCTACCATTGCAACACATTTGTTTAAACAACTTAATCGTAGCTGGGCTGGCGATGAAATGTTTGGATAAAAAAAGTACAAAAATAATAAAGCGCTGTAAAGCTTAAAACAAAATTCAGTTTTCTCCAAATTTCAGTTGTGTTGACATATCCCCCTCCAGACTTCTCTTGAGTATCTCTAATGTACTCGTACCACTGGTTGAGAAACACTGGTGTGGACTTATCCTTAAAGCACTGTTTTTTAATGAATAGTAAAGGTGTCAATGAAGTGACAAAACTATCATCTAATTTAACATGTGCTTCTTCCAAGCATCACGTTTGAAATATACATCAGAGCTCACTTCCCCCTTCATCCTGCCAAAGCAAATGGCTTTAGTTGATCAAAAAGATCAAGGGATGATTTAATTGACAGTGAACACGTACTTTCTTGGGGAGAAAATGCTTGGTACTAAAGAGGTTTTCAGTGGAGTAGTGAAAGACATAGAGTGGCTGCAAGTTAAAGCCAAACAGAGAAATAAATCTGATACTTTTAAGAGTGAAGGTCTTGAATTATTTGAACAAACTACTGAGGGAAGTGGTGGGTCCTTTATTTCTTGAAGTAGGGATGTGAACGGATAGTTAACAGGCTAGTCTATTAGTTGCTTCCTTCCCCCCCTTGCTGCCTCTATCAGAAAGAGGCAACAAGGGGCGGGGGGGAGAGGCTGTTTCAAAGAGCCTTGGGCCAGACCCTGGGATCCATGCGATGCTGTTGCTTTGAAAGGCCGTGTCCCAAGCTGGCCCAGGCTCAGATCCCCTGGGCTCCATGGGGCGCTGCTGCTTTGAAACACCGTGTGGAGCATAAGTAACTAATCAACTAGTTGACTATCCAATAAGCAAAAGCTTATTGGATAGTTGTGACCGCATCGCGGGGTGCGATCACCGCCTTCCTCCCGGAAGGGGGGCTCAGCGGACCCCGTCGTCGTATTATGGCCTGTTGATTCCGGAGTCTAATCCGGATTCGCGTCTTTGGGTGCGATCACCCCGCTCAACCGAGTCTGGGGGATCTGCGAACCCAGGGGTCGCCAGCCCCTCTGTGCGGGTCCCCCCCCCCCGCAGTCTTTGCTGGAGGTTTCCGCCCAGCGGTGTTTGGCAGCTCTCCACTCCCTACAGTGGTGGGAGGGGAGGGGGCCTGGGCCCACCCTCTCCACCTGGTCCCAGCCCGGGGCCCTAAGCACAGGGGTCGGTTTGCTCCCTGTGCGGTAGACGTGAGGTATGCCCCCGAAACACGTCCACCCACGGCCGCCAGAGGGGCTCCGCCCCGGGCTGCTTCCTCCCCCCCGCGTATCCCGCTACCTCTCCCGTGAGGTCCCCGCCGCTTACCGTGCATTGGTCGTTCAGCATAGGATGCGCCTGCACTCTGCGTCAGTATCCGGGGCCGTCGGTAGCCCACGGCTGTGGAGGTCCTCGGCCTCCCGTCTCCGGCGGTCTGTGTCGGGGCTCCGGGCTTCCTGGGGGTGCCGTTGCCCCGCGTCCGACCCCAAGCCCTTTGGGAGTTGGCCTCAGCGACCGCCCCCTTCCTCGCTGCCGGCGGGCCCTTTTCAAATGGCCTGCCGGAGATGATGTGTTTTCGGCACGCCGGCCCTCCGGCGTCCGTGTGTGCGCTCCTGCCTCGTCCGGCCCGCCAACCCCCGTGACCGCCCTCGGCGGGCATGCGCCGGGCTGCCCGCGGCTCGGCTTCTCAGCTGCGGGGGAAGTTCCCGCGGCCGGTATCTGCCACGCGCCGGCTTTCCACCACCGGGCGCCGCAGCTGCGGGTGCTGTCTCTCCCAGCTCTCCCCCCCTCCCTCGCCTCCGGCCCATCACAATAGTTCACACACTAGTCAACTTGTCGCTTCCCCCTTCCTTGCTGCCTCCATCAGAAAGAGGCAGAAAGATGGGAGGGTGCTGTGGGGAGCCTGGGGCTGTTGCTACACTTCAAAGGCGGAAGCGCCCTTATCAACTAATCGAATGGTCAATGCAAATTGCATCGACTATTTGATTAGCCAAATAATTGAAATTTTACATCCCTATCTGGAAGACTTTAGTTCAAGTCTGAATGCCTTTCTGGAAGAGAGGCTTTAGCCAAACCCAGGGGAATGGGCTCAGTACAGGAATAACTGGGTGACATTTTATGGCTTGTATTACAGCCAGACTAGATAATCTAGGGACTTCTTCTGGCCTTCCCAGTCTATGAATCTATGGGTTTGAGCTCCATGAATTCTACTGCGTGAAGTTAAGATGTCAGCTGCTAAAAATTATGGACCTGCCTGTGCTGCGTGGATAGTACGAATCTGGTGATTGTGTCTCATAAAAAGAGGAATGTAGTGGCTAGCACGAGAGTTGGAGTGGCCTTGCATGAGGACTTCAAGCATCATTTGGCTCATAGTTGGCAGCTGCTTTGGGGTTGAAAAAGCATAACAATGTAGCTGATTTTTGTGGTAAGTGACTTCCATGTTAGTACGTCAGAAGCTGTAAAATTATTTTGGAGAAAAATTCAAGTAGGTGCCAGCAGACTGGCAAGATCTGAGTGTGGGATTCATCGTTACCCGGTGGTAACCTATGTGTACTCACACAAATATTTCATTGAGAAATTAGTGCAGCCAGTTTTTGAGCAAGGAGCTGTGTTTTGCTCATAAAGGAAATTCACGGAGGTGATGAATACCAGACTTTCAAAAAAAGTCAATTTTGTGAGCTTGATGCATTCTGTGGAATTCTTTTCCGCCTCTGCATGGTGCCACCTCTTTGTCATCTTTAGGAGCCCCCCAGGTGCCTCTTACTTCTCCGTCTTCTTGACTTAATAATCATAAATCCTTACCAATCTGCTCAGTACATTGTACCTTGAAGTACTTGCTGTGCTGCCAGACGCCAAGTAGACATTTTTGTACTGTTTTAACTTGGAGTGCAGATGCCAGTGTTCTCCTAAACAGCTAGAACTTTTGGGGGGCAGGAGAGAACCCAAACCCTAGATGAATATAACGTTATGGCCCTGCACGTGCTGATGACAAAGCAGCATGGTAACCTGCCCTAAAACAGGGTCTCTCACAAGACGGGATTCTTTAGTGAGCCTTTCCTGAATTGTATCTTTTTGTGGGATTTAGATCCCAAATTTTACAACTTTTGTTCTGTGTGTTTACACAGGGTGTTTGTAAATACTCTTTGGAAATTAAATCTTCGTTGTGCATTGGGGTGCATGCTCTATTTCATAATATATGCCAATAATTGTAGCCTTTATGGTTGTAACAGATTTTGACTTCTGTGGAGATTATTTTGTGTAGTAGAAGGGAGAAATCTTTGCTCATTTTGGAAATCTTGGTCTTTGTTTCTGAGCCAAGATATATTTTTAAGGAGACTATAAAACACAAAATTTGCTACAGACATTGAAATCAGTAATCAATTTTGTGTCACTATAAATTGAGAAAAATCTGCCTCTCATGCACAGTAAACCATCTCTTCTCTACCAGCTGTTTGCTAGCTTTAACAATTTTGTTGACAAGATTTATTGATGTAATCATTGTGAATTGGAACATAATGAAATTTACAAAGGTACAATGTTTTATGTTAAATGATACTCTCTGAAATACTTTGCCTTCTTTCAGCATGGTGTACTGAGGAATATAACTTGAATAAATCCATAACAAAAATATCTGGACTTTGGAGAGAATAAGACCTTACTCTTTTTTTAACCCTCCTAATGTTTTTGTAGAAAGGAAAAGAGAACAAAGAAGTTTGTAAATAATACACTACAAAATCAAACTTGTAAAATGTTCCACATCATTGGTCTCTAGAGAGCTATCCGGAAACCTGAAATTACAAATGATGACATTTTAAATGATTGATTAAAGATCAGTTCCTGTTGTTCTTACCTGGTGTCAGACTTCTGTTTGTTTCCTCTGTAGGAATTGTTAGTATGTAGCTATTATCTAGCACTTTTCAGCCATATATCTCGAAGTGCTCTTCGAAGGAGGTAAACAAGTAATATTCCCAAGATCATCCAGCAATCCAGAGCTGGAGCTGGGAATAGAATCAAGCTCTATTTTGTCCCAGTCTACTAGACCATGCTGGCATTGAGAGTTGATGTCATCGCAAGTATCAAGCTTTTTCTGTCCTTCCAGACAACGTGGGAAGCCAGAGTTCTGTTCTGATACTGACACGTTGTGTGATCTTTGGCAAGTTCCTTAACTTTTATTCTTTATCCGTACAATGGGGCTGCTGATACTGTCTTTTGAAAAGCACTCGGAGACCTTTCAAAGACAAGGTTCAACGAATGTATGTATTTGTTGGAACTCTTTCAGTGGAAGGATGGAGATTATACACTGGTTGTGGCAGCTGAATAAAAGAGAACTAAATCTCATTTTATTTGCTGCTGGACCAAATCCTGTGTAGACTAGGTTTGTACAGATTGTCAAGGCATTGCATAATGTTCTTATCTGTTCAATAGTATGTTCTTTTAGATGTTTCTGTTGTCTTCAAACAGATACAAAGAAGCTCTGATTTTACAATTTATATGAAAGTATTGATTTGGTTCACTGAACTTTTTTATCTGACACTTCTTGAAAGAAGTGGAGTTGACAAAGCATTTCCAAGAGTGATTTACTTTTTTCATTTCAGCGAGACCAAATGTATAATTGATGCAGAAACAAAACTGAGAAATTTAGTATGGTAAAGAATACAGATACCAGTGTACTAATGCATATGGAAAACAGAGAGAGAGAGAGAGAGAAACATGGATCTTTCCACAAAAATAGAATGGGAAGATGTGTCTCACTGGAATAAGACTGAAAATGTAGTTTTTGGCCAATGTAGCATGCTCTTTGGGTTGTAATTGTCACTTCCATATCTGACTAAACTGTGCTCTTAATTATGCTGAAGCTACCAAGGGACAGATTTTGGTTTATTGCTTCTACATGTCTCAAAAGGATTTACCACAACACATAGATGTGGAGCATATGCATTTCAAAGACAAGGGCTGTTTTGGGGGGTGTCCTACTGTGACACTGGTGGTGCACTGGATTACACCAGTGCAAATGAGAACAGAATCTGGCCTTAAACCTTCATTTTTCTTGCAGTCATCATATTGTGAGTTGAGTGCCAGTTTGCTTGAGCTCCTTGCATTTTTGTTAACAGATTTGCCTGTTACTCTGGGGTGTGCTCATTTATTAGGGTTACTCTTATGCGGGGGGATTAATTTATCTGTATGCTGTTTGTGTTACTTGTGTTCACATGTGGAGCTTTACTTCTCCCTTCTGCCAGTTCTCTTCCAGTGGAGTCCTCCTGCAGGAACGATGTTCCCCAGGACTGGGTTCTTCCCACCCTCCAATCAGACGAACACACAGACACTCACATCCACCAACAGAGCATATGTGAGAGGATGGGTTAATCAGCACTCACGAGCTGACGCCTTATATGGGCCTCTACTCCGTCGGCTCGGTTGATCAGCAGTGTCAGGCTATGAACAGCCTGGGCCCTTGGACTCAGTGAGCTGGGTTAGACAGCTCTCTAAGCTGCCAGCCTCATACACCTCCCTTTCCCCACTTTCGCACCACAACCATTCAGCCAGTAACCCACTTGATGAGCCACCCTCACAGGATTTTGGGGTAATACAGGGATCTTTAGCTTAGGCGAAAGGAATCTTGCTGCAGAGTGAATGAGGAATCCAAAACAACACCCTGGAGGAGGGGAAGAGAGAGGAAAAGGAGAGAAAAGCAACCAGCTTAACAATGAAAGTTATTTATTTCTAGGTAATAGCCATACAGGGGCAAGCCAAACAAACACTACAGTTATAATATCAAATCTAAGTTAAATCCAATGACAAACATTAGGGCTAGCAGACCACAACTGATCACATAAGGCAAGTCAAGAGGCTATTCTGTATATGGAGGGGAGGAGGGGAGAAGAGAGGATCAGAGAATTTGCCCTGCAGGGATCTTCAGAGCCATTTATGAAGCTGATATATTGAAGAATTATTTTCCAAAAAATCAAAGTTGTGAATTCCTCCTCATGAAAGCTTAACTACTTTGAGCGGAGTAGACTCCTCTTGGAACTGGAATCTCTTAATTAGACGCTAAAACTAATTTTCAATTAAAGGTGATGATTTTGTTTTGTTTTTATATTAAAGCTTGCCACTATGTTTCAATGTAATGGGTTGGTTCAGGTGCTCCTATTATTGGTCAGCAGTACCTCAAGTGAGTAGCAGTCCGTTTCATGACTAGCATGACTATAATTTATTTTTGATGTAAGTACTGAAATGTATTTAGCTCAATCTTTGCATCACTGTTCTCACTAAATTGCCTACACAATCTTCCACTTCTGTTTAAGAAGAAGAATCTATGGGAATTTACTAAATTTCATATGATACCTTTCAGAAATGTAAGTTAGATGAACATCAAAGCAAATATTGGTGGTGGAACATGCAATGAAAGATAAACTGCCTGAAAACATGCTGAAGAGAGATTTCTGTGGTAGCCATGATTTTTGTAAAACATTCTATTATGTTAGAGTTAATTCAGTCTTATAATTGGAAAATAGTAATTCTCAGAATGGGTCAGACTAGTGGTCCTTTTTCTGACAGTGACCCCAGTATTTATGCTTCAGACGGCACATCAGAGGTACCTGACCACAGCAAAAATTTCTTCCTAGCCACTGTGAGCTAGTTATCAGCTTAAGGCTTGAAGCATGATGATTTATAATTCCCTGTAAAAACACATTTCTACACTAGTGTGTAATAAATCTCAGGTTGTTTTCTTTATTTCTATAAATGTCAAAACCTTTTTTTTTAATCACAATAATTTTTTTGAGCAATAGGTTCTTCAGTTTAATTTTTTATTCTATGTGTAATGGAAAAAAAGTCAGGATTTTAAAAGCTATTGCCTTAATATTTGTACAAAGTTTTATAAAGTGCATAACTCTCTAGTGCTAATTGTTTTGTTTCAAAATTTGAAAAAAGTGTTTTTTTAATTTTTGCAATTATTTGATTACAGGAAGTCTTAGGGATGATGCATACAGTTGTGATTTTTTTAAGGTCCCTTTTACTCATTGGTAACTTGTAGAGTTTGCCACCCCCCCATCACTTCTTCCTAATAGTAATATTGATTAGTCAGTTGTATTTGTCGCATTCTGGGGGGCAGTCCAGTGTCTGTTTGTAACCCCGAGTGCATCAAAATCCTCTGCTACTGTGCTGCTCATGTTTAAGGTGTTCCATGCATGGGATGTCCGTGAGTTAAGCAGCCTGTTTGTGAAACCTCCGCCATGTTCTGTCTGGACGAGGTCACGAGGCATAATGGAGCGGTTGACAAAGAATTCCCTTGTCGAGCACGGTGTGTCCAGACTGCCCCACTATGCCGCCAAACAACTTATTGGCACAGCGTGGCGGCCATTTTGATGTAAATGAAGTGGCAATTATTTAAATCTCCGCTTCATTTTCCTATGTCTAGTAAACTCATCTACATGGCTCTGTTGATGGAGCCATGTTGTCTAGACATACCCAAGTTGCCCTCCACATGCTCCCAGGCCTGATTTCCACTCCCAAATTGTGTGCCCTGCAATGTCCAGCCCTCTCCATTCAGAGAGCAATTTAAAGTTCATTATTCTGTTATAGTGCCGTACCCAGCAGATTGCCACCTTCACTGGAGTTGACTTTTTTTTCTCACCAGCACTGGGCTGGTTTAGATTCAAAGTAAAACAAGTTCCTTAACAAAAGGAGAGAGGATTTTAAATGAGTTCAAATGCAAAGGATAGAGTTGGAAATGATTACAAGCAAGCAAAAATGAAAAGCACTTTCTAAAGTGCTTGAACACAACGAACTATAGGTGTAATTCAAGTTAGCTTCCTTACCACTCATGCTTCCAGCAAGATGGTCAGGATCTCCCTCAAAGTCCAAAATGTTATCTTCCTTTTTCCTTTTGAGTAAAAGATAACTTGGGGTTCTCTGCCCTTCTCTTGTATGAATCCAGTGAAACTTGGACATGAATTTTTTTGAAGGTTACCCATCAAAATAAAGTTCATTCAAACCGTGAGCGAGGCATTTTGGTCAGTTTTAAGTGGAATGCCTCAAGGATCAGTGCTAGGGCTAGTTTTGTTCAACATCTTAATTAATGACCTGGATAAGGGGATGGATTGCACACTCAGCAAATTTATGGATGACTCTAAGCTAGGGGAAGAGGTAGATACATGGGAGGGTAGGGATAGGATACAGAATGACCTAGACAAATTGGAGGATTGGGCCAAAAGAAATCTGATGAGGTTCTACAAGGACAAGCTCAGAATCCTGCACTTAAGACAGAAGAATCCCAAGCATTGTTACCTGCTGGGGACTGACAGCAGGAAAGGATCTGGGGATTACAGTGGATGAGAGAGCTGGATATGGATCAATAGTATGCCCTAGTAGCCAAGAAGACTAATGGCATATTAGGGTGCATTAGGAGGAGAATTTCCAGCAGATCTAGAGAAGTGATTATTCCCCTTTATTCGGCACTGGTGAGGCCACATCTGGGCTGTGTCTACATTGGCACCCCTTTCCGGAAAAGGGATGCTAATGTAGACTTCGGAATTGCAAATTTACATGGCTGCCGCTTTTTTCCGGCTTGGGGATAAGCCAGAGAAAAGCGCCAGTCTAGACGTGAGTCTCCGGAAAATAAGCCCTTTTCCGGAGGATCTCTTATTCCTACTTGCACTGGAGAGTGTCCAGAAGAGGGCAACCAAAATGATGAGGGGGCTGGTGTACATGACCTACAAGGAGAGGCTGAGGGATTTGGGCTTATTTAGTCTGCAGAAGAGAAGAGGATGGAGAGAGGCTGTTCTCAGTAGTGATGGATGGCAGAACAAGGAGCAATGGTCTCAAGTTACAGTGGGGGAGGTCTAGGTTGGATATTTGGAAAAGCTATTTCCCTAGGAGGTTAGAGAAGCACTGGGATGGGTTCCATAGGGAGGGGGTGGAATCTCCATCCCTAGAGGTTTTAAAGTCCTGGCTTGACAAAGCCCAGGCTGGGATGAGTTAGTTGGGATTGGTCCTGCTTTGGGCAGGGGGCTGGACTCAATGACCTCCTGAGGTCTCTTCCAACCCTAGGATTCTATGATCTCCTGGAGAAGGAAGTTTCGTGTTGCTGCTTTCCTCATTGGTGTTTGCTTAAAGGCAAATTTGTGTTTCCTACAATCTCCTCCCCCCAGGTCTTGATGGTGCTGTGTACCTTCTTGCTGTCTCTTAGTGTATCTTGAAGATGTCTGCTTGATGACAGAAACATATTCCTTTGTCTACGATGGGATAACTTTAGCCCTGGTTGGCAGGCACATTGTGATGACATAATTTCCAACATGTTTGTCACTTTGAATTCAACCTCTGTACATATTTCATACAATGATATTAATGAGCAGCATGTTGTTAGCTTTCTATTGGTATCTTATTTGGCACCTAATAGATACCTGTTATGACACCAGTGAATTGAGGTGCACTGAACCGATAAGGCAAGGTGAAGGCTCCCCCACACAAATGGCCTATAGTAAAAATATTGGTAAATAAACTAATCAGTTGTGTATTTTTTTAACTTTCTCCTGGGCCAGAGGAATGATGAGGATGGAATTCTTTCCCCCTATTACTCCCAGATTAATACTCTGTAGACAACACATTAATCAGAATGGTTGGTTTTCTAATAGGAGCAACATTAATGATCTTGTCTCATAATTTAAAAAAAAAATTAAACTTCACTAGTCACTAAAAAAAAAGTCTATGAAATCTGATTTGGGAAATGTCCTTGTAATAAGGACACATTCTGCATAAATCCATTATGCAAATCTGGCCTAACGGTGTACTTAATCCTGCCTCTGAGCAGGGGTGTGGCCTAAATCATCTCTTCATCCCTACGCTTCTAGTTTTTTATGATAACACCAGGGTTTTATGCTGGTTTCTCTTTTTAAAATTGACTGAGCTTTGTTTTAATTTGAGCCGTCAGAGAGAAACCACAATTCCTGAAGGAGGCGTTTGCTATAAAATACATTTAGCCAGAGTTTCAAATAGCAAAGAGATTAGCAGTTGAAATATGATGTGGAAACATCACATTTTCTTGTAAGGAGAAGCCCAGATGCCCAGAGTCTAAAATGATTGTTTCAAGTCATGTATTAAATTTATCATTGATTTTTCTCTTCCTGTGCGTGCCTTGACTTTGCACCAAAGCGCTCTTTTCTTTGTGGGCTGTGATGATTTCAAAGGATCTTAAGACAGTGGGCACTCAGTCCCACTGAATTTCAGCCTGAGAGAATGTATCTCAAGGTTTTCAGTGATAACAATTTTCTCTGTTTTGGAGCTCTTAATTTGAGACACCTTGAAAGGGGATCAGGCTCTGATAGTGATTTGGTGGCTGAATAAGAAATTTTCACAAACCCAGTATCTTGGCCAAAGATTTTAATAATTGTTGACCTGAGGTATTGAACCCTGAAGAAACTCTATGATTTATGTAGGCTACAACTAGTTAGTGATCTAACATAAGCCTTGAACGGGTTTGAGATTCTGATCAATACAAAATGACAGCAGAGAAGGCACACAACTGCATAGGTACTTCTGTCATGCTGCGTCTGGACTAGAAAATGTTCTTGCAAAGGATTCAAATTGTTCTCTATGATAGGAGCATAGGTAGGATGGTGGCGGTGTCAGAGAATGGGTGCCATGTTTCAGGAAAGAGGTGGACAAATTGCAGAAAGTTCAGAGAAGAACAATAAAAACGATTAAAGGTCTAGAAAACCTGAACCATGAGGGAAGATCAAAAGAATTAGGTTTGTTTAGTCTGTAAAAGAGATGACTCAAAGGGGACATGATTACAGCTTTCAGGTATCTAAAGATTGTTACAAGGAGGTGGGAGATGAATCAGTCTCCATAACCTCTGATAGGACAAGAAGCAATGGACTCAATTTTCATCCGGGGAGGTTTACGTTGGCCATTAGGAAAAACTTCTCTACTGTCAGGGGGTATGTCTACACTACCGTCCTAATTCGAAATAGGAGGGTAATGTAGTCATACCGCAATTGCAAATGAAGCCCGGGATTTGAATTTCCCGGGCTTCATTTGCATAAAGCCGGCCGGCGCCATTTTTAAATGCCGGCAGTTCGAACCCCGTGCCGCGCGGCTACACGCGGCACGGAGTAGCTAGTTCGGATTAGGCTTCCTAATCTGAACTATCTGTACTCCTCATTCCACGAGGAGTACAGCTAGTTCGGATTAGAAGCCTAATCCGAACTAGCTACTCCGTGCCGCGTGTAGCCGCGCGGCACGGGGTCCGAACTGCCGGCATTTAAAAATGGCGCCGGCCGGCTTTATGCAAATGAAGCCCGGGAAATTCAAATCCCGGGCTTCATTTGCAATTGCGGTATGACTACATTACCCTCCTATTTCGAATTAGGAGGGTAGTGTAGACATACCCAAGGTGGTCAAGCACAGAAATAAATTGCCTAGGGAGGCTGTAGAATCCCCAACGTTGGACACTTTTGAAGAGCAGGTTAGACACACACCTGTCAGAAACGGTTTAGATCACCTGTGACCTGCCCTGCAAGACCCTTGGGCTTCAGAGCCCACGCCACTTTCAGTGGTTGGCTGCTCACTGTGGCTGTGCACTGCAGGGAGAGGGGAAGGCTTTGTGTGCTGCCCTTGCCCCTCTTCAAAATCTCTCAGCACCTATTGGTTGGAGACTGGTCAGTGGGAGCTGAGAGATTTTGCTGGGTGCCAGGGGCAGTACGTAAAGCCTTTCCCTCCCCGCAGGCCCTTGGAGCAGAGAGCCACAGGGAGCAGCCAGCAATTTTGAGCAGCCTGGGATGGCAGCAGGCAGGGAGCCTGTCTCGGGGTGGGAGTGTCTCCTAGCCTTGCCTTTGGCACTTCAGCCCCTCCCTCCCCCGGCTCCCTACTTCAGGCCACCACCCCCTCCTGCCCCAGGTTATCACCCAAACCCTCTGTACCCATCTTTCCCAGGTCACAATTCCCTCCCAGACTCTGCAGCCTCTTCTATGCCCCTCCCCCAGGCCGTAATCCTCTCCTGCACCCCAAGTCACAATCCTCGCCTTCACCCAAACTCCCTCTCAGACCCTTACCCTCTCCTGCAGCTTAATCCGCTGCCCCAAGCAACCTTCTGCACCCAACCTCCATCCCAGACCCCACACCTCCTCCATAGAAAAGTGACCTTTCACCACTTACCAAAATCTTGACGTGACCCTCCCCCCCCATCAAACATTATTGCCCACTCCTGGTCTAGCTAGCGCCTTGTCAGGCATTGTGTGCTGGGGACTAGACCTGATGGCCCCTTGAGGTTTCTTGCGGTTCTGTGATTCTGTGGACAAGAGGCACCTGGGTCTACGTCTGCACTGCAGCCTGGATTGAAGCTGTGGGTGCATAATTGGCTGGATAACCGTAGTCAGAGAGCTGTTGTTAACGGTGCTAAATCCTGCTGGAAAGGGATAACAAGTGGAGTTCCGCAAGGGTCTGTTTTGGGACCCGTACTGTTCAATATCTTCATCAATGATGTAGATATTGAGATAGAGAGTACATTTATTAAGTTTGCAGATGATACCAAACTGGGTGGGGTTGCGACTTCTTTGGAGGATAGGGACATAATTCAAAATGACCTTAGCAAGTTAGAGAAATGGTCAGAGGTAAACAGGATGAGGTTTAATAAAGAGAAATGCAAAGTTCTCCACTCAGGAAGGAACAATCAGTTCCATACATACAAGATGGGAAGCGACTTTCTAGGAAGAAGCATGGCGGAAAGGGATCTAGGGGTCATAGTGGACCACAAGTTGAATATGAGTCAACAGTGTGATGCTGTTGCAAAAAAAGCAAATATGATTCTAGGTTGTATCAACAGGTGTGTTGTAAGCAAAACTCGTGAAGTCATTCTGCCGCTCTACTCTGCACTAGTTAGGCCTCAGCTGGAGTACTGTGTCCAGTTCTGGGCGCCACATTTCAAGAAAGATGTGGAGAAATTGGAAAGGGTACAGAGAAGAGCGACAAGAATGATTAAAGGTTTAGAGAACATGACCTATGAAGCCAGGCTTCATGAACTGGGCTTGTTTAGTTTGGAAAAAAGAAGATTAAGGGGGGGACATGATAGCGGTTTTCAAATATCTAAAAGGGTGTCACAAGGAGGAAGGAGAAAATTTGTTCCTCTTGGTTTCTGAGGACAGGACAAGGAGTAATGGGCTTAAAGTGCAGCAAGGGAGGTTTAGATTGGACATTAGGAAAAAATTCCTAACTGTCAGGGTGGTCAAATATTGGAATAAATTGCCAAGGGAGGTGGTGGAATCTCCCTCTCTGGAGATATTTAAGAACAGGTTAGATAGACATCTGTCAGGGATGGTGTAGATGGAGCTTGGTCCTGCCTTGAGGGCGGGGGGCTGGACTCGATGACCTTTCGAGGTCCCTTCCAGTCCTATGATTCTATGAATTTGACTTAAGGTATGTCGACTCCAGCTATGATAGTCCTATAGCTGGAGTTGTGTAGCTTAAGTCGACTTTCTGTTGTACTGTAGGTGTGGTCTTGGGTGAATTTTGAAATAATGTAGTCTACGTTTTTTAGAACTTGCTGATTCATTCTTAGTGGATGAGAACAGTGGTGTAATTTCTGATTTCCCCTCGCTTCTTCCTTTCCATCCTCCCATTTACTTTTTAGTTCTTTTTTTCTGTTTTCCCATTATTTTGGGGGGGACCAAGAAACCTCAATAAAATATAAAACAATACAAAGAAATGCAACGTATCTGCCTCTCCATAGTAACTGCGAAATGTGGAAGATTTGACAGATCCAGTAACATGTACCAGCAATGACACAGAACACTTGAGGGAACCTATTAGGTTCTGTATTTTGCGTACAAATGGGTTTGGAGGCAAAACTGCTCCCAACTGGTTTTACAGGAATATGAACTTGGTAATTAGGTCTAATGTTAGTCATTGTTTTGGATTTGCTCCCACCAGTTGCATTTTCTCGCTTGCAGTTGCATTAATGAGCAATTCCTCATGATCCTGTTCTAAATATTTTAATCTAATACGTTGTAAAGTTATGTCCAGGGAACCTGCAAATAGCCAACTCTGATGGAACGAAACTCTAGTTATAGTGAAGTGGAGACATCCAAATTGCTTCAGTGCATAATAATGGGCAAATAATAGTTCTGGTTCTAACACGTGGTGTCGTAGAGTGCACTTGTATGAAAATGACTTTGCTTTTCACAATCAATCGTCTAACAGCAGGGCCTTCCTACAGGAAAGCCAAAGGCAATTTTTTATATAAAAATTCCTCATAGTTTGAGACCAACTCCCATCTGGCAGCTTTAGGGGAGAGACAATTAATGTCCCTATCTCTTCATTTAGCAGTACTACAGATGCAGGAGCAAGACCTTGTTGTGATGATTGCAGCTGGCATGCACTGGCTTTCCCCTTTGGCAGGGTCCCACACTGTTACACTGACAGAAATGGAAGTAGCAGAATCTTGTTTGGGGGTGGCACGGGCTGGACCAGTCCCAAAGCCCCCTGCTTGTGGCTGTGACGTAGTGGGGGTACCTTGCTAGGGCTGTGGCGACCTCTGCTGTCTGTAGCAGGACCCAGCAGGGAAAGGGGGAGTCAGTATGCAATGGTGGCTCCAAACTGGTCTGACCAGCCACCCCCCATGGGGAGAAACAAAGGAAGGTGGAAGGCTGCCCTGGCTGGGGGCAGGGCCGGAGGAGAGGTGGTTAGTTCCTGTCTGGAGAGCAGGGGAGAAGGAGCTGGGGAGAGGGGCTGGGACTCCCCCATCTCAAGGGGGCACTGAGGCCTCTTAGCCCCAGTTCCATTAACCAGATTACATCTGTTCTGTGCTATATCCTGGAGAAGCAATAAACTACCTCTATTCTACTGGCTGGTGGAGTCTGTTCGTGCCATTTCGGGGTGCAGGAGACGGGGGACCCCAACGCGCCGTCACAGTGGCCTTGCTACACCCTCTCCCAGAAAAGGACTAGAGAGGTGTCCTCCAAGGAGGCTAGAATGGCTGTGAAGGGACCAGCCAATCAGGGGCCAAGAAGGCCTATAAAAAGCACTGCAAAGCACGATTGCAGTCAGTTACAGCCCAGATATGAAGGAGTGAAGACCAGTGGTGACTGGCTGAGAGTGGCAGCACCATGGACAGCTCTGAGTGGAGAGTTGGTGAGAGACTATATGATGAACTGTCATAAAGTCCTGAGATAAGGGCAAGGACACTGTTTCTAGCGGGGGAGCCCTGGAGGCATGAGTCTCTATCCGAGTGGGGAATAGACTGAGAGACTATACAGAGGGCACTGGGATGAGCCCCTAGTAAAGGAATGGGTTTGTATTTCACACAAGGGTGTGACTTGGCCAGAGGGCTGAGTAGCCAAAAAGGCTGATAAACTGAGACCGAGCAGGCACATGCGCTCGAGCCGACGGAGATGCTCGTGGGAGCTGTGCCACCACACTATAGATAAGATGCTGTTGCTGTGTTTTTTGTGAATGCAGAATTCATTTACTCTTCTTAGCTACTGAAAGTATCCACTCCACCCACTCACACACACACACACAGTTCTACAGATGGGATATAATTGCCAGCCTCAGTTGCTAATGCTAGTCCGCAGAACAAGTGTCTAGACATGAGGAGGGGAACACGAGGAGGGGAACCGGGTCATGTTGGTGCACACCGATGCTCCTGGAGGATGATTGTAGAACTGAAAGACCCATTCTTATAGTTTTGCCTTTTTTTTTGGTCTGCTTTAGTCCACAGAGCCTGTCCTGTCTCCCTGCCCAAGGTCACTGCATGACCATGAGTCATCAGTTAATGGCAAATGCGACTTTGATCTTTCTTTTGATGGGGCTTTTGTGTGACTTTCTTGGCTAGGTTTTTTTGCGGGGCTCGCCAGCGTTGTTCTTTGGTCATCAAGGTGCTGGCAGCTGGTCATTGAGACAGGCTGGAGTTGGGGACTGATCCCATTGCGCACACCAACACTCACACTTCCACATGAGATTAGATACGCACCAAACTTGTAAACAGAGGCAAGGCAGTAGAAAATGTAAAATGGGGTTCCAGTTATAGTATGGAGTCACTTCAGTCACAATGGATTAAACGTTTAAAATGGCATTTTAGATATACAATATACAGCTTGTCTCCGATTTACGAACTGGTTACAGACCAAGCAATTGGTCATAACTCGGTTTGTTCATAAGTTGGGCCTCATTGAGTTACACGCAACCACGCTGTTAGTAAGCGCGGATCGCGTTTGTAACTCGGGGTCCGCCATTTACGGCATTTTTGGTCGTAACTGCGAACGGTCGACTTACGACCTCGGGGACCGGCTGTATAACAAAGTTACCATCACAGATTCTTCAGAGGCAATTCTAAACAGGTTACTCACAAATGCATCCCAAAGTGGGCAACACTGTTTGATTTATAAAATTCTATTAATAAAAAACAAACCTGGTCCGCAATTATTGAGGTTACACAATGTTGTATTGGGAGATAGAATTCATTAAAATGGCAATTTCATTCTTGAGCACAGCAACACAAGGCTCCCTGTGCTGGGAATCCCCATGCCAGTGCACTGTATAGTAAGGGTCCTGGGGGGTTGCATACTAAAGGCTTCAGGCTTACTACAGGCTGGGGAGCAAACCCCAGCTCATTTCTAACCATCTGGATGTAAAGGGGAAAGAGCTGCTGGATTCAAAACCAGGTGGCTGCAGCAGATTAGAAGCTTTGCAGCTGATAAGCAATAGCCACGGGGATGGAGGTAGAGCTGATCTGTGCACTGCTTTGGGATCAGTGGTTGGATTCCTATTTTCCCAACTCCCTGTGCAGTGCTCACTCTGGCTGTGTGGCGGGTGGGGAGAGGAGGAGAGTTAGGTGAGTTTCACCCCCCAAGATATGAAATGCTGGGATGGGAGCTGGGTAGATCAATTGTTGTCATTTGCAACAGATGGTAGCAAAAGGCTGCTTGAAACATTTATTCAGGGCCTAATTCTGCCATGTGTCCTTTGCTCCCACTAAATCAGTGGGGGCTGAAGAAAATCTGGCACCACATCAGATATGACTCAGGGTTTGTCTACACTGCATCTGGAAATGTAATTTCAAGCTTGGGTAGATGTATGTGAGCTAGTGTAAAAATAGTACAGCCATGGCAGTGCTGAGTGGCACAGACTAGCTGTCCAAGTACAGTCCTGCATGAGAATATAGGTGAGTATTCGAGGCGCTAGCAGGTACCATGACCCACCGCTCCGCAGCCATGCTGCTATTTTTAGCATGCTAGGACAGTGAAAGCTAGCTGTCATGTTCACTTTCTGTTGCAGTGTAGACATACCCTTGGGAGAGTTAGTCTTTCAGGATTGAGGGCTTAATACAAAACCTAACAGAGTCAATAGAAAGGCTCCTGGTGGCTTTCAGGAATGCTGAGTTCGGTCCTGAATGAGAAGTGCTTGAAAATGAGGTTATACCAACAGCCATTGGTAATACAGGATTTCTTCCTACCCCCTTTTCACTGTGGATCTCAAAGCACCTTGCAACTCTAAAACCAGGCGCAATTCCATTACCATCCTGCAGACATGGATAGTAGTTACTTTGCTCCCTTGCATAGGTTTAGTGAAGTTGGCTGGACCAGTGTAAGCTCTTTCGGTCCCAGATCATATCTTTTTGTTTGTTTCTGAAGCACACAATTGACACTATATAAAAATTATGATCTTTTAAAATCCCATGAACATTCTGCTGGAGCTAGGCTCTTAATAGGATGGGCGATTACACATTTTAAAGCCCATTTACCTTTTATAATATTCATTATCTTAGATTGTAACTATTGGAGTAATATAATGGTATTACAAAACCAGCTGCCTTCAAGGATCTCTTAATCAACAAGACATAAAACTTCTCTTTCTTGTGCTGTTTTTTTCATTACATTCAATGGGCAGGAATTACTGCAAATCAACTCTTTTAAATGTATTATTTTAGGTAAATTAGACAACCCCCAAAGAAAAGACTCATATCTCTTGGTTCATAGAGTGTTAAGTGTTCTGGAAAATAATTATATTTTTATGGCAGATTAATCTGTATTTTGTTATTTAGCCTTTGAAGCTGCCCTGCTGGTTTGTTGCTTTCCTGATGCTTAGTGTGTTAGCCTTATTCTTTTAACCACAATATTAACTTGTCATACTGCAATGTGTTTGACGTGCTGATGTGCTACGGCATTAATTATACATAACGTGTTATGTCTGGGTTATTGGCTGCTGCTTTCAGTGAACTGTACCTGTGGCAGAGCTGAAGTCTTGTCAAATTGTGAAAAATGTTCATTTTTGTAGGCACCGTGCCTCTTAGTTTTTTTTATTATTATCATAATCAGGATGATGTAAAATGCGGTTACTTTCCCCCTTTCCCACACATTTCCAGTTGGCATGTAAAAAATGAAAAGTCCAAACATTGCAAAAGATGGGGTTTGCATGACAGCATATCAAATCCACCTGGCGCTGAAGAGTCATTTTCTTTGGCCGAGATTTTTCAACAACAGGAACTTAGAGTAAGGCTCCAAGTCTTGAGCGGGGTGCTCTGGTAGGGTGTACTATCCCGTTATCGGGCAGTCTAGCATTCACAGCGAGGATAGCCTGGGTGTAATCCAAGAATGCCCTGCCTTGCCTTGGGCCTAGGCTATATAATCAGGAAAGAAAGGTGAGCAAGAGATTGAGGCCCAGAAGCCAGGCTGGCTGATAAAGAACAGGCCTCGGATCACGGGCCTGAAGACTGTTTACTGACTAGACATTTGGTGGCTCTGCATGAAGGGCCTTCTGAACTGGGTTAAGTGACTCATTCTCCCACCTGACCTAAGGAAAAGGGAGAGAGCCGCCTGCCTGTCCCCTAGAACAGCTAGAGAACTAGGAACACTGCAGGTGGTTCGGGTCAGGGTGGAGGCCTTCTTACAAGGGACTTGGGGGTAGTTTTGGTCTCCCACTTCTCGGATCTTCTGCATGCATATAAATAAAGTGGTCTGACTGACTGTCAAAAGCATCCATCAGCTGCCAGCGGGGTGTGGGGTGCTGAGCAATTTTGGAAATCAGGCTGCTTATTTAGATTCCTAACTTTTTCTGAATAAACCTTTAGCCCCCATTTTTAACCATTTAGACTGTTACATAGGATAATTTCACATGGGTAGATTATTCTCCCTGCCTCCCCTTCATGGAGTGGGAAGTTACCCACATAATTTATCAATATTTATCAATGTTACTGCTCAGTAATGAGGACAGTGTCTAGTTGTTATGCAGTGCTTTTGATATTTAGCTCTCAAAGCATTTCACAGGGATTGAAACTCAGGAACAATTATTTTTAATGTTTCATTTTTATAGCATTTTCAGTCTAAAAACTGTACGTATCACTTTTTCATTAAAACCTTGCGGTGGTCACGTTGAATTGGAACTGAGTTGGTATGCCAGCTGGGCTTATAACCAGTGTCCCAGCCTGATGATCTGGGAAAGGCTGTTTTACAGATGTGATTTAACATTGAGGGCTGACTGCTTGAGTTTTGTTAAAACAGCTTGGGCTCTTTTCCTGATAATACGTTGGTAGCCTTGATGTACTGGCCAGATTCCAGGTCTGATTATTGCTTTCCGCCTAGCTAAAATTGCCCATGTGATTTGAATTGGATACAGTGGTCGTCATTTCCTATTCTCAATAGTTGTTGCCTGCTGTTTTAACAGCTGCTATATTGCACCCTAGTGACTGCTGCTGTATTCCATTGGTCGGTAAAGTGATTCCTTTTCGCAAAATCAGGGCCTTTATGCAGATACTTGGCAACGTATTCACAAAGCATCCCTGCTCAGGGAGGTACTTCAGCACGTACTTACAGTTGTTCCTGAAATGGGTGTTATTAGTAATGTGCTTATTCCCTCTGGGTAGGTCTGCTGCAGCCAGGATGTCTGATTCCCACCTGGGGCAGATCCTTGTGCTAGGTCTCTCAAGCTAGTGTGATAAAATAGCAGGCTAGTGGTTGTGGCACAGATCATAGAATAATAGGACTGGAAGGGACCTCAAGAGGTCATTGAGTCCAGCCCCCCGCCCTCAAGGCAGGACCAAGCTCCGTCTACACCATCCCCGACAGATGTCTATCTAACCTGTTCTTAAATATCTCCAGAGAGGGAGATTCCACCACCTCCCTTGGCAATTTATTCCAATATTTGACCACCCTGACAGTTAGGAATTTTTTCCTAATGTCCAATCTAAACCTCCCCTAGTGCACTTTAAGCCCATTACTCCTTGTCCTGTCCTCAGAAACCAAGAGGAACAAATTTTCTCCTTCCTCCTTGTGACACCCTTTTAGATATTTGAAAACCACTATCATGTCCCCCCTTAATCTTCTTTTTTCCAAACTAAACAAGCCCAGTTCATGAAGCCTGGCTTCATAGGTCATGTTCTCTAAACCTTTAATCATTCTTGTCGCTCTTCTCTGTACCCTTTCCAATTTCTCCACATCTTTCTTGAAATGTGGCGCCCAGAACTGGACACAGTACTCCAGCTGAGGTCTAACTAGCGCAGAGTAGAGCGGCAGAATGACTTCACGAGTTTTGCTTACAACACACCTGTTGATACAACCTAGAATCATATTTGCTTTTTTTGCAACAGCATCACACTGTTGACTCATTTAACTTGTGGTCCACTATGACCCCTAGATCCCTTTCCGCCATGCTCCTTCCTAGACAGTCGCTTCCCATCTTGTATGTATGGAACTGATTGTTCCTTCCTAAGTGGAGCACTTTGCATTTCTCTTTATTAAACCTCATCCTGTTTACCTCTGACCATTTCTCTAACTTGCTAAGGTCATTTTGAATTATGTCCCTATCCTCCAAAGAAGTCGCAACCCCACCCAGTTTGGTATCATCTGCAAACTTAATAAGCGTACTCTCTATCCCAATATCTACATCATTGATGAAGATATTGAACAGTACGGGTCCCAAAACAGACCCTTGAGGAACTCCACTTGTTATCCCTTTCCAGCAGGATTTAGAACCGTTAACAACAACTCTCTGACTACGGTTATCCAGCCAATCATGCACCCACCTTATCGTGGCCCTATCTAAGTTATATTTGCCTAGTTTATCAATAAGAATATCATGCGAGACCGTATCAAATGCCTTACTAAAGTCTAGGTATATGACATCCACCGCTTCTCCCTTATCCACAAGGCTCGTTATCTTATCAAAGAAAGCTATCAGATTAGTTTGGCATGACTTGTTCTTCACAAACCCATGCTAGCTATTCCCTATCACTTTATTACCTTCCAAGTGTTTGCATATGATTTCCTTAATTACCTGCTCCATTATCTTCCCTGGGACAGACGTTAAACTGACCGGTCTGTAGTTTCCTGGGTTGTTCTTATTCCCCTTTTTATAGACGGGCACAATATTTGCCCTTTTCCAGTCTTCTGGACTCTCCCCTGTCTGCCATGATTTTTCAAAGATCATAGCTAAAGGCTCAGATACTTCCTCTATCAGCTCCTTGAGTATCCTGGGATGCATTTCATCAGGACCTGGTGACTTGCTGACATCTAACTTTCCTAAGTGATTTTTAACTTGTTCTTTGTGTATCCTATCTTCTAAACTTAACCCTCTCTCTGCTTGTATTCACTACGTTAGGCACACCTCCAGACTTCTCGTTGAAGACTGAAACAAAGAAGTCATTGAGCATCTCCGCCATTTCCAAGTTCCCTGTTACTGCTTCTCCCTCCTCACTAAGCAGTGGGCCTACCCTGTCCTTGGTCTTCCTCTTGCTTTTAATGTATTTATAAAAGGTCTTCTTGTTTCCCTTTATGCCTATAGCTAGTTTGATAGCAGCTTGGGCTAGGCTCCAAAGTCCAGGGCAGCTGAGCGCTACATCTGAATGATTACCCGTGTCTCTATATCCCCACTGCAATTTTTAACAGTTGTGTATTCGAGATCTTCAATTCAAAAGGAGACAGTAAACACCACGGACAAGCTCTACCTCTAACTTTATTATATACCATGAATTAAAGAGAAGCAATGCAAAGTTACACCACTCTATTCCAATAAATGGGGCAGTTAGCACAGACAATACAGTAACACCGACACCTATGACAATACACAAGATATTCAGCTTGAATGATATGGATATACATGTCCCTTATTGCTATAAATCATGCACAGGGCAACTGTTAGCAAACCTACGACTGTCGGACAGCTGGTCCTGCCCTCTCTTTTCCCACGCAGAGAGGCACCCACAGTTCATTTGCTAGTACGAACAGGTCTAGCTTCTAGTTGCAGTGGACAAGGTACGTAGGGATACTTTGCCCTGTCCCTCCCCAATGATTGCCTTGCTTAAACCTATATTTATACTAGACTTGGTCACCCATGACGATGATTGACCACTCATTGTTTAGAACTACATTATTTATTTACCTACACTACACTACTGATAACTTACCCATCACTATTTCTGCTTATGATATGCTACTTTTGTAAATTGTTGACTTCGTCATGGCTAACGATATTAGGACTGGCAGGTCGCGTCTTGTACTTCGGCTTCTCTTTTGGAATGCTCCTATCTAGTTCATTGTGTTTGCTCACTGTGGTCACACTCTGCTTACCCATCTTAAGCCCAGGAAGCCATATTCTCACATGATTGCTTCAGGCCTTGCCTGAGTGCATGTATTGCACCAGATGTTATCCAGGCCTAAGCTTGCCTGATCACATGACCATTCTTCGGTCAAGACAGGGCTGTGTAGGCTTCCCCACCTTAACACAGTAGCTTGAGCAGAACCAGCTATGGTTACCGAGCAATGGTGTACCCATACCCTACAAGTTCTCCTTTAGCCGAAGCCCTGGGTTTTTGTATTTTGTATTTTCCGTTAAAAGTATTTCCGCAAAAGAGCATCGAGATTGGCACAGATGCTTTTGCACAAAAAGTGCTTTTGTGCAAAAGCATCCGTGCCTGGTATAGACGCACTTTTGCGCAAGAAAGCTCTGATGGCCATTTTAGCCATTGGGCTTTCTTGCGCAAAAAATTAAGGTGCCTGTCTACACTGGCCCTCTTGCACAAGTATTCTTGTGCAAGAGGGCTTATCCCTGAGCGGGAGCGTCAAACTATTTGCGCAAGAAGCACTGAATTCTTACATTAGAACATCAGTGTTCTTGCGCAAATTCAAGCGACCAGTGTAGACAGCTGGCAATCTTGCCAGTCTAGATGCACCCCATAAGATTGGGCCATGTGTTAATACTACCCATGCTGTTTTCGATGCCTGTCTTCTCTAACGTTGGATTTACCTAATTTCCCAAATGGAACTGAAATATCATTATTCGAGTCGGCCTGTTTAACAATAAATTTGAAGTATGATTTTTGCTGATGGCTGGATATAATTTGGTTTGCTGCTCTTCTTTTATTTTCAGGAACATTGCACCTGATTTCCTACTGTGAGTATAAATTTTGCATGACAGTCTCCTGGAGCTAGCATTGAAATAAAAATCATTCTTAATCAATAAAGGAAATTTGGTAAATGATTTATAGAGTACATTAAAATAGAAAAAAGCCAGTGAATTCTGGATCTGCTTAGTAAAATCTTTTTCAGTCCTCAGCACAAATATTTAGTTAACTTTGTTATGCAATTGTAGATTTTGTTCTGTTTGATTAAAAATTACTGGATATAAAAGTAGGGGCAATAGCTTACAAATATTAATGTTGAAGTACAATGAGTGATGGAGAATCCCAAAGTTTAGTGTTATGATTTTGGTAGGTGACATGAATCATAATTAGTGTTCTACTTTTTTTTAGACCTCAGTCTAGCAAACCACTTAAGCACATGCTTAACTTTGAGCATATGAGTAATCCCATTGACATGTTTAAGTGCTTTTTGGGTAAGTGTTTTGGTGAGAGAATTGATAATGGTATATTCCCAAAGCATCTCTGGAGAGGACTCTTATTTTTTAATCGGAAGGATTGTAAATGTGACCATAGCAGTTGATGGTTTGACATTAGAAAAATGGAGTTAATGAACTCCCATCCAAGATCCAGATATGAAATATGAAAGACTTGACTGCAGGTTTTTTCCACCTCTTAAATAATTTACAAATACAAATTGTAATAAATGGATTTCCCTGCAGTCATAACAAGCAAATGAATTAAGGCTGTAGAAGAATGAGAAATGGTTTTATGGATTTCAGCTGGGGGACAGGGGAAGAGAAGCACATAATTAAAACTGAAGATCTTAAAAATCTGACTTTTGTGGTTGTCGGTTTGTCCTGGCTGTTACAACTTGTGTTGAGAAACCTTCAGTATGTACAGGATCCAGTTGCTAAGCAGCTTGACATGAGTGAATTTCACTTTAGGTTCTCTTGCACTCCCAATACTAACTCAATGCAGGAGTAACTTGGAATGCAAACACTGGGGGAGATCTATGTTTTGGAAATAAAACCATAGGTGCGTGTTCCCTCTAGGCCAGTGGTCTCCAACCTTTTTAAGCACAAGATCACTTTTTGAATTTAAGTGCAATCCAGGATCTACCTCAAACCCAAATACTCTTGTCCCCTCCTCCTTCCTGCCCTTTCTCTGAGGCTCCGCCCCTGCACACTCCATCCTCCCTCCCTTTCACCAGACAGGGGCAGCGGGGTGGGGCACAGGATCTGGTTTTGGGCTAAGGGATTTGGAGAGTGAGAGGGGCTCTGAGCTGAGCCGGGGGCAGGGAGTTGGGGTACGGGAGGGGGTTCAGGGTACAGGCCGTGTAAGGGAGTTTGGATCCAGGGGGCTTAGGGCAAGGGCTTGGGGTGCAGGAGGGGGTACATGACTGGGGCAGGGGTTCAGGATTCTAGCTCCAGCTGGGCACTGCTTACCTCAGGTGGCTGCAGGGTGTTGGTTCAGTGGGGCTAAGGCAGGCTCATTCCGGCCCTGGCCCTGCACCACTCACAAAAGCAGCCAGCAAACCCCCTCCATCCCAAGCCCTGTGCCCCCCAATCCAATCTGTGGAGATAGAACATAGGGTGGGAGGGGGCATCCTGACAGTGCCCCTACGCTCCCTTCCCTACTCTGCACAGCAAGCAGGAGACTCCAGGGGAGGGAGGGGGCAGCTCCAAGGCAAGGGGCAGGAGGTGAGCAGCGGGGGGGGGGGGGGGGGGGGGGAGAGGCAGCTGAAGTGCCAGCACTTGGTAACCTCTTGGCCAAACCAGTCAGGATCCCCTGTCAGAGGCTCCAAGATCCCCCAGTGGATCCGGATCTACTGGTTGGTGACCCCTGCTCTAGGCCCAGGGATATTCAATTCCTCTACAATCCTACCCTGGCCCTGCTCCCACCCTCTCTTCCTGTTCTTCTCTAGCCCCCCTTCCCTCAAGTTCCTGCCCCTGCCCCACCTCTTCCCTGCCACTGTAGCATGTCAGGTGAAGATATTTTTGCTCATGGGAAAGGGCTCTCCCATCGGCATAATACAACCACCTGTGGGAGGGGCTGTAGTGTGTACAACCCCCACATTACAAATGTCTGAACAGTGTATGTTTTTGGATCCCAAGTGATGGTAGTTGCACACAAAACAGATAGCCTCCTCTGTTTTTGCATTAATGACTGTGATGGCCATCCTAAAGAGAAGTGAAACTTCATTGCCGTGTGCTACTCGTGTTAAAAATGAAGCAGTTTCCCTTAAAAGTTTAACATCTGTGTGGTAGAAGCCTTGACAAATATTACAATTTTGACTGGTAGGAGGGCAGAAGCATCAGAGTTCATTGTGTTGCTGCTCGCAGTCAAACTGCAGTTCTTCTTTTGGGAGCATTGGAACTTTAGGGGAGAGTCTTGTACAACAGCAAATACACACTATTAGATAAAACAAATGGCTGAAAAGGGATTGCGCGCATGTCCTGTTGTGTGATTATTACTCCTTGGAGTAGTCTAGGTGGTATAGTTCACTTGGGGTGGTGTCGTTGAGAGCCTGGAAATGCAGGTGTTCTAGTGAATTAAGAAAAGGCTAGTTTGAGCTCTCCCAGAGGCTGGAGTTAATTAAGCCCAGAACAGGGTATAGATCACTTCACTCTCAGAATCAAGAATCTCTTTGCTAAAACTCAGTTGCCAGATTGCTTTATAAATGCTTGGAAGCTACTGCATTAAAATTAGGGGATGGCATCTGGAATTTGTTGGCGCTCATGACTGTTGAATTTATTTGCCGTGTCTTGGATTAGTTTTGTGCATATTGCTTATCGTAAGATGATGCATGGCTACAGCTTTCCTTTATAGCACATCCCTATAAGAAGCAATTGCTGCTGCATGATACGGAGCAACGTTATGATATCTTTCTTCAGGACTTAAGTTAGATTGCTTTTGGAGTAAGATGCTCTTCCACCTGAGAAAGGGCAACAAAATCTGGGTGCTGGAAATTGTATTTTTCTATTTGCAGAGGTGCTGCCACTCTAAAAGTTAACCTTGTGTACTGCTCCCATGTTTGTAATAAATGACTTGCCAACTGAAGCACTGGGCATAAAAACTGTACACGTGTGTAAGTATTTAAGGCATTCTATGTTTTTATAAGGGTTACTATTCGGCAACTCAGATGCTTTTAAAATGTCTCAGGCCAAGATGCAAATCAAGGCTCTTTGTCAAAGAGTGAGCAGAAAATATTAATGAAAAATCCAAGTAGGAATAAGAGATCCTCCGGAATAGGGCTTTATTCCGGAGGATCGCGCCAGTCTGGACGCTCTTTTCCGGCTTTTCCCCAAGCCGGAAAAAAAGCGGCGGCCATGTTTATTTAAATCCCGCGGGGGATATTTAAATCCCCCGCGCATTTCCCTATTCCAAAGTTCGAAATTAGCATGCCTATTCCGAAGAAGGGGCCAGTCTAGATGTAGCCCTAGTGTCTCAATGAGAGAGGCAAAGGGATTTCTCCAAATCTGTTGGAATCCGGTGCTCTGCAGTGCGCCAGAGCCAGAGGTGTGTTAGCTTTAGTGTATTTCTATGGCGCTGGCCATGGGAGGTCCTGCTTTTGGTTCCCTAGCAACACAGCTCATGGAGATGAGTGGTGAGTTCTGATTTGATAGAGTTTTGTATCTGCTTTGCACAGATATGCACAAGATGCAGGGCAATGGGGAGTCAGGCTTGAGGTCTCATCTTGAGTACTTACAGCTGAAATCAGTTACAAATGTTCAGCTTCAGCATTGCTTTTCTAACTTGTATTATGGATTTCATGCCTTCCCCCTCCCTTTTTCCTCTTGCTCCTAATAATGGTGCAGGACCATTTATAGTAAGCAGCAACTGAGATATACATCCTCCCCACCCACCCCCAACTGAAATTAGAACTGGCATGGCCTTTGAAGAATAATTATATCCAATCTACAAAAAGATGAATGTTAAGGAGGAGAGAATTAAAAAGAGATGAAGAAAAAAAAAGCCTAATCCTTCTTGGCTATTGAAGCAGGATGAGATCACTTTGTCAAGATGACATGCAAAACCTACATTAGCAGATTCTAGAATGATGGATAGTAAAGACAGCGCTGTCTCTTACATCGGCTTGAGTTGATTACGGAGATGTGTGGGATGGTTTGGCTTTGCAATTTGGGCAAAGTCAAATCTTGTACCTAGAGGAAATGCTCTCTTGTAAACTGTATAAGATTGGGAAAATTCCTGACATGATTGAAAAGTGAAATTAAATAGCATGGGAAAACTCCAGAAAGTTTCTGTTCCTCTGTCCAACACAAGTGGTAAGTGTCGATTATGTTCTCTGCCACTCTTGGTAGTGAGTTATGCAGTTCTACCCCTGTTGATGGTAACAGGATTCAAAGGCTATGTCTAGACTACAAAGAAAAGTCAGAAAAAGATATGCAAATTGCAAACTGCAATTTGCATATCTTTTCCCACTTTTCGTTCAAAAGAAGCTTTTCCAAAATACATGGCACCAAATTTTGGAAAATCCCGCTCTTTTGAGCCATCCCTTCTTCCTCTTAAAATGAGGTTTATAGGGATGGCAAAAACACAGCCGCGTTTTTGGAAATATTTCTGAAAAAGCAGACGCGTTCCTTAGATGTGGTATTGCTTTTCCGGGATACTTCTGGTATCTACATGTTGCCAAAGTCTCCTCTGGCAGAAAAAGTTTTAGCTCCTTTTCTACTGTGTGATAGCTTTGGATTCCAAAGCTTTTTATTATAGGACTTTGATTACATTATTGTTCTGTGTGATCTTCATTGGTAATTGGAAGAGAAACGAGTTGGTTGCATGATAATAATACAATAGGAAAATGCTATTTTTCATCAAGGTTCCTATTGCATAGAGTTGTTTGAAATATATTTACCTCAAGGAGACGAGCCAGCCCCTCCTTAATTAGTGTAATATAGTAGTATCAGAGGGGAGAAGATTAGTATAGTATCTTTGAGTCTCTGAGATGCCTAGACTTGCTTGGTTAATGTATCCCCTGGTGTAATAAAAGTTTAAGAATTTTGAAGAAGTTGGTTGTGCCATGTGGTATTTATTAAACAGACTTCTAGTATGACATGATCCCTGATCAAAATACTGTATTAGGGCTGATTTTAAATAACTGATTAGCACTTTGAGCTTCAGAAAAATTTGTCATCAGCAAATTAGTTACGTCTCAGAAGTCGGGCCTGATTTGATGTGCTAGGGTGAATGTTCTCTCGATGAGGAGTCTAAGGGGAAAAAGAATAGTGAGGCTAGGAGGAAAAAATTCTGGCTGAGTGGCAGTGGCCCTGTAGTCCCATGCATAAGGTCTCAGTGCCTGAAGTGGGGAACCAGCAGGGACAGGATCTGTCACTGCTGGTTAATTGTGCAAGGGGATTGCTATACAAACCCTCCCCTCCCTCACAGAGTCTTCCAACTCCCACTTGCCTTAGCATCAAAAGAAATCAAAACAATTCCCCCAAAATGAAATGAAATCTAGAAAGTTTCACAGAATTCTATTTTTATACAGGGATCATCCAGTTTCTTTAGCCTGACCTTACGCAAATGATCACCTATTGCCCTTCCACTGCCAGTTTGATCTGAAGAAGGGCCTATAATTTTATTTAGAGTCAAAGAGCAAAAATTTCAAAAGCATCATTTGTTGCTGAGCAAAGTTCCCTCTAAGCTGTGCAGCTGAGTGGCCATGCAGCTGTGTTCTGAGCCCCGCACAGCAGTTCAAAGCTGATCGGCAGGCATGGGGCTTCAACAGTTAAATGCTGCTTGCCGTGTGCTTGAAATGGAAGACAATCAGCCTGCGAGGAGGAAGGGAGTAATTAATTGGGTTGGGGAGAAAGTCCCTGTGATGGGATACTCCCTCCTGCCCCCACTGGCAGACGGGGGGCCCCGAGTCCACAAACCCAGATACTTTCTACTCCTCTTGAACCTGGCTCACTGGCCTATGTCAATAACCACAGTCTCAAAGTATGGCCTTTTAGGCAAGGCCCTCCGGCCTGAGTCCATAAACGCAGTCTCAACGTATGTCTCTTTAAGGCAAAGTCTGCGCTGGCCGATCAGGATTATAACGGGGCCACACCCCTGGTAGGGGGACCCGGGCCCACCCTGCTCCACTGGGTCCCAGCCCAGGGCGCTGTGAGTGGCAGGACGGCGTGCCACTCCGGCAGCGGGGAAGTCCTTCCGAAACAAGCTGAGGTTCCCGGGGCAGGAGAGGCGGCTCCCGCTCCTGCCCTGGGCCACTTCTTACCTGGTCTGCTGGAAGTGCTTTCCACGTACTGGTCAGGTTTGCTGCCCTCCCTGGGGCAACGTTGCCTCGGCGGGCGGCCTCTGCGATGCCCCAACTCGCTTCGGCATCTCCGCTGGCTTCTCCTGGAGTCTCAGGTCGCTGCTGGTCAGGAGCTTCCGTCAAAGATCCTTCTCCTCCAGCTGCCAGCTCAGACTGAGCCCTTCCCCAGGCTTTTATAGTTGAGCTGCAGCCTGGGCATGCTCAGTAGGGCTGCGGGGGAAGGACCTCTGCAGCCAGGTAACCCTGGCTGGGCCCTGCGGATTCAGTGCTGGGCTGTCTTGCCCATCACAGTCCCCTCTGCCAGAGAGGAGAGAGACAGAGCGTGAGAGAACTGGGCGGAGGCAGAAATCCAGCAGTGTCTTCAGTCCTCCTGGGCTGGGAAGGGGGAGGTAAAGGGGCTGACTGCATGGGGTAGGTGAGGGAAGAAGGGAGTGATTTGAGTGCTGACATCTGTGCAGTGAGGTGGAGGCAGGGGGCAGTTTTTTTGGAGTGTCTGACTCACTGCAGTCCTCTCTGTTAGGCTGGTTTGGGGGGCAGGGAAGTTGTGTGGGGGGGTGTTCACTAGGAGGACATTTGCATGATTACATTTCAAACAAAGTTTGGATACAAGTGTTAATGGCTTAAGATAAGACAAAAGATTCTTTTAACAGTTTCGGGGGGGGGGGCATGTTAGTCTGTAGCTGAAAAAAACATTAAAAAACAGCGAATAGTCTTTGGTGTTGCAGGATTATTTATTATTTAATTGTTTTAACAGAAATGTTTTTGGAGTGTTGCAGAACACTGAACGTAATGATTGTTTTTAACTCCTGTGTTACTAATTAATACATAGTAAACTCTGTGGCATTAAAGCCAGATCTTTGTTCTCTGGTAGAGTTCTGGCTTTTATGAGTCAGAAGTAGCAAGTGTGATGCTAGTTGGTTTGTAGGATGAAACGGTATTTGCAAGCTCTTTGAAACATGAAGATGTCTACAGAGCTTGAAGCCAGGTGTTAATTTGTTCTGGAGCTTCTATTCTTCCAATGGAAGAAGGCTAATTCCCTACCTTTGTACAGCACCTTTGTAGTCACTAAGCCTAAGGGTATCTCATAGCAACTAGTCAAAGGTGTCTTGTTTTAATATATTTTATTGCACACATATGGACTGTTTAAAATATATGTACATATGGTGTGTGTGTGTGTTTGTAAAATGCGTGTTTTGTTTCTTTTGTTGGTGCACATCAACATGCTACCTCAATATTGGTGGTGCACATGAGAACATTCAACCCGTCCAAAAGAAAATTCAACCTGCCCAAGGATAGAAAATTTTAGAGGGACACTGTTGCTGAGTCTTATTTTCAGAAGTGACCTAGGCTCTTGAGAATCTATCACTTAACGTTGTTGTTGCTCATCATGACTGAAATTTGCAAGTGTCACAAATGTGCTGACTCTACAGAAATATACTCAATATATTAAGCTATTGTAAATGGCTCATGAAATAAGTGTTATAGAAGAAAGAAAGAGCCTGAAGCATGGACCTATTGCTTGAACCAAAGTAAGCAAGATTTATACTCTGAGTAACAGACAAGCTGTGTAAAAGCAGATGTTTGCCTGCCAGTCAGTGTCTCGTGGCAGTAGAACTGCTAGCACCGATAAAAGCACATGAAATATGTAAATACCTCCCACCAGTTCACCCAGCCGAGTTCACAATGAAATTGTTTGGAACAACAAGGATGAAAGCATAACAATGCGTAGTGAACGCTTTGGAGGAAAGTACAAGGGGAGGTACCAAATGTGTCATTAATGTGTAAGATGATCCGTATGGTGTGTATCATAGATTGTTCGTTTCTGTCTATAAATGTTGGGGTAACTTGGTGTAACTCTTCGGCCAGTCTGGGGGCAATAGTGAAATCCATACTATTGATTGAGCCATGTCCATTGTTATGGGTACAAACACATAGGGGCTCAGAGGCCATCTGGCTACCGATGACTATTACTGTACTTTGTTTGACAATAAACCTGACTCGGATGCCTTCATATCTTATATGAGTTTGTGATCTTTGAGGGCTCTTGTGAAGTCTACTATACTCGTTACCTGCGCAGAGCTGGCATGATGTATGGAGGAAGCTTACAAAAACACACACAGCCAAATGTTTATCATCACTGAAGGAACAGGAGACCTGTCAGGATGCCACACCATTGAACCCTAAATTCACTGCATTGCTCTCCTGACCTACATGTGGGTATAAAAATGTACATTTGCACTATCAAGCCTACGAAATACTGACCAAAAAAATCTATAAAAGCCACATTGGTGTGTCAGGGAGATGCTAACTGCATACATGCAGAAATTTGGTAAACATAAAATACTCTTTTTGGAAGGTTGCAACATAATGCTTCTTTATTTCTTAGAATCAGGAACCGTAACATACAAGAACCAAAATACCTGAAGCAAAATGCAGGACAATGTAGCACTTTAAAGACTAACAAGATGGTTTATTAGATGATGAGATTTCGTGGGCCAGACCCACTTCCTCAGATCAAATAGTGGAAGAAAGTAGTCACAACCATATATACCAAAGGATACAATTTAAAAAAATGAACAAATATGAAAAGGACAAATCACATTGCAGAACAGGAGGGGGATGCAGGGGGGGGGGGGAAGGAAGGAAGGTAGGTAAGTGTCTGTGAATTGATGATATTAGAGGTAGGGAGAGTGGGATGTTTGTGAGTAATGGTATTAGAGGTGATAATTGGGGAAACTATCTTGGTAATGGGTGAGATAGTTCAAATGTTTGTTCATTCCTTTTTGGAAAGTGTGGAATTTTAACATGAATGACAGTTCAGAGGATTCCCTTTCAAGTGCAGATGTAAAAGGTCTTTGTAGCAGAATGCAGGTGGTTAAGTCATTGAGAGAGTGTCCTTTCTGGTTAAAATGGCAAGAAACTGTTTTTTCTTTGTGATCTTGTCTGATATCTGTTTTGTGGGCATTAATCCTTTGGCGAAGTGTCTGAGATGTTTGTCCAATGTACATAGCAGACGGACACTTTCGGCACATGATAGCATAGATTATATTTCTGGATGCGCAGGAATATGTGTTCTTGATCTTATAACTCACTTGGTTAGGTCCAATAATGGTATCAGCAGAATGAATATGTGGACAAAGCTGGCAACGGGGTTTGTTGCAAGGGAAGGTACCAGGGTTGGTATTAGTGTGGTACGTCCTGTGGTGGTTGGTAAGAATCATCTTGAGGTTAGGTGGTTGTCTATAGGAGACTATGGGTCAGTCTCCCAGACCCATACAACCGCATCTGCTCTAATCCCACTGACAGAGACCAGAAGCTTCAGGATCTCTACCAAGCATTTATAAATCTCAACTACCCACCCAGAGAAATAAAAAAGCAAATTGAAAGAGCCAGACGAATACCTAGAAACCATCTACTTCAAGACAGACCCAAGAAAACCAACAATAGAACACCACTTGCCATCACCTACAACCCCCAACTTAAACCTGTCCAACACATTATCAATAAACTACAGCCTATATTGGAACAGGATACCATACTCAAAGAGGCTCTGGGAGACAGACCCATAGTCTCCTATAGACAACCACCTAACCTCAAGATGATTCTTACCAACCACCACAGGACATACCACACCAGCTTATTGTAGTAAGAACTTCTTGGTTTATGCATCTGGTTTTGTTGTTGGGATGAAGCAAATATGAAGAAGAGTTTTAGAATTGCTGATGAATGTTGCCATGTTGTCCAGGATGCATTATCTCTGAATACCAGAATGTATTGTATGAAGGATACACCTTATTTCAAATGTAGCCGCTTTACCTTAGGTAGATGGACATTATAACGTAGTAGTAGTTTTCTGAAATACCTGTTCTCTTTTAATGATTTTAAAGTTGATCTGACTCTTACAGCTGTGAATGGATTTGCTTCAGTGTGCTTTACTGTTCTTTTCTCATGCTACACTCCCAGCAGTTCATTAAGATCTGAATCAGTTGGTTATCTAATCTACCTTGATTATAACTTTGTGATGATGGGAGCTAGTTTTTTTCCTTCTGTAATTATGCCCCATGACTGTTGAATGAGCTTTCTGCTGCTGTTGATAATTATTGGTCTATGTCGATATTTTAAACCAAGCTAAAGGAACGTTCTGTATGTTTCCTGCTGCTTTTAATTGTTGTTAATTATGGATATTTTCGTAGAGTTGGATTGTACACTGCCCTCAACTCCCCCTATCAGGGAAGAATTGTGTTTTGTGTTGTGGGAGCAAGGCAGAATTATTCACTGGCATATGTTGTTTTCTTTCTCCAAAGTGACATGTTTGTATCTTCCATTTCTACCACTTCTAATTTGCTGATTTAGCTTGGTCAGTGACAGAGGAATCCCATTTAGAATAAGAGCATAGTATATTAGGGATGTGAATATTTAACTGGTGAAGGTTAACCAGTGGGGGCTGGAGTCTCCAATTCTGGGAGACTCTGGTTCAAATCGGGTAGGGGACGGCAGCACCAGAGGGAATCACCAGCTATTTCAGACAGCTGGCAGTTCACTCTAGGTGCCACATGTAAGGTTGCCAGGTGTCCGGTATTGTACCGGACAGTCTGGTATTTGTGTGCTCTGTCTGGTAAAAAAAAAAAAATCAGAAAATACCAGACATGTGCAATGTCCCCCCGCCAGCTCTGCTTCCCGCCTCCCCATCCCCCCCCTACTCCCAGCCAGCCTCCTCCTCACTTGTGTGTTGCCAGGAGCCTGCGCCAGACAGGCAGCAAGTTCCCAGGTCAGTTCCGCTCCCCGCCGGCCGATTTGCTCACCCCCTTCCCTCCCGGTTCTCCCTCACTTCCCCTCCTGATCTTCCCCGGCCAGCCCCCCAGGACCCGCCCCCAGCTCTGCTTCCTGCTGGCCCATTCCTCTTCTTTGTCTCCCGCAGCCAGCGCCGCTGCACCTCTCCCCGCCCCTGCCATCTCTGCTTCCCACACCCCCTTCCTCCCGGCCCCCCTTCCTCCCGGCCAGCGCCGCTGCACCCCCCCGCCAGCTCTGCTTCCTGCCCCCTTCCTCCCAGCCCCCCCTGCTGCACACACTCCCCCTTGCCAGCTCTGCTTCCCTCTCCCCCTTCCACCCCCCCCGCTGTACCCCTCCACCCCCTGCCAGCTCTGCTTCCCGCTCCCTCTTCCTCCCGGCCACCCTCATGGCCCCCGATCCCCTCCCCAGCTTTGCTTCCTGCCCCCCCTTACTCCCGGCCAGCCCCGTCCCCTTCCGGCTGGTTCCCCCTCCCCCGATATCCCGCGGCCAGCCCTGTTCCACCCAACCCCCCCCCGCCACGACCAGCCCTGCTTCCCGTTGGCCCCCCCATCTCCCCTGACCGCCCTGTTGCCGCCCCCTCCCCCCGTTAGCTGTTTCCAGGCTCCCCCCTTCCCAGCCAGCACCGCTCCCTTCCTGGATGCCCCACCCCCCAATGAAGCGTGCTCAACGCCTCTGACGACAGAGGCATGTAGTCTAGACCCACCCTTAGAGACTACCTACACTTTTTCCTACTCACACATTCTGATGAAGCCAGGGGATCTGTTTTTGGAGAGCTCATTTCTTCCCTCTGCTCCTGGAGAAGACCCCCCGTCTCTCCCTCTAACAAAGGAGACTGTTGCTCCCCAGTATGAAAATCTTTAGCTATATTTCTGTGCCAAGTTGCAGATGGAGCAGCAGTCTATTAGGAATGGTAAGAACTGAATCATAGACACAAACACAATAGCACTTATATTTTCTTAAACTAAATTTTATGTTACCTAATGTTTTACATTTTGCAATTGCAGCAGTCCCCTGAGATGTACTGGCTGATGGCTGGCCTGAAAACTCTTTAAAATGTTCATTTGTATTAACTCTGACGGGTCCTCAGAACACTAAATGTGGGGTGTCTTTAACTTCTACAACTAGCTCTTATCGTCCCTCTCCCACTGTCATTTTGATGCAGACCTGTAAGGATGCCGAATTGTGGTTATCTAGTTAATCGTGTAGTCTCATCTTGTGATGGCAGCCCCTGTTCTTGGTGGCCAGGGGTGTTTGCAGACAGCAGCTCCTGCACACTACCAGCCCTAGCCACCATGAACAGGGGCTGCTCATCAGGGCAACAGCCCCTGCTGGGGGTGGGGGTGCAGCTCCCCTCTGCGACTCATGCAGACAGGGGCTACTTTCGGAGCAGCCTCCCCCATCCCCATCCCCATCCCCATCCCCATCCCCATCCCCTCACTGCCTCTGATAGAGACAGCAGGGTGGGGGGCATGTGGTATTGTGGAGATAGTGTTGGGGGGAACTGGCTTTTAAGCTGGCTCCTGTCCCCGCCCCCTCCTTTCATACAGAGGCAGCAGGGGAGGGGGAAGCGAGTAGTCGAATGCTCCACTCGACCTTATGCTTATTGGGCAGTCGGGCAGCCTGGCTCAGTTCTGGCTTACGCCGGGTCCAGGAGCTCTGTCCCCTCCCAGCTTCCCCCAACAGGTGCTGGGCCACCTTTATCAGAGGTAGCCGCACAGGCGACAGGCAGCCTCCATGACGGGAGCTGGTTTTGAAACTGCCTCTCCTTGCAGACCTCCTGCCTGGCACCCCAGAGAGGCAGCAGGGTGGAGTGGCTGGAGCGCACTGGCTGCTGGCCCTGCCCCTGGGGACTGTAGAATAGCTGACTAACTGATAAGAGTTCATAAGGTTACTTGACTGTTGAGTTAACCGATATTTAATATCCATAGTGACAATTCAACAGTACTCAAACGGATAGCACATTCCCAAATTGATACCAAGTGGATAGAACATTCCCAGTGTGATGCCTTGTGAATTGCACTTAGATCAGGGCAGAACCAAAGATTTCTGAAGTATCAAAAATTCACTTAGGCTAAGGAGCACACAACCCCTGCTACATACAGCAGCTATTTCCATGATTTTACAAAGAGACTCTTGCCCCATTTGTGTCTTGGTTAATTTTTTCCCATTTTTATTTTGTTGTTATTAACGTACACAATCTTACCATACATGTATTAATAAATATTATTCTTTGTTTTCTGTATTTGTTACATTGAAAAGATGTTTCTTTGGTCAAATCCTGTAGATTTTTGTTCATATTCCCAAAAATGCTAACTATAGCTCCTAAAATCTAGCTGATCCTGATATAAAGCTATCTGTTACATTCCTCACCCATTGAATGGATTTCACATATTTCATTTCTCCATCTACATGCTGGAGAATCTGTCCTTTCCCAAAAAGGGGCTGTTGTAGGTCTGACTTTTGGCAGTAATTGTGTTATCAATGTGTCCTTCATTGAGTCAGTAACCTTCTTTAGACTGTAAACTAGTAGAGTTGCTATTCGTTCTGTGAGTAGCCTAAATAGAGTGGGTAATTTTTCTTCCCTGGAATTCAATCTCCCTATTACGATGGGGATTATTGAGACGGTGATGGAAATCCAAACAAACAGGCATCTCCACTTTTTAATGAACATTTTCTGCTGGAGTTTTAACATCTTGGCAGGCAATAGCTTCCTTCTCTGAGTCACTGAAGATTTGTGCGTGTGTATGAGCAGCATGTTGCACTTTCAGGCAGGGTGCACAGATCCGTGATTGCATTTGGAGCATTTCCTTCTTGACTTGGGCCCTTTGCATTGACAGGCTTGTATTAAGAGCTATTATTTTACTTACATGTCATTTTCCAGACCTAGCTGATCCTTGGGGAGTAATTTCTGGTTTAATGGGCGGCTCTTACTACAGTTAAAAGGCAGAGCTGCAGCGGTCCAGAGCCAACTTCACATTCCTCGGCCGCACCTTCAAAACTTGGTGTTGGGGCCTTGGGCTTTATTGGAGGGGCCTTCACTCTGGTAAGAGGAGGCTCTCGAGCATGTCTTCCCATTACAATTGTCACCATTCCTGCCCCTGCGCCTAGTGGAATCCTGCCTGGGCCCAGGTTGGTATGGTCGTGGGGATGGCTGGGTTTAAGCAGCCTTCTCTCTGGGGCCGGGGTGTGGATGCCCAGGGACTGATGAGTCACATTCCTCCCCTTGGGTCATCTTCCCTTTGTCAGTCGTCTATTCTGATTCTTCCATGCCTGGGTGCAGATGACATTGAACCTTTGGGTTCCAGACACAGTGGGAGTGGGATAGTCTAGCCTAGGGGTCACCAACCAGTAGATCGGGATCCACTGGGAGATCTCGGAGCCTCTGACAGGGGACCCTGACTGGTTTGGCCAAGAGGCTAGCAAGTGCAGTCACTTCATCTGCCCCCCCCCCCCCCCCCCCCTGCTGCTCACCTCCTGCCCTTTGCCTTGGAGCTGCCCCCTCCCTCCCCTGGAGTCTCCTGCTTGCTGTGCAGAGTAGGGAAGGGAGCGTAGGGGCACTGTCAGGATGCCCCCTCCCACCCTATGTTCTATCTCCACAGATTGGATTGGGGGGCACAGGGCTTGGGATGGAGGGGGTTTGCTGGCTGCTTTTGTGAGTGGTGCAGGGCCAGGGCCGGAATGAGCCTGCCTTAGCCCCACTGAACCAACACCCTGCAGCCACCTGAGGTAAGCAGTGTCCAGCTGGAGCTAGAATCCTGAACCCCTGCCCCAGTCATGTACCCCCTCCTGCACCCCAAGCCCTTGCCCTAAGCCCCCTGGATCCAAACTCCCTTACACGGCCTGTACCCTGAACCCCCTCCCGTACCCCAACTCCCTGCCCCAGGCTCAGCTCAGAGCCCCTCTCACACTCCAAATCCCTTAGCCCAAAACCAGATCCTGTGCCCCACCCCGCTGCCCCTGTCTGGTGAAAGGGAGGGAGGATGGAGTGTGCAGGGGCGGAGCCTCAGAGAAAGGGCAGGAAGGAGGAGGGGACAAGAGTTTGGGTTTGAGTAGATCCTGGATTGCACTTAAATTCAAAAAGTGATCTTGTGCTTAAAAAGGTTGGAGACCCCTGTTCTAGCCTAATCTGCTCCCTCCCATCCTCTCACCCCCCTTCCCCATCCCTCTTCAGGGATCCCTCTCGAGCAGCTTCTTAAGCAGGAGGTGCAGTTGCTTCTTGCACTAGGAGCAATAGAGGAGGCTCCCCCAGAGTTCAGGGGCAAAGGGTTCTATTCCTGAAATTTCCTAATCCAGAATGTCAAAGAAAAGTCTTTGGCCCTTACTGGACCTCAGGGGTCCCAGTGCCTTTATAAAAGGCTGCCTGTGTCTGCCCAACATATATTGTCGTGTATCATGGCCTGCATCCAGACCTGTTATGACCTCACTAAAGTGCCAGCTTTGGCACAGCCCATTTCACTAATGCCCAGGCCTCTTCAGTGGCTTTCGTGGCACACGTGCCCATCCTGGCAGGCTGGCCACCTGGTTCTCCATACACACACTCAGCAATCATTATGTCACCTTCCAACAGCCTAGGGATGATGCAGCCTTTGGCAGAACTGTGTTGCAGTTCATTTCCAATTAGTCTCCGAGCCTACTTCCTTTAATTCGGCTTGGGCTTCACCTCGTTGGAATGGACACGAGCAGTCACTTGAAGTAAAAACAGTTACCTGCCTTTCCTAACTGTTCTTTGAGATGCATTGCTCATGTCCATTCCAAATCCTACCCACCACCGCCTCGTGGCAGTGTTTCAGCAAGAAGGAACAGAGGGAGCCGACGCAGGGGTATATATGTGCCCCCATGGAGGTGCCATTCCAGGAAGATCCCCTGCCAGCCCAGCTGGTACCGCGAAGGGAAAAACCTTCTGACAATTGCAACTGCACACCCAAATGGAATGGACGTGAGCGACACATCTCGAAGAACAACAGTTAGGAAAGGCACGTAACTATTTTTAGAGAGTCGAGGAACACAGGTGATCCACAGTGCAAATCAAAAATAGTCAGACATGCAGTAGAGCCAAGGTTTTACTGAAGTTTAGATTTTTTTGTAATCTTTCGTTTCCTTTCCCACCAATTATCTTGTAAAAGATGCTGTACCTTAGCATTCCCATTGTTTGCCCTCTCTTTAATAATCAATTCCATGACCTTGGTGTTATCTCTCTTGCTGAACTTTTCTTTTGCTATTTCAATTCTATCACAAAAGCCTTCACCTTACTATTCCCAGAAGGCAACAAGGTTATGAATAATGGAGAGCCAGGGAAAGACAGATACTTCATTCATGCCAAACTCTGCGTTTAGCAATCATTCCCTCTTCTTGATGCGTCAGGGTACTTGTCACATAGACTAGAGTCTATTAGCAGTGATATCACCATTAAAGTAAATTAAATTAATGTTATTAGTGGGTTTTTATTGATTATCTCAGCTGCTACAGATGGGCTTTCTGTGCATTGTAACTAATCCAGAATTTGGCAGCAAGCGTGGCAGCTTTCCAGAGAGATGATGTTGGTTTCCTGTAAAATGTATGTTAATCTCAAATTTCTTCTCTTTTATAAGGTTTTGTGTTAGTTTATTGTATCAAACAATTATTGACTCCTAATATGCAAGGTCCTCATAGAGGTGTAACCCTTCAAGCAGCTTTTAAGGCTAGCAATGATATTTTTCTGCCTAAGTCTGATTGAAAGTGAAGAGTAATTATGTTCCTAAGACCCAAGGGTCTCTAGGCCCATAATTGTCTTTGATTTCAATAAAAACTAGGGGTCTAGTTACCTTGGAGGATATGGGCCCAATCACTTGTCTTCAGGCACTCAAATTCTACCCTTTTTCCTTAGGTACCATGGTGACTTTCCTGCGGCTTTTTGCTCATAAGAGGCAGAAACATTGAGGTACAAAGGCCTGGATTTTTAAAGGCTTTGGTAGGTGCCTATCTGCATCTTTAGGCACTTAATTACCTTTTAAAATGTGGCCCCAAATGCTTAATATTAACTAAAAGAGCAATCACTCTTCAGCCTTTGTTTAAACTGTTTTAGACTGCTGGTCCTTTGTTTATTAGTGATTTGAAATGCATTCTATTACATCTGTGTCCTTATAGATATAAGCACTATCGATTTGTATACACTATAGATTGGAGCGGTCTTCTAGTTTATGTAACAGTGAAAGTTTCATAAAAATCAAGTGAGAAATGATGTTACATGGAAACAAGATACATAGAGACCTGAGGAAATGTGATGCTTCTGGGAATTGGGAATGGTACTCAAAATGATCTGGCTGTCACAAGGCAATGTTATCTAGTGGATGGAGCACTGTGATGGGAGTCAAGAGTTCTGGGTTTTGTTCTGGACTCTGCCACTGACTTAGTGGATGATTTTTGGGCAAGTCACTTCACCTTCTTGGGCCTGTTCCCCTATCTGTAAAAAGTATCAATCTCCTTTTCACAGCATTTTGAAATCTACCAGTGAAAAATTCTGCATAAGTAATCTAGATATTATTATTGTTATTTATTAGAGTTCGGTATCATTATTAGCATATATGTCTGGAGTGAGGAAATATCTATAACAAACTGGCTACTGTGTATATTTGTACAACTCACCTTCACTGGATGGAATTAGAATGTCTTATTAAATTCTGCCCTAGGCTCTGTAGTGCTATCAGCTGGAGAAGAATCTCTTCAGACTGAAGAAGTAAAGGCCCGATTCTTCAGCTACAGAAATATCAGATTTCTCTCCCTATTTTTGCTGTGGAATTCTGGCTGTGGTATTTAGCCTAGGGACAACAGTGAATTCTTAGGTTGCTATGGATTTGTTGCATTATCTTTTTGAAGTAAGCTGGGACTGTTGTAATATTGTACAGTGTATTCGCTGTCAAGGATGTAAAATGAGGTAATTGAAAACATTTTGCTACCAGATTCTTTTAGAAATACAGGCAGTCCTCGGGTTACGTACAAGATAGGGACTGTAGGTTTGTTCTTAAGTTGAATTTGTATGTAAGTCGGAACTGGTACATATTGTAGGGGAAACTCTAGCCAAACATTTCTCCAGAGCTCAGTTTTATTCTCCCACACCTCACTTCCCTCAGTCCTTTATTCTCAAGCTGAGGTGTCTGCTGAGAAAAGCTGCTCCGCGTCTCCCTGATCTGCTGGGGGGGAGCGCTAGCTTTGCGTCTCCCTGGTCTGCGGGGGGGAGCGCTAGCTTCGCGTCTCCCTGGTCTGCTGGGGGGAAGCAGCTAGTGCGGGGTTGCCTCACCCCGTTTGTAAGTAGGGATCCGATGTAAGTCGGATCCATGTAACCTGGGGACTGCCTGTATACTGAAAGATTAAGGAGCTGGTGAATAAGGGGGGGAAATAAACTTAAAAAAATAAAGCTAGAGCCTCACCTTATCCCATAGTTAAGTGGCTTCCTTGTTTACAGAAATGTTGGTGCTAGTATCTGCTCGAGCAAGCATACCCTAGTAAAGAGACTAGCAACAGGAATTTTTGCTCTGAACTGGGGACGTCGTGGTTGGAAGCAACAGAGGAGGATAATGATCTGAGTGTATTAATCAATCATAGGATGACTATGAGCTACAGTAGGATATGGCCATGAAAAAAGGCTCATGCAGTCCTAGGATGCTTTGTGCGAGATACTTCCAGTAAAGATAGGGAAGTGTTAGTACTGTTATACCTGGGGCTGGTGAGACCTTATCTGGGATACTGTATGCAATTCTGGTCTCCTGTGTTTAAGAAAGATAAATCCGCACTGGAACAGATGCTGATGATTCAAGGAATGGAAAACTTACCTTGTGAGAGAACGAGAGGTTGGTTTGCTTTGCCTAACCAAAAGAAGCTCAGAGGATATGTGATATATTAGTGGGCTAAATACCATATAGGGAGAGTAGTTATCGAAGCTAAACGCCAATGTGGGCACAAGAAAAAAGGAATATAACCTGGCTATCAACAAGTTGGCAAAAAACCTCCATCTAACTTCAAGCACTCATAGGAGTCAATTTCTGGAACAGTCTTGCAAGAGGAGCAGTAAGAGCGAAAATCCTAACTGGCTTCTAGACTGAGCTTGAGGGGAGGGTCTGATGGAACTGCTGACCATGACAGTGACTGCTAGGAGCAAATATCTCTCGTGTCTAGTGATGGGGCAGTAGAGGGGGTGGGCTCTGAGTTATTAAAGAGATTTCTTTCCCCGATGTCTGTCTTTCTGGGTCTTGCTGACATGCTGAGGATCTAACTGATTGCCATATTTGGGTCTGGACGGAATCTCCCTCCCCCTGGTCAGGTTGGCAGAGACCCCACTTTCCTCTGCAGCATAGCAAACAAGTCACGTGTAGGCTTCAATCAGGGTACTGGTTCTGAAGTCTTTAAACAATGATTTGAGGACATCAGTCACTCAGCCGGAGTTCGGGTCTATTGCAGTAGTGGGTGGGTGAGGTCATGTGGCCCATAATGTGCAGGAGGTCAGACTAGAAGATCAAAATGATCCCTTCTGATTGTAAGTCTGAGTCTATAAAGAGCAAAGCTGCAGAACAGCAACACTCTATTCTTAAGAGGCACACAGGGCCAGCACGTTATGCATGAGTCTGTTTGCTGTGGACATCCTAGGAAATAGGCGAGTGCACTTAGACATCCGAGTGCTTGACTAGATTGTTTCACCAGTTATTGAAGAGAACAGCTTTGTGGAGAGAGATTTTGTAGAGAGCAAGTAGAACCTAGCAGGAGTGGTGGTGATGTGTTGATGTGATTCAGAGCTGGAACAGAGTGCCCCTGATGGATTGATATTGGTTTATTTAATAGCAATGCAAATAACGCACACTCCTTTTAATGGTTTATAGACCAGTCTTTATGGATTAGGTTGTGAATTGGACACTTATACATCTTTTGGTAGTAATTATGTCATTTTTGTTTCCAATAAAATGCGTAACTGGTCACAAGGGAGCCTTTTTTGCTGCTATTTTAATGTCGCATGCTATAGCCATTGTTAGACCCAGACAGATGAAGGCTCCTTCTAGTCTGGTCTGGTTGCTTGACTTTATTACTGGCCACTGCCAGATGATTCGTCTTGATGATTAAGTAAAATATCCCTATTGCAACTAATGGTGAAAACTCATAACAAAGGGGAGAAAATGTCTTGATTCTTGCCGGAACCAAATGATTGTCCTAATAAATAAACACTCCCATAGGTAATTGCATATGGAGAAGAGAGTTTTAGATACAGTCATTCTAGATCAAAAGTTTATTTATGTAGCATGAGTAGTTCCCTTCGTTATCTAAATTACTGCAATTGTCTGCAAAGACCAAGTAGAGTTCCTCCACTCCCCAATGCTGGGAACTAGGACTTTTCAATAAAATGCTTTTTTATTTTGGGGGGATAGTTCGAAGACTCAATTAGAAAGTATGAAATACCAAAGGCTCGTTAAGCAGAGTGCAAAACAAGGATCCCTGAACTGAGTTTTCTTTTATTTCAGCAACAGCGCACAGTGTATAGACTGACGCTAGTGAAAGCTTGGAACGTGGATGAACTTAAAGCCTATGCTGAACTGGTGTCCCTTGGTAAACCGGACTTCATTGAGGTGAAGGTAAGCTGCATGTCAGTGCTTTTCCACGACATCGCTTCTGGTTTTTTCCTCTCCACTTTCTGTAAGACAATAATTCCAGATTCCATGGCCCTGAGCAAAGAACTAACACAAGCCTGGCTCTCTGCTCTGGCACTGGTGGGGCGGGGGGCAGGGATATGTGAAAACACAAGGTAATAAGTTTGGGGAGCACTGCACCAACATGACCAGGGACAGCTGCCAGTGAGCCTGGTGGTAGTCAATACTGAGACGGTGCAGCCATGCTGGAGGAGCTGCCTGGGCGGGTGTGCTGTCTCCTGGGAATGGTGGCCTCTCATGCTGCTGCTTTGCCAGTGTGGTTCCTGCTGAAGTCGCTGCCCTTGGCCCTGCTGGTCTCATGTTGTTGCTAGAGCCCTGGAACTCTGCGGGTACCTGTTTTCTATTGGTAGGTAATATACTATATCTGCACAGGGCTCCAGACAATGCTGCCAGATAGAGTATGTGTGGGTCAGAGTGTCCTGTAAGGGGCCACAGCATGCATTTTGCCTGGCAATGGCAGGCAGACTACCCACGGGCAGAAAGAAGTGGGAAACTTTCTTTAGGCTTCTCCATTCCTCTTGTCTGCCCCTGAACAAGGCTCTTAATTACAGCTGGCTGAAAAAAATTGCAATTTACAATTTCAGTGTAATCGGTATAGTTCTTAGGGCATAAAAATGACTTGCGCATTAGCTTTTTCATTGAAATTTTGACTGAAAAAGGACGGTTTTTTTAAGTGCACTTGGTTACTGTACATGAAGACTGACAGCAGCTAAGTTTTATAGAACAGGAAAATGGACAGTTCAGTGCAGTAAAACACACATAATTGGTTGGCGTATTCACCTGGTAGAAACAGAAACTGGGTGACCCTCCATCTATTGCAGATCCTGAAATAGCCTTCTTTTCTCCACTTGCGTCATCATAGAGCTTTCAGATCGCATCGCATTATCCTGTTGTTTTAATGCATAGGAAGTGCAGCAGTGTGTATGGCCTTAAAAAACAAACTTAAATATAAGCCCTGCTATTACTTACAGCATTTGCAGGCAGTGCCCATTCAGGATAGGATTTTTCGTTTCCTGAGAACTGATTTTATCCCTGTACCAAATGGCATAGCTGTCTCTGCATCAACAGAACATTTTTAGATTTGAATGGCATTGCCGTCTCTTCAAAATGTCATGCAATTTCTGACAGTTTCCTGGAGCTGAGATTTGCTTGACACTTGATTGTTTTCTTTAAAAGGGCTGTAATTTATAGTGAACGAAGGACAAACACTTCCACTTGTGTGTTTCAATGGATTTTTTATTTTTAGTACTATGGGGTAGGGCTTTTATAACTCTTGTCTTTCATCTTTCAGTTCTCTAAAACGGGTGTAACATTTTAAAGTGGGTAAATTTTGGGCTCTGTAGAAACAAAACATCTCACACTAACTGTAGCATTAGCCTGACCAGTAACCTTATTTGTTCCACGTAGTTTTATTTGCCAGTTTCTGCTAATCAGCAGCATTTCTGAAGTGCAAAGGGTTTGGCTCAGCAGGGAAGGCAAAATAGCTTTCTCCTCTTACTGTGCTGTCGCTGTCAATGTGATTATATGGCTTCTTTCTTCAAGAATGGAACCGATTTCCCTATTATTTTTTGCCTCCTTTTCCTGTTGGCTGGTATTGGGAAAGTATGCATCCCAGCAAGGATGGTTGACACACAATTGTAACTACAGGCAGTCCCTGGGTTACATGGATCCGACTTACATCGGATCCCTACTTACAAACGGGGTGAGGCAACCCCGCACTAGCTGCTTCCCCCCCCAGTAGACCAGGGAGACGCGAAGCTAGCGCCCACCCCCAGCAGACCAGGGAGACGCGGAGCGGCTTTTCTCAGCAGACACCTCAGCTTGAGAATAAAGGACTGAGGGAAGTGAGGTGTGGGAGAATAAAACTGAGCTCTGGAGAAATGTTTGGCTAGAGTTTCCCCTACAATATGTACCAGTTCCGACTTACATACAAATTCAACTTAAGAACAAACCTACAGTCCCTATCTTGTACGTAACCCAGGGACTGCCTGTACTGATATGCCAGTAAATTAACACCAAGATGGAAAGCAGAACCTACATCTTTATCTTCATTACAATGGCTTCTATCAGTTGCAGCTTCCTTGTCTTGGGATGTTTATCTACTTTATTTCCCCCATTCGGACCTGAGCTTGGGCCACCTAATGTGGTAGTGGTGATAATAGAGACCTCAGCTGAGGTCAGGGTCCCAATGAGCTGTAATGTATGTACGTTGAATAAGAGAACACACTCAGTGCTCTGAGGAGCTTACAGCATAAATAGGCAAGACCAGAGGGTCAGAGAGAGGAAGTATAATTATTAATATCCCTACTTTTATATTTCTCTACAGCAGGGTTTCTCAACCTATGAGTCGCGAGCCATATATTTCAAAAGGGTCACCAAGTATCTCTCCAGGTGGCTCTGCCCCTCTCTTCCCCCTGTTTTTTGAATTGCCTGGGATCACCAAGTCTTCCTGAATTGTCAAAATGGGTCCCCATCTGGAAAAGGTTGGGAACCACTGCTCTACAGGGAACTTCAGTGACTTGTCCATGGCAGGACTGGCCTTGAAATCTAGATTGTTCCAGGTCCCGATCCAGTGCACGATTCTGCCAGTGTGTGTTACTGAGAGGCTAGCAGTACCTCTGAAAATGTAAGTGGCTGCCATAATTTCAGGGGCATCTTTAGCTGTCTCTGAGCCAAGTTGTATGTATATAGTGAAGTCGGTGTATAGGCTGTGTAATTTCCATAATGCTGATAAAGCCAAGTCCTATGCCACTGAACCAAATTCAAACTGCTGTGTGTCTTGCTGGTACTCTAGTACAGGACTCTATCCTGTGAACTTGTAGGGGAAGTAGAGGTGGGTGACAATCTGGGAAGCAGTGATCATGAGATGGTAGATTTCAGGATCCTGACCAAAGGAAGAAAGGAGAATAGCAAAATACACACCCTGGACTTCAGAAAAGCAGACTTTGACTCCCTCAGAGAACTGATGGGCTGGATTCCCTGGGATGCTTACACGAAGGGGAGAGGAGTCCAGGAGAACTGGCAGTATTTTATAGAAGACTTATTAAAGACACAGGAAGAAACCATCCCAATGCGCAGCAAGAAAAGTAAATATGGTAAGCGACCAGATTGGCTTGCCGGGGAAATCCATGGTGATTAAACACAAAAAGGAAGCTTACAAGAAGTAAGGGAGGAGTATAAATATATTGCTCGAGAATGCAGGGGAGTTATCAGGAAGGCGAAAGCACAATTGGAATTGTAGCTAGCAAGAGATGTGAAGGATAACAAGAAAGTTTTCTACAGGCATGTAAGCAATAAGGGGGTGATCAGAGAGGGCGTGGGGATGAGGGGAGGTAGCCTAGTGACAGATGATGTGGGAAAAACTGAAGTATTGAATGCTTTCTTTGCTGCTGTCTTCACGGACAAGGTCAGCTCCCAGACAAATACACAAGGCAACGCAGTAGGGGATGGAGGTGGACAGCCCTTGGTGGGGAAAGAACAAGTTAAAAACTATTTAGAAAAGCTAAACATACACAAATCCATGGGCCCAGATTTAATGCATCTGAGGGTGCTGAGGGAGTTGGCAAATGTCATTGTGGAGCCTTTGGCCATTATCTTTGAAAAGTCGTGGAGATCGGGAGAGATCCCGGATGATTGGAGAAGGGCAAATGTAGTGCCTATTTTTTAAAAAGGGAAGAAGGATAATCCAGGGAACTACAGACCAATCAGCCTTACCTCAGTCCCTGGAAAAATCATGGAGGGGATCATCAAGGAATCCATTTTGAAGCACTTGGAAGAGGGGAAAGTGATCAGGAATAGTCAAAAAGGGCAAGTTGTGCCTGAACAATCTGATTAGCTTCTATGATGAGGTAACTGGCTCTGTGGACATGGGAAAGTCAGTGGATGTGATATACCTTGACTTGAGCAAGGCTTTCGATACGGTCTCCCACAGTATTCTTTCCAGTAAGTTAAGGGAATATGGTTTGGATAAATGGACTGTAAAGTGGATAGAAAGCTGGCTAGACTGTAGTGCCCAATGGGTAGTGATCAGTGGCTCGATGTCAGTTTGCCAGTCAGTTTCTAGCGGAGTGCCCCAAGGATCCGTTCTAGGGCTGGTTTTGTTCAACATCTTTATTAATGACCTGGATGAGGGGATGAATTGCACCCTCAGCAAGTTTGCAGATGACACTAAACTGGGGGAGAGGTAGATACACTGGAGGGCAGGGATAGGGTCCAGAGTGACCTGGACAGTTTAGAGGATTGGGCCAAAAAATCTGATGAGGTTCAACAAGGACAAGTGTAGAGTCCTGCACTTGGGATGGAAGAATCCCAAGCATTGGTACAGGCTGGGAACCGACTGGCTAAGCAGCAGTTCTGCAGAAAAGGACCCGGGGATTCCAGTGGATGAGAAGTTGGGTCTGAGTCAACAGTGTGCCCTTGTAGCCAAGAAGGCTAATGGCACATTAGGGTGCATTAGAAGGAGCATTGCCAGCAGATCTAGAGAAGTGATTATTCCCCTTTATTCAGCACTGGTGAGGCCACATCTGGAGTATTGTGTCCAGTTCTGCCCCCCCCCCCCACCCCCCCCACTATAGAAAGGATGTGGATGCATTGGAGAGGGTCCAGCAGAGGGCAACCAAAATGATTAGGGGGCTGGAGCACATGACCCATGAGGAGAGACTGAGGGTATGTCTACACTACAGTGTTATTTTGAAATATCTTATTTCGAAATAATGCATTTACACACAAAATGCATTTTGAAATAGCATTTTGCTATTTCGAAATAGCGCATCCACACTGAGTGGACTCTGAATCGCATTTAAAGCTGTCCGGAACCAGTTCCGGCAGGACACCAGGTCAGGACTTACTGCCTGGGGCTATCTGAGGTCTGTGTGTAAAGGGATCCCTCCGGACAGCCAGTTCTTAGGTTTCCCTGCTTGCTTATCTACCTCGATGAGGGACAGTAAAGCATTTTGTCTCTGCATGCTCTGGTTGCCCTAATTTGAGACACCACAGCACTCTGCAATATGGAGCCAGAGCTGCCCCTGGGCACTCTGGTGCGTCTCTTGGATGTGCTGCTGCGTGCCTGGCTGCGCTTTCTGCAGGCTGTCATCCAGGAGGTCCACCGGGGGGCGGTCAGTAACCAGGAGGCCCTGTGGGAGAGTTTACAACCTGAGGAGCACTAAGAGCCTCCCTGGTCTGCCCCACTGAGGGCTTGTGCCTCATTACTCCCTCACCTCCTTCCACTTACGCCTCCCTAACCCCCCTTCCTGATGTCAAATAAAATACATGTATTTTCATGAGCACAAACTCTTCTTTATTTAAGAAAACTGGGAGGGGGGCGGAATGAAACTCTGGTGAGACTGGGAAAAGGAGGTGGGAGAGGGGAGAAGAGAGGGTGGGAGAGGGGAGGGGGAAACCTGGGAGGAGGGAGCTGCAAGGGAGAAGCAAGGGGAAGAAGGGGGAGGGGAAGGTCAGGGTTGGGGGTCTCACCAGACCAACTTGATTGTCATGCAAACCTGCTCCTGGGTTCGCATATGGCCTTTTGTGGCCAGGCTGACAGCTATCCTGCCATAGACAGCCACATTCCTCCATCTAGTGTGGAGATCATGGATGTTGGGGGCATCCCCCCCAAACCTGAATAAGGTCCATGATCTCCACCCTGGACCAGGAAAGCGCCTGCCTTCTCCGGGCCCTGGCAGGCTCCTGGGAGCTGGCAGACTGTTCCTGGGGAGCGGTGGAGGGCTGGCTGCCAGTGGCTTGCTGGCTTATGTTTTGGGGCCACTGGGTCGGAGCAGTGACTGCTGGCTGTGGACTGGCAGGCTTGCAGCTGGCACAGGCACTGTGGCCAGAGTCAACCCCTTTAAGGGCTCCGGGGAGGGGGAGAGGGAGTGGAGTGTTCTTAGTTGAGGGTGGAGTGGCCACCACGGCACCCTGGGAAGGCTGGAGACCCTCTAATTCAAAATAAGTGTCTACACAGCACTTATTTCGAAATAGGTATTTCGAATTTGGCATTATTCCTCATAGAATGAGGTTTACCAAATTCGAAATAAGCTTTCGAGTTTATTTCGAATTAGTGGTTTGACTGTGTAGATGCTAGGAAAGTTATTTCAAAATAACTTTGCAGTGTAGACATACCCTGAGGGAGTTGGGTTTGTTTAGTCTGCAGAAGAGAAGAGTGAGCGGTGGTTTGACAGCAGCCTTCAACTTCCTAAAGGGAGGTTCCAAAGAGAACGGAGAGTTGTTGTTCTCAATAGTGATGGATGGCAGAACAAGGAGCAATGGTCTCAAGTTACAGTAGGGGAGGTCTAGGTTGGATATTAGGAAAAACTATTTCCCTAGGAGGGTGATGAAGTACTGGAATAGGTTCCCTAGGGAGGTGGTGGAATCTCCATCCCTAGAGGTTTTTAAGTCTCATCTTGACAAAGCCCTGGCTGGGTAATTTAGTTGGGATTGATCCTGCCTAGGGCAGGGGGCTGGACTTGATGACCTCCTGAGGTCTCTTCCAGCTGTATGATTCTGTGTGAGATGCTGAGCACTTCTGTGAGATTGGGTGCCTTCAACTCCCATTTTCCAGCTCATCCAGGAGCAGAGGTTGCTCAGTTCTTCCTAAGAGTGCTGCAGGGTCATGGTGAAGAGAGGGTAGAGGAGTGATTTGCTTTTGGTGGGGAACCTGTTCCCTAGGAGTCTAAGCCTGAGGAAAACCAGGGGAACTCTGGGGGTAGGGGCAAGATGAACTCAGAAAACGGGGTTGGGGTCTGATGGAAGCCATCATAGGCTGGATGCTATGCCTGGTGAAATCAGTCTTTTCACTCACTTCAATGGGGTTTGGCTAAGACCTGAAGAGTCTAGACAGGAATGTGAATGCTTCCCATAAGGTGTTACATTTAAGAATCTCTTGTCCTCAAAGCAATCGATAAAATGCAGACAGTCTGTTCAAAGCTAGGAGGGAGGTAATTCCCCCTTCGGGTCTAGTTTGATGTAACCATGACCTGCCTCCCAGTCTTCCATTGTTTGATATCCATTACTATTGCACATTCCTTACCACCCTCAAGCTGAAGGACAAGTAGAGGGCATGAATAAATCTCTTAAAATGGAGCTGTTGGAAGCGTGCGATGAACTGGGACCAAACTGGGACGTGATACTCCCAAGGATCCGGAGTTGTCCAAATCACAGAACAGGATTCAGCCCTTAGGAAATACTTCCTGGGAGACCTATGCCGGGCTGGGAAAAATTACTGTATTCTCCAAATTGGGAAACCACAACAGTCTTGGCAACCACAACCTGGATGACTAGCCTTATATATTGGCTGGGCACAGCCTCAGGAGCAGCTGCAGCACAGCAAGCTGCAGAACAGGAAAAAAAGAATCAGGCATTTGATGAAATTAGTAATGGAATTCCAGCCCATAGAATCATAGAATAATAGGACTGGAAGGGACCTCGAGAGGTCATCGAGTCCAGCCCCCCGCCCTCAAGGCAGGACCAAGCTCCGTCTACACCATCCCTGACAGATGTCTATCTAACCTGTTCTTAAATATCTCCAGAGAGGGAGATTCCACCACCTCCCTTGGCAATTGATTCCAATATTTGACCACCCTGACAGTTAGGAATTTTTTCCTAATGTCCAATCTAAACCTCCCCTGCTGCACTTTAAGCCCATTACTCCTTGTCCTGTCCTCAGAAACCAAGAGGAACAAATTTTCTCCTTCCTCCTTGTGACACCCTTTTAGATATTTGAAAACCGCTATCATGTCCCCCGTTAATCTTCTTTTTTCCAAACTAAACAAGCCCAGTTCATGAAGCCTGGCTTCATAGGTCATGTTCTCTAGACCTTTAATCATTCTTGTCGCTCTTCTCTGTACCCTTTCCAATTTCTCCACATCTTTCCTGAAATGTGGCGCCCAGAACTGGACACAGTACTCCAGCTGAGGCCTAACTAGTGCAGAGTAGAGCGGCAGAATGACTTCAGAATGTATCCATGTTCCAGGACACTTGTCCAATAAATGCTGGTCCATTATCATAATTGATACTGCAAGGAATACCCCATTTAGGAAAAATGACAGAGCCAAACCCACTCTGCCACCTTGTTGCTGTCAGTGAGGTGTGCCGGGGATGGATTTGGCCCAAGAGCTTGGGCCCAGGAATGTAATCCCATGTTTTGGCAGGAGTGTCCTCAAACTCCTAGCAGCATGGATGTCACGTAGCACCAAGAAGGGGTCAGATCTAGAGATGTGAATGGTTAATGGGAGGGGCTGGAGCAGGCCCCCCTTCCCCCCAGGTAGGGAGTGCTTCAACCTGGCCAGAGCAGCCCCTGTCTGTGGCATTGCAGCCCAGCGGAGCAGCCCCTGCCTGCGGCAGGGAGGGGACCACTCCAGCCTATCCCCCTTCCCCACCTGCCCCTGTCTAATTGGCGAACTGAACCAGTTAACTAATTAAATGGGATTTTACATACCTAGCCAGATCTAGGAGCTGTGAGCATCATGGAGCCACATGGCTCTTGCTGCACTTGCTGGGTGTGGTTTTCGATATTACTTCCAGTTGTTAGGTGCTTTTTAAGTTTTTGATGTTGCTCCTGCTGCTAGACACGGGTCTGTATCCTGTAGTGCAGCTACAATATTTTACAGAGAGTAGCCCTCAGTTGAGACTGTGCAGAGCAACTGTGGTGTGGGAACTTTCCCTCAACTCTTTCCTTTGGTTCTCAAGGTGTTATTTGAAACCCTTCAGGCATGAAGTAGCTGGAAGTATTCAGTGGAGACCAAGAGTCATCGTTGTCTTTTTTCCTCCGACTTACTCTAGTGCAGTGGTCACCCACCAGTCGATTGCAATCGACTGGTCAATCGCAATCAACTGGTCGATCACAGAGGCACTACCAGTCAATCTTGACGCAGTGTTCCCCACCCCCATGTGCTCCCTGCCAGCCACAACGAGGAGCCCACGCTGGTGCTACAGCCTCCCATCCCTCCCAAAATTGGATCCTGTGGCGGGGCGAGAGGGAGCGGGGGAGAAGTCCCACAGCTCCGCACCAGATCTGGCTTCTCAGGAAGCATGTGAGAGCTGCTCCTCACAGCATCACGCGTGCTTTCTTGTTTTGCCTTCCTTCCCCCATGCACCAGGGAGGCAGGGTCGGGAGCTGGGGGTTTAAGACTGGCAGGTGTGTCCCACACACTGGATCCCTCATTTTTGCCCCCACCTCAGAGTGTAGAGGGCCCCACAAAGCCCTGGAACCTTGAAGAGTTAATCTGGCCCGAGGCCTTGAATCTGAGTCCTACCTACCTTCCCCCACCCCCTCCCATGGGGCTGGGGTGCCAGAGGAGGGAGGTATCTCAGTAGGGGCCATGTCAGTGAGGCTTGGGTGGGTGGGTTTGGAGGGGTTGTTTTTTTGCATCTCACTTGTGTGGTCCCCGACTGATTTTTTCTGTGGGTCTGTGGCGCCTGACCCAAACCAGGTTCCCCACCCCTCCCATAAATAAAGACAACGCTGAAACGTTTTGTGTTGGACATAATATTTGTATTTAAAAATGAAGCCTGACCAGCAAGCCCCCTATTGGGGCCAAGCCCCTATCTGGCTGCAGCATCATAACACCCCTGCACCTCCTACACACCCCAGCCTTGAGCCCGTCATACACCTGATTCCCCTGCCCTGAGCCCCCCACATCCCCAGTCTTGTGCCACAGCACTCCTGCACCATCCACACACCCAACCCAAACTCCTGCACCCTCATATCCACAAGTCTGCGGCTGCCCCCAACCCTCCACCTGACCCCAACACTCTCCAGCCTGGAGTCACCTTCCCAAGCCTGTATCTCCTTCTCCACCTCATCCTGCATCCAAATTCCCTCCCAGAATTTGTACCGCTCACCTCTTCCCACCCCCAAATCCCTCATTCCCACCTCAGAGCCCGCACCTCCTGTCTAACCCTGTGCCCTGAGCCCATCATACACCCAACCCAAACTCCTGCACCCCAATATCCACAACCCAAAGACTCCTGTCTCAACCTAGTGAGAGTGAGTAAAGGCTGAGGATAGCAAGTGTGATGGAGAGGGCGGGGCAGGGGCGGGGAAGGGGTGGGGTAGATCTTGGCTTGCCCTGACATTTAAGAAGTGATTTTGGGTGTTAAAAAGGTTGGAGACCGCTGCTCTGGTGCAACCTCCATCCCTAGAGGTGTTTAAGTCTCGGCTTGACAAAGCCCTGGCTGGGTTGATTTAGTTGGGATTGATCCGCCTAGAGCAGGGGGCTGGACTTGATGACCTTCTAAGGTCTCTTCCAGCTCTGTGGTTCTATGATTCTATGAATGGGTTCAAAAAAAGAAAAAGGATTTCGTTCCCGTGGAGCATCTGCTACAAAATGAGGCTTTATCTCACTGGGATTTTCCTGGTTAAATACTTGAAATAAATGACGTTTGTTTTTTAAATGAATGTCGCTAATCCCTTGTTGCTCCAGAAACCCTCTTGGGGTGTAGTGAAAGGTCAAAAGATCTAGAATCTAATACTGGTCTCATTTACGCATCTTACACTGGTACAAGTTGCTGAACCCTATTTTTCTCTCACTTAAACTAGTGGAAACCAGCATTAATTCTGTTGCTGTCAATGGCTACCATAGTGTAAAACCTGAGAGTCAGGAGAATTAAGTGATACCCAAGAGTCCGGAGAATTAAGTGATCTGTATAATAAAAACAAAATTGCTGCAGAGTTTAGTGCCATAATAGGAGTGTTGCACTTTAATTCAAAAGCAATTTGTGCATTTTAATCTGTAGAACGTGCAGTTTGGCTTTTATCAGGGTCTTACCTTATCAGATGTTTGCCTAGAAACCCACAGCATCTTGCAGTTATTTTCAAATCAAGTACATTCCAAGCCTGAAGGGCATATTAGATCCTCTAGACCAGGGGTGTACAAGTACCGGCCCACAGGCCAGATCTGGTCTGCCAGGGTTAGCTCCTGGCAGGCCCCCACAGCAGTATTTACCTGCACAGCTGCAGGCCAATGGGAGGTGTGGGAAGTGGTGTTACCAGTCTGTGCTGCTCCCATTGGCCGGGAATGGCAATCTGCAGCTGTGATCTCCAGTCCCTACAGCTGTGCAGGTCAGCATAAGCCAATGGCCCACCTGTGGCTAATGCTGGTGAACTGTAGCCGTGATAGTGCCCATGCCTGATCTAGACAGACATCCTGTGTATTTCACCAAGTTACCTGCTCATTGAGCTTAATAACTTATTAGAGAAGTCTGTATGGAATGTAATAAAAGGCTCACTGTTTGGATCCTTAATAATTAATTCCAAAATTATGGAAAACGTATGTAGTAGATCTATGTTCTTATAAATGGACTGATGGTGCTGCAGAGATGAAGGCCAGATAAGTACACAGAAAATAAATACACCTCTAAATGGCCTAGTGGCAAATCTTCTGTTGCACTAACATTCCTAATTGTATCTGTGCCCTTGTGTGCATTTATCCCAAATCTCTCTTTGCACACTGACAGTAGCTTAGAGAGAGAGAGAGAGAGTGTGTGTGTGTGTGTGTTTGTGTCCGTCCGTCCTCCTCCAGCTCTGACCCTGATTTTGCAAATCCTTGCCAGTCAGTTTAGTAAAACTGGTGATTAGATATTTACATGGCCCTTTGTACGTATTGGCCACACAAACCTAGCCATGAACAATTCACCTTGCAAGCATGCTGGCAGTACTACAGGAAGGCCCAATTCTACTGCTCTTAGAACACTTGATTTTGGAGGGGCTACTTAGATGAGAGAAACCTCCAGGATCCGGCCCAAAGTCTATCCTTTTCCTCCTTCGTGTTTGACTAATTTCTTTCACTTTACATAAAATATTGGGTGAGATTCCCAGTTACCCAAAGGCTGTTTTGTACCAGGCTGCTATTTTCAAGAAGAGCTCTGGCAGGGTAAAGGGGCCTGCAGCAGATGAGATTTGGGCTGGATGTGTTTAATTTCTAAAAAGCCTTTGTCAAACCACTACTGACCACTACTGCTTCCAGCCCCGAACTTGTATAAGATATGGTGGGCCCTGTGTCAGCCAGATGGAAGAAGGGCTTTCTGCAACTTGTATCTGAGCCTTTGCTACCAAATTAAAATGACGAGTTAATGACCAAGCTGGCTGGGGAGGGTCACATGGAAATACCTGTTTCTATCTGCTTACCCTTATCCTGTTAAATGTTAAAGATTATGTGAGTATTTAAAACAGAGGGAAATTAACTCTTCTTTAATGAGTTTTTACTTGCAAGAAGTGAGAGCTGATTGCCATCAACTGCCATAATGCTATTCAGAGCCTGGGTAGCATTGTGTGTTCTGCATTTAGGTGGAGAAGTTAAAAATCACCTTTCCTAGTGAGTTCTGTTAAAAAAAAAAAAAATTGATGTATAATTTTCTTGCTTGAGAAATGTTGACCCATGTCAACGACCCATCTGTAGAACACAAGGCTAAATGAGTCAGAGCTCGATAGAGAAAAGAAGTGCGAAAAGAGAGATCTAGGAGTCATTGTGGATAGTTTTCTGAAAATATCCACTCAATGTTCAGCGGCAGTCAAAAAAGCAAATAGAATGTTAGGAGTCATTAAAAAAAGGGATAGAGAATAACACAGAAAATATCTTATTGCCTCTATATAAAACCATGGTATGCCCTCATCTTGAATACTGCACACAGATGGGGTCGCCTCATCTCAAAAAAGATATATTGGCATTGGAAAAGATTCAGAAAAGGGCAACAAAAATTATTAGAGGTTTGGAACGGGTCCCATATGAAGAGAGATGAAAAAGACTTCGACTTTTCAGCTTAGAAAAGAGGAGACTAAGAGGGTTGGAAATGGAAAGAGTGAATAAGGAAAAGTTATTTACTTATTCCCATAATATAAGAACTAGGGGTCACGAAATGAAATTAATAGGCAGCAGGTTTAAAACAAACAAAAAAAAAAAGGAAGTTTTTCTTCACTTAGCGCATAGCCAACCTGTGGAACTCCTTCCATAGGATGCGTTGAATGCTAGAACTTTAACAGGGTTCAAAAAAGAGCTAGATAGATTTATGGAGGTTAGGTCCATTAATGGCTATTAGCCAGGATGGGTAGGAATAGTGTCCCTAGGCTCTGTTTGTCTGGAAGTGGGAGACAGGGGAGGGATCACATAAGGATTACCTGTTGTGATCCCTTCCTCTGGGGCATCTGGCATTGGCCACTGTCGGCAGACAGGCTACTGGGCTAGATGGACCTTTGGTCTGACCCAGCATGGCCGTTCTTATGTTCAAAGTTGCCCTTGGCATGGCGTGATTTTCAGAGATGGTGAAGGCCCAGCTCCTTTGAATACCAGGCCAAGTAAACATTTTTATTGGAAAAAATATGCAGAAGCACTTTCTACTATTCCCTGGAAGTCCCCAGAGTGGCCAGGGCTTACACGTGTGCTTCACTCAAATTGTATCAGAAATCCCACTGAAGTCAAGTCACTTATTCAGGTGTTTAAAGTTAAGCACATGTGATCGTTTTAGCAGGACATTCTATTTAAAGAAAAGTTTTGAATTCTAGACATACCATGTCGGGTAGTTTGGGCTGAAAATTTAGTCCTGTAACAATCTAGCATCAATACTCATATTTTCATAATGAAAAAGTAAGGGAGAAAAATTAAAGTGGGTTTCTTTTAAAAAAAAAAAATCGATTTCATTATTTCCCACAATCTGCAGCTCAAACTTTTGGCATTGTTTTGGTGTATCAGAGAGTGACAATAACTAGAAACCAATCTGAAAAGACTTGTCTATTTTTATTGTTTAAATTAAGAGTAGTATATAAAGGAAATAGCAGGCATAAACCATGAAAATTTACTTTGATATCTGAAAATATTTGTGATAATTTAAAGTTTTATTATGGCATAACTAATGTAAGAGAATAGCCAAAGCTGGACAGTGATTTTTAAACACCGCCACCGTAATGGAATAAGTAAGGACAGTTTTGTAATGTTTCCTTCTGTGGCAGTGGATGCTCTGTAAAGATGGATAAGTATCACTATTCCTATTTTATGGATGGAGAAACAGCATAGACAGGGTGATTAGCACTAGGTTAAATAGCAAATTAGTATTGGAGTTGGGAATTAATCTCCTGATGGCTAAGCCAGCGCTCTGTGGATAAGTGTTTAAAAACAAACAAACAAACAAACCAAATTTGAAACATGATAGTCTTTAAAACTAAGAATTGTTGTTCTTTAAATATCTATGCAGTCCGTGTTAGAGAACAACCCTAATTCACAGAAGTAGCCGTTATATCATGGTTACATTACATAAACAGTTGAATTATTGGGTTCTTCTAATTAGGGCCCTACCAAATTCACAGCTATGCAAAACACATCACTCAGTGTGAAATCTGGTATCCTCGAGGGATGTTAGCATGTAGTCGTTTACACAATTAACTGATATTCCTGGGCTTTGCTGGTTAATCCTAATGACTTCACGCACTGCACGTACTGGCTCCCGCCTGACCCCTGCATGTAAACGTGTAACCACTAAAAAATCCAGGAGTTACACATTTACACAATTACCTGTTTAAGATCCCTAGTTCCCTCCTGTGAAATGTGGACTTTGGTGTGTTTTACCCTATACTATACAGATTGCTGGAGGGGGCCGGGGGAGGGAGAACAGCATTTCTCATAGTGGAGGTCCTGACCTAAAAGGGAATTGCAAGGGGATCACAAGATTATTTTAAGAGTGGGAGGGGAGGGGGGAGAGTCATGGTATTGCTTCCCTTATTTCTGCGCAGCCTTCAGAGCTGGAGAGTGGTAGTTGGTGAAGTTGGCTGGGTGCCCAGCTCTCAAGGCAGCACCCTGCCAGCAGCAGCACAGAAGTAAGGATGGTAAGTCCATAGCTATGCTGCCGTAATTCTGTACTGTTGGTTTGAGTTAGGTGGCTAGCTTCCAGAGAGTGCAGTCTGCCTAGATCTGCAGGCAGTAGTGTAGAAGTAAGAGTTGCAGTACCATACCATACCATCTTTACTTCTGTGCAGCTGCTGGCAGTAGCTCCACCTTCACAGCTAGATTCCTGGCCAGCAGCCCCTGCTCTCCAGCTGCCCAGCTCTGAAGGCTGTGTGTGCAGAAGTAAAGGTAGCTGTACCACAACCCCCCTTACAATAACCTAGCAGCTCTCCCACACACTAGGGATGTAAGCGACTAGTCAAGTGACTACTCAGCTAGTCACTCCCCTCCCCTTTGTTGCCTCTTAACAGAGGCATCAAGGGGAGGAGCAGGAGCCAGTGCTGGGAGAAGCCGGCTTAAAAGCCAGTTCTCCCCAGCACAATCTCCATGGGGGGGCCTGAGGCATGAGCCAGAAATCAGCTCTCCCAGCTCGCCCCCTGTCCCAGACGCTGCCCCTCAGCTTCCCCATCTCCCTACACAGACGGTGCTGGGAGGGTCAGCTTTTAAGAGCGTAGAGGCTCTTACTATATTTAAAAAGCAGAGGAGCAGCATCTGGGACCGGGCGTGAACCAGGAATCAGCTGATTCCAAGCTTGCACTTGCATCTCTGCCTCTTAAAATGTAGTAAAGGCCAGGCAGCTCTTACTACATTTAAAAGGCAGAGCCAAGAGCTAACCCTGCTACAGCTCTGCAGTTTTCCCCCTTATCAACTAATCGAGTAGCCAATGGAAATTCTTACCCAGTTAGCTGATTGAACAAAATGTAACATCCCTATCACACGCTCCTTTTCAGAGCAGGATCCCTACAATTAAAACAGCATGACGTTTCTGATTTAAAAATCAGAAATTATGAAATATACCATTTAAAACTCCTATGACGGTAAAATAGACCAAAATGGACCATGAATTTGGTAGGACTCTAGATATAATTGATGCAAATAATCTGATGTCTTTTGGTCAATCAACTTGATCGTGGATTCAAAAAAATTCAGTGAGAAATAGTTGTATATTATAGCTTGAGTATATAATGTAGACAGTATTGAAATCGAAATAATATGCATTCTTATTGTAGAGTATTTGATTCATCAACTGGCAATTTAAGGTAGTTACATTTGGCTTCGGTCAAGATTTCCTCTAATTTCTGAGCAGTGATCCAGTCTCTAATAGCAGGTCAGACACATTTTAATTGCGGCACTTTATTCTTTTGTCCTATCACACAGTACTCTGTTTAATGAATTTATAATCAGTGGCTTAGAAGATAAGAGAGTTCTCTTGTTCATAATAATTAAATTGGAAGGCCTGTGGTTTATTTTAGAAAAGAAGCAAAGCTCTCTCATTTTTAGTTCACAGGTAATCTTCCTCCACAGCCATTTGGATTAGAATGATTCATGATTGTTCAGGTCCCTGGAAAGGATCCAAATCTCAATAGAAGAAACTCTCTCACGACAGAATAAGCACCAGTCAGCACTTCTTTGTGTTTCCTATTCACCATAATAACAACCAACATCATACAAGACATGGTATAAAACCAGTGATGAAAATTCAGCTCCATTACACCATTTTGCTAATCTACAGTAGTGAGTTCAGTGAAGTTACTCTGGATTTATATGCACAGAAACAAAAATACAAATTGACCTGAGTATTTAACTTTTGAAGAGGTTTGGATTTCAAGGTATTTTTCTGAAAGCTGTTAGTTTAATTAGCATTCTGAAAACATGCATATTAAAGACTAATTAAGAAAGTGTTATTGATGTCTCCACTACTGAAAAGTTTATATGTGAGCTATTGTGTATATAATAGAACTGTTTCCTTTTTAATGGTTGACAAAGGTACAGTAATCGCTATTTTCAGGTATTGCTGGAAAATATAACAACACAACCCCAATCAACCATTCATGTTCTAGAGGCATTGTTGGCACAGTTAATTAGCTGAAGCTTTAATAAATTGAAAGCTGCTGTGGTTTTGTACAGTGTGCTACTACGAGTTTCTCTTGTGTGTGAGTGAGAGAAAATTAATCAACCGTCCAAGTACTTGGTAATTCCATTTGCCTCTGTGCTCTCCTTGCTTGTAAATGATCTCTTTGAAGTTTATTAAAGGAATGAGTCATGTAGCTTCGTAGAAGTCCCCCCCCCCATAATAATCATACATTTTTCATGCTGCTCAAATCATCATCTGCATAATGAATGAGGTGAAAATATTGCTCTACAAAGCTGGCTCTATACAGCTGAACCTTTGAGATGTACATTATGTTGTTTGGGTGTCTGGTTGCTTTTAGAGCACATTTAAAATCTCTTTAAATTTACAGTACAGGGTTAAGTGAATGTATTTTGCTGTTCAGTACTCCCTCAATGTCTCTTCTGCTTGCAAAGTACATCTGCTATCTCACTGGCACTAAGGTACAGTATTCTGCTTTAATATCCTTCGAATAATGCAGGCAGCCCTCCATAAATTAAAAACTGTGAAAAATAATTGCTACACCCGACTTGTGTAGTTTGTAATTAGTGCAATCCCATTTCTAAAGGGTGTTTTGCCCCTGTATGTGTCACTGGCCCTCGTTTCAGCCCTGTTTGGTGCCAAGCATCTTCAACTTCAATACCTAAATTTTAAATTCTTTGGGGACAGGGACAATTTTTTCATAGGCATGACAGCAATGCATTGTTGGAGATTTCAGGCTAGACAAACACCTGTCGGGAATGGTCTGCTTATTACTTAGTACTGTCTTGAGTGCAGGGGACTGGACTAGATGACCTACTGAGGTCTCTTTTGGTCCTACGTATCCAGGATCCTTTGCTTCTTCAGAATGTAATATTAGAAAGGATTCAGGCTCTATAAACATCTGGTAGAGACGCAAATACCAATTAAAAGAAAGCCAGGTATCTTCCTATGGAATAACAAGTCTCAAAACACAATCCTCTGTAGATTGCAGGTACTCTGCTTTTACATGCATTTATCTGATAGCTTTCTGGGGCCAAATAAAACATCCCTAATCAAGTAGCAAAAGATAATAAGATGGGCTGTGGGAATATGGGGGCACTGAGGCCAGCTTTATCAGAACTTTCAGCATTTGCTAAATGTTCATTTGCTAAAAGATAGTGATGCCAGAATAATCTCAGCTGTGTATTTTGCTACAGGAAAGTCTTACGAAAGATTGGTGTGCGTATGTGTCTGTGCACGTGTGTGCGTATCATGGATAGTACAGGTTCAGCGCTGAGAAACATAACACGGTACCAGTCTTTATGTCCAGGGGAGCGAGCCTTAGTCCACTGTCAAATAATTAACTGCTGTTTGACAGCAAGAGAACCTCTTGCCCTCACACTTTGATTGTTTCATCTTTGCTCCTTGCTTGGGGATGTTTCATTTGGTCCCAAAATCCCACTTAGCCGGGGGGAGGCCCAGTTTGCAGTGAGCTGCATGTTGTTAGAAGAGCTGCAGTCACAGGAGGGCCTTGCTGAGTTCCTGGTTCCAGGGAAGGAATCCACTTGAGAAGCCTCATGGGTAAAGGACCTTGGCTCAGGGACTGTTAGGTTCAAGTGGGACTGATAAACACAGAGGGAGTCTAGTGCCCTGCTAAGACACATGGCTGAAGGTCTATCTTGTGAATTCTGTTGAACTTCCTACTAATAAATGAGACCTTAAAAGTGTGGTGGTGTTTGATCCATAAAAACCTGATAGACCCCAAGTGGAGAAATTAAGGCAGGGAACCCCCACAGAAATGCACCTGGCTAGAAGAGGTGTCCAGGGATGGCATGGAGCCCTAACATGATATAATTAGCTGAACTCACAGCAGATGCTCAAGTGAATATAGGTCAGGGATGGCCTTGTGAATTTTCAAGTATCCAAAAGCTGCCTCAGTAAAGGTTTGCTGGGTCAATGGGAAAAATCACCCTCCAACCTAGTGCTGTCTACACTAGGGCTTAATCAATTTTATTGTATCGCTGATTTTTCACACCCTTGAGCGACATAGTTATACTGACTTAATTTCCTACTGTAGACCAGGCTTTAGAGGGGAGGAGACTGGCGTGTTCAGAACCCTGCCTTTATGAAAAATGGAGGTGGTTTCCCCCAAATGTTCACATGGCATACATAAACAAACAGCCTTCAGCATTTCCAGGTAGCTAATGCTTCAGCTTTAGAGTTGTAGAACTACTCTGAAACTAAGAACTTTTATTTCTTTTGCATTATGGAAAAAACTAAACAGATCTTCTTTATTTTGCTTAAAAATCTACTTGTCATGGCCTTACATCTTTCATCTTGGAGCCAATATTTATCTGAGTTACATTCATGAAAATAGTTGTAGGAACAGTAATGGAAAAACGGGCATACTTATCTATAAGCCAGGGGAGTTGTTACAGTGGGACTCTGTCTTTTTTTTATCATGAGTTCATCTTACTGAACAATTCAGATTTTTTCTTGCTCGGGGTGTTGAGAAATAGAGGTGAGAGGGAGGTGGGAGTGACACAGAAGGAGAAATAGTAAGGTCTTTCTGAAGTGAAGCAAAAGAAACCAGAGTTGTCATTAGAAGGCAAGGGGGTGTTGAAAAGAAGGATCCAACCACTGGTTAGGATACTGGCCTAGGATCTAGAAAACCAGAATTCAGTTTGTGGTTCCCCACAGGTTTCCTGTGTAACCTCATGGAAACCACCTTGTTTCTTTGTGCTTCGGTTCCCCATCTGTTCAGTGGAGGTACAAGCACAGCTCCATCTCCCAAATTGAACCCCTGGGACCTAACAGAGTTGTTTGTGATTTGCATCATTGTCAGTATGTTGAGAACTGGACCCAATGAGTTGAGGCTTTTCACTGAACATTCCTATCGGTCATTGGTGTTGTGCATTCACTAATAGCACCTGCCTTCTGAGGGATCTCCAAGTGCACTTTGCCAGCTTCCCCTGCTTGATACTGCTCCTCATCCTCCTTGCAACTGAGCAGCTTTGCTCTCAAAGCCTGCCAGTGAGTCAGAGTAATTTCACACTTCATGTGCTTTCATAAAGGATTAGGAAACATTTGCATGCTTGCAATAGGGCGGATTTTTCTTTCCCTTGACAAGAGAATGGGAGTGTGTATCCAGGAGGCTCGGGTGGGCCATCCATTTTCTTACTTTCATCAAGCCTTCCAGAAGAATAGCTAATGGGTTTGCTATTGGCCCTCATGTTGGAAATCTCTCTGTGTGTTTTACTGTAATTCTCTGCTGCCTGTTTTATGCAGAGAGCCCCTTTTAGAATAGCAGTGGCATGAAAATAAAATGGCTCACAGTGAGTTATTTGAGATCTTGGGATGCAGTCCGTTGTGGAAGTAGACCAAAGTTGACCTGTAATATAAGAAATGCAGGCTGTGCTGGCACATAAGTCCACCATTTACAGCAGCCTTACCAGTTCACATGATGTGGAGTTTTTGTATGGAGGGCAGGCGTTGGTTTCCCAAACTTGCTGGCTACGTCTACACTGGCAGCTTCTTGCACAAGAACAGCTGTTCTTGTGCAAAAACTTGCTGGGTGTCTACACTGCACGTGCATTCTTGCACAAGTAAATTTATAGTCTAGCGTCGGAAAACAGGGCTTCTTCCGGAAGAGTTAGTCCTCTCCCCATGAGGAATAAGCCCTCTTGCGCAAGAGCTCTTGTGCAAGAGGGCAGTGTAGACAGGCAACATGAATTTCTTGCGTAAGAAACTCCTATGGCTAAAATGGCCAACAGAGCTTTCTTGCGCAAGAGAAAGTCCACACTGCCATAGATGCTCTTGCGCAAAAGCATATGCCAGTGTAGACGCTCTTGTGGAAGACTTTTTGTGCTAAAACTCTTCCGCAAAAGAGTTCTTGTGCAAGAAGCTGCCAGTGTAGACGTAGCCGCATAGTATGAACCACATTTAATGAGTGCGTCTTGTACATCCCATTTGTGACTGCGTGGACCATCTCCTCTTTTCTTATTTATGGTGTCCTTATACTTCTGGCTACTGCAACTGTGGGTCAAGAAAAGTAATAATAGCAAGTGCTCTTAGGAGCTGGAAATGAGAACAGTACTGGGTGAGTAGTCAGTTCTCAAGGGCAATGCCTCTCAACCTTTTCAGACTATTCCAACTTTTCAGGAGTCTGGTTTGTCTTACCTACCCCTAAGTTTCACCTCACTTTAAAACTACCTGCTTACAAAATCAGACCTAAAAGTACAGATATGTCCCAGCATGCTTTCTCATGTTTACAATGTAATTGTAACATAATTTGGAATATAAACATTGTACTTAAATTTAATTTAAATGTAATTATTTGTTCCTGTTAGTTTTCTAGTATATAGTTGTAAATAGTTTTGTTATAAGAGGGGCTGTTTATCCTCTGCATCTCTCCCCGACCGGGGAGGGGATGCCAGGACCTCATGGTTTTAAGTAGCCTTAAACTTATGCCCTGTGGCAACCCCCACGACGCCTACCTGAGGTGCTTGGGGGAGACACACTCCACGCAAATTTGTAAAATCTGTAGGGGATTCAAGCCCAGAACTAGAATAGAAAGAGACGCCAGACTGAAGAGGCTCCTCATGGAGTCTGTTCTGCAGCCGCCAGCAACCCCCTCCTCGGTTCCAGAGGGCTCGACGGCTCCGGCGAGGCATAAAACCAAGGCTTCGCGGCACCACTCCCACTCCCCAGTGTAGAGGAGACCAAAGGACTCTAGAGGAAGATCCCTGGACAAGAGGGGCCAAAAAGTGTGCCCAAGAAGGGCGCAGCGAAGACTCCTAAGGAGCCATGTAAGGAGTCAGGCGATACTCGCTCACTCTTGAGGGGAGAAGCTGAAGAACCACTCCCAGAACTGAGACCTTCCACCCTGGAAACTTTTGATGTGGCATGCGACCTTATAGTAATGACTGCTCAAGAATCCCTGCTGCCTGCGGTACCAGACCCACAACGCCTGAACACTGGTTGCTACTGCGGCGCACTGGGGGGAGCTACTATGCTGGTGCCGATCTTGTCGGTAGCACCCTCCCAGTTCTCAGTACTGCCAGCGTCTATGTGTCCTGGGACTCCTACCCCCTGGATTCCAGGACACTTCTCGGCACCACCGTGGGGTACGGAGCCGGGGTTACTGCAGTCCCTGTCTACATTGGCCCCGCCGCTGACCTCAGCGCCATGTCCAGTACCGTATACAGCACCGTACCCGGCACCGACAGCGGCCATGACCCCAATGCTCATGCCAATCCCCGCACCAATCTCAACCCTGGTACCGAGCCATGCACCATCCCCAGTACCGCCAGTGCCAGTCCCATCGCTGTTGACGTGGGCTACGATGTTGCCATTATCCACCATGTGGTCAGCACTGGGAGCCGTTAATGTTCTGCCCCATCTGGCACCATTGGGTCCAAGTGCACAAGCTATAGCACCCTCTTGCACCGCCTTCAATATCTCGCGGGAAACCAAGGGCGATGGCTCAGCAGCAAAAGGAGCAGAGGTCTGCCCCCCCATGGTCATCCTCGGACTCCTCATCTGAGTCGGAAGCAGAGTCCCTAAGATCGGGCATGACTTCCTACAGGTCAAGGTCCAGACATTGCTCACGGTCCCGTCATGGAACCTCACAAGAGACGGGGCCTCAAATGTACGCTTGGCCACTGCAACAATGGCCCTTTTGGACACCTTGAGCATATCATCAGGCCCAGGGGCCACCCCCTATGGCTTCGGTATTGGGATCCCCATGATGGGGGTCCCCTTCATCAGCAACACTGCTTCACCATGCCCCCCGCATCAGAGGTGGAAAAGTCGACGACTGCATCGACTTCTAGGCCCACAGAGGCAGGTGACACGAGTGCCCACAGGGTTGCCCATCAGACTACCATGCAGGAGCTGGCATCAGTATGGGCAAGCCAGTATGAAGATGAGCCAATGGGGATGGACCCCATCTTGAGAGACTCATCATCATCATTCCCTGATGAGGCCTTTGGAGACCTGACTCCCTCATTCCCGGCAATGGATGCTCGGGCACATCAGGAACTGTTGAGGAGGCTGGCTATGAACCTGGCAGTGAGGGTAGAGGAAGTCCAACAAAGACAGACCCGATGGTGGACATCTTCTCTGCCGGTGCCCCTGGGAGGATAGCGTTGCCTCTTAACAGGATAATAGAGAAACTGTCAAAAACATTATGGCTGACTCCTGCCGCCATTCCTCCTACACAGAAAGGTGTGGAGAGGCATTATTTTGTTCCTGAAGTGGACCATGAATATCTCTTTTCACACCGTCCCCTGGGATCTATAGTGGTACAAGCAGTGGGACAGAGAGAGCACCAGTGTCCCCTGGGTCCCACTCCCAAAGCGAAAGAGCCCAAGAAGTTCGACCTGTTGGGCGGGAAAACATACACCACTGGGAAAACATACACCACCGGAGGATTATAACTGCGTATCGCTAGCCAACAGGCCATGCTGGTAAAGTATGCTTTTAATACGTGGGCAGCCATGGACAAATTCAAGGACTGGCTTCCTCAGGAGTCCCGCCAAGAATTTGAAGCCCTAACCGAGGAGGGCAAAACGGTGGCCCGTACGACCTTATAGGTGGCCCTCGATTCTGCAGACTCAGCGACCAGAACAATGGCTATGGCTGTTATAATGAGAAGTGCGTGGTTGCAGATATCGGGCATTCCCCCTGAAGTGCAAACCACATTGCAGGACCTTCTATTCGAGGGGGGAGAACTTTTCTCTGAACAAACGGACTCTAAGCTGCACAGTCTGAAGGACTCGAGAGTGACTGTAAAGTCCCTGGGGATTCATACGCCCGGGCCCTTAAGAAGACCACTGAACCCCCGACTGGCTTTGAGGCCATTCCTGTGAGGAATGGAGATTGGGGAAGGTGAAAGGGCCATGGGAACGGTCGGCATGATCAACCTCACAGTAGACGCAGGGCCTCCAGGTCCGAGCATGACGGGACCAACTACATCACAAGGACACCGGGTCCAAACCACCATTTTGAAGGCACGGTCAAGGACAGCGCACCACTCCAGCCCCTTTTTGTTTTCCGCCTCTCCCATTTCTACCAGGCCTGGTCAAGCATAACTTCGGATCAGTGGGTCCTGAGCCTGGTAGCGAAGGGATATTCTATCCCCTTTATGTCTACTCCCACCTTGCCCCTCCCCCTTTCCCTCTTCAGGGACCCATCTCACAAATTCCTGCTCAGGCAAGAGGTAACAAAACTCCTTCACCTCGGAGCAGTGGAATTGGTCCCTTCAGAGGCAGAGGCTTCTATTCCAGATATTTCCTAATCCCAAAAGCAAAGGGAGGTCTCTGTCCCACCCTAGACCTCAGAGCTCTAAACGCATTCATAAAGAAAACGAAATTCAGAATGCTCACCCTGTCCTCTATTATCCCTTCCCTCTAGAAGGGGGATTGGTATGCTGCCCTCAACTTAAAAGATGCCTACTTCCATGTCATCATTGCCCCAGTGCACAGAAGGTTCCTGAGATTCATCATGGGCACAGCTCTGCCCTTCGGTCTATCCACAGCACCAAGGGTATTCACAAAATACATGGCACCAGTTGTGGCTTTTATGAGGTGCCAGGGCATACACGTCTTTCCTTACCTGGATGACTGGCTGATACGGAGATCTTCCTGAGAGCAAGTGATGGGACACATTGCAAATACCAGAAGTCTGTTCCTCAAGCTGGGCCTCTTAATAAACGAAGAAAAATCCACCGCCATACCCATGCAAATAATAGAGTTTGTGGGAGCTCATTTAGATTCCACATTGGAGACGGCTTCTCTACCCAATCACAGATTCCAAACCCTGAGATCAATGATCATGGACCTTCACAAAGCACCTATAGCTACGACCCGCAACTGCATGCGACTTTTAGGCCATATGGCAGCTTGCACATATGTGGTGACCCACGCCAGACTCAGGCTTTGTCCACTGCAGAATTGGCTACGGTCGTTCCACAATCCGGTGCAGCACCCATTGGACGTGGTAGTCACGATCCCGGAAGGGGTACTTCTATCCTTAAACTGGTGGATGCAGGAAGACATAGTATGTGCAGGGGTACCTTTCACCAAACAAGTTCCATCAGTGCAACTGGTGACAGATGCGTTGGATGCCAGGTGGGAAGCCCACTTAGGGACTCTATGGACGCAGGGGTTATGGTCACCGACAGAGTTGAGGTTGCACATAAACATAAAAGAGCTCAGGGCTGTCAGATTAGCATGCCATGCCTTCCTGCCTTATCTGGAGAACAGAGTGGTGGAAGTGCTGACCAACAACACCACTGCCATGTTCTACATCGACAGGCTGGGGGACGATCGATCCTCCCCCCTGTGCAGGGAGGCCCTGCAGCTCTGGGAAATCTGTATCTGCGAGGCATCCAGCTGCAGGCGACTTACCTTCCTGGATCCAGCAACATTCTAGCAGACAAACTCAGTCGATCCTTTCAAGTCCACGAGTGGATGATCAGAAGGGTTGTTTTAGAGGAAGTCTTCTAGAACTGGGGCTATCCCCTTCTGGACCTTTTCACCTCCAGGACCAATATCCAGTGGCAGGACTTCTGCTCATTCATGGGTCAAGGCGCGGGGTCTCTAGGGGATGCTCTCCACATAAACTGACCACCCCAGCTCCTGTATGCATTCCCTCCCTTTCTGCTGATACAGGACACCATTCTCAGGGTCAGACGGTTCAGAGCAACATGATCATGATAGCGCCGATGTGGCCAAGACTGGTTCTCCACCCTGTGGGAGTTGTCAATAGAGGAACCAGTATGCCTGCCTCTAGTGCTGAATCTAATTACACAAGACTTGGGGCAAGGAACCTTATGCCATCCCAACCTGACAGCCCTCCATCTTGAAGCTTGGTTCCCGAGTGGCTCTCCGCACTAGAACGGGATTGTTCAGCGGAGGTCCAGAGAGTGTTACTGGAAGGTATGAAACCATCCACAAGGGCCATATATGAAGCTAAATGGAAGAAATTCACGGCGTGGACACTGAGAAGGGGAATCGAACCGACCGCAGCAGGTATTCCGCTGATATTGGACTATTTGTTATGTCTCAGGAATCGGGGCCTTGCTACTTCCTCTTTGAGGGTAGACCTCGCACCAATCATGACCTTTCACCCAGGAGAGGGTGGGAGGTCAGTATTCACCAGTTACATGGTAAAGAGATCCATGAAAGGGATTGACAGACCGTTACCATGTACATGCCCCCCGGTTCCACCATGGGACATTAATGTGGTCCTTAAGGGTCTCATGCGACCTCCATTTGAGCCTCTAGCCACTTGTTTGCTAAAACACCTATCATGGAAGGTAGTGTTCTTGATAGCAATAATTTCGGTTAGACGGGTATCAGAGCTCCGAGCGCTGACCTCAGAGCCACCGTTTACAGTCTTTTTCAAAGATAAAGTCCGACTACGACCTCACCTGGCCTTCCTTCCCAAAGTGCTATCCCACTTGCATACATCCCAGGACATTTTTCTGCCTGTGTTTTTTCCCCTAAGCCTCATTCGTCACCTAGGGAGCAGACTTTGCACTGTCTAATGCTGTGGTCACCAACCAGTAGATTGCGAGCTACCGGTAGATCTCAGGGGCGCTAAGAGTAGCTCTTGAGCTCTCTCTGAACTGCGCACCTGCGCAGTACATTTACATTAGATTTCCTCGTGAAATGTAGGCGGAGCTTCAAGGAAGGGGCGGGGCAGTAGATCTTCGCCTGTTCTGAGACTTGAAAAGTGATCTTGGGTTTAAAAAGGTTGGAAACCACTGGTCTAATGTGAGGAGGGCCATAGCTTTTTACCTAGAAAGGACAAAAGACTTTCGTAAATCTGTACAGCTTTTTATTTCCATCGCGGTATGAATGAAAGGATCCCCTATTTTGGCCCAGTGCCTATCATCATGGATTACCTCCTGTATTAGAGAATATTACCGGGGGCGGGTAAGAGCCCCCCCCCCTGCTGACCGCACATTCCACAACGGCGCAGGCGGCATCCATGGCGTTCTTGGCTCAGGTGCCAATCATTGACATCTGTAGGGCAGCCACATATCTTTTCAGAACATTATGCGATTACACAACATGCCAAGGAAGATGCATCAGTAGGCAGGGCAGTGTTGCAATCTGTGAACAAATAGATGTTGTTACTCTCCGACCCCACCGCCTGGGATATGGCTTGGGAATCACCTGATTGGAATGGGGGGGGGAGGAGGAGGAGGAAGAGGAGGAGGAAGAAGAAGAAGAAGAAACAACAACTTGCCTTGTAACCGTTGTCCTTCGAGATGTGTTGCTCATGTCCCTTCCAAATCCCACCCACCTCCCCTTCGTCGGAGCTATTAGGCCAGAAGGAACTGAGGGGGCGAGGGGCCAGCAGGGGTATATATGCCCCGATATGCTGGCACCACGCCAGGGAGCTCCCTGGGCTGGCCCTACGGATGCTGCTGGGGAAAAGGCTCCGGAACTCGGAGCACACAGCGCGCACGCACCTGATTGGAATGGACTTGAGGAACACGTCTCGAAGAACAACAGTTACAAAGTAAGTAACCTTTTCTTCCCCATTCCAGGCACATTTTGGCTGATAATAGGACTGTAACATGTCTTAAAAAAAGAGCTTGCGGAGTTTATCTAAGTGGGGATTGTGCGCACATACGCTTGCAGTGTAAATGTTGCCTTACATTTGTAGCTATCTTTACAAGACATCTAGTAATTACTTCTATGTGTTTTGACAGGGAGTGACATACTGCGGTGAAAGCTCAGCCAGCAACTTAACCATGGCCAATGTTCCCTGGCACGAAGAGGTGGTGCGTTTTGTGCAGGAGTTGACGGACCTTATACCAGATTATGACATTGCATGTGAACATGAACATTCAAACTGCCTCCTGATCGCTCACAAAAAGGTAAGGCGTCTCTCTCCTGGTGTTTGAAAATAGAGGGCACAGACAGACTTGACTCTTTGCTTCCTAACAGCTGTGAGCTGCTCAGTGTGAGCACTTGTTCTAGTTCAGCAAGTTTTTCCTCCTAGGTTTGAAAAAATAACTTTTAAAAATACCCCTTAAAACATGTATCCCATGGAACCCAGTGGGTTAGCTTATAAGACGGTTATGGGTTCTGTGACTGCCTTTGTTTACAAGCTGCAGTGCTGTCCTCAATGACACAAGCAAGATCTTGAAAAGATCAATCTTTTGGCTCTTTTCCGGAAAAGCAGCCTGCCAATGTAGACGCTCCTTTTCCGGCAAAACTGAAAACGGAATAGTATTCCGTTTTAAGCATTTCCGGAAATTCATGCCAGTGTAGACACAGCCCATGTGTGTAACTATTTCACCTCCTCTTGCAAAAACATGTGTGATCAAAGACTCTCTCCTCCCACCCCACAGCGTGAAAAAAAAAGAAATTAAACACACTACACCTATGAAAAAGGCAGCCAACCTTAACGAAAAGTTACTGGTGCAAGACTGATCAGTGTTAATTTGACAAGCAACAGAACAGTTATGAAGACCCAAGTGGGGGGTGTGCCATAGGTTTGAGTGTTTAGTTTACTTTTTTTTTTAAAGTTAAGCTTCTTTGTTACTTCAGTATGTTTTTAAAAAAATTGTTCACAAGAACAAGTCTCCTTTTCCCCCCTTGAAAAAGAAATTGTTCTACATGAGAAACTTAATTGTGCTGTATTTGTAACACCTCAGGTGGATCGAAAACAAATGTGGCAAACACAACTGCATACAGGCAGTCCCCGAGTTACGCGGATCCGACTTACGTCGGATCCGCAGTTACGAACGGGGCACTTCCTCTCCCTTGTCTCGAGCAGACCAGGGAGAGGAAGCAAAGCGGCGGCGGAACGCGCGGCCAGCTGACAGCCCAGACGCTTCTGGGCTGTCAGCTGGCTGCGCGCTCCGCTCTGCTCCCCCCCCCCCCTCTGCAGACCAGGGGGGGGGAGGGGGAGCAGAGCGGCGGAACGCGCAGCCAGCTGACAGCCCAGACGTGTCTGGGCTGTCAGCTGGCCGCGCGTTCCGCCGCTCTGCTGTGCTCCGCTCTGCTCCCCCTCCCCCTGGTCTGCAGACCAGGGGGAGGGGGAGCAGAGCAGAGCGGAGCAGAGCAGAGCGGCAGAATGCGCGGCCAGCTGACAGCCCAGACGCTTCTGGGCTGTCAGCTGGCCGCGTGCTCCGCTCTGCTCCCCGCCCACCCTGCAGATCAGGGGGAGGGGGAGCAGAGCGGAGCACAGCAGAGCGGCGGAACGCGCGGCCAGCTGACAGCCCAGACACGTCTGGGCTGTCAGCTGGCTGCGCGTTCCGCCGCTCTGCTGTGCTCCGCTCTGCTCCCCCTCCCCCTGGTCTGCAGGGGGGGGGGGAGCAGAGCGGAGCGCGCGGCCAGCTGACAGCCCAGAAGCGTCTGGGCTGTCAGCTGGCCGCGCGTTCCGCCGCTCTGCTGTGCTCCGCTCTGCTCCCCTCCCCCTGATCTGCGGGGGGGGGGGAGCAGAGCGGAGCACGCGGCCAGCTGACAGCCCAGATGCGTCTGGGCTGTCAGCTGGCCGCGCGTTCTGCCGCTCTGCTCTGCTCTGCTCCGCTCTGCTCCCCCTCCCCCTGGTCTGCAAACCATGGGGGGGGGGGAAGCAGAGCGGAGCACGCGGCCAGCTGACAGCCCAGACGCGTCTGGGCTGTCAGCTGGCCGCGCGTTCCGCCGCTCTGCTATACTCTGCTCCCCCTCCCCCTGGTCTGCAGACCTGGGGGACGGGGAGCAGAGCAGAGCAAAGCCGCGGAGCCCGAGGGCAGCAGGATAGCCACGGCGCGTCTGGGCTGTCCCGCTGCCCGCGTGTTCCGCCGCTTTGCTCCCCGTCCCCCTGGTCTGCAGACCAGGGGGACGGGGAGCAAAGCAGAGCAAAGCCACAGAGCCAGAGGGCAGCAGGATAGCCACGGCGCGTCTGGGCTGTCCCGCTGCTCCCGTGCTCCGCGGCTTTGCTCCGGACGCCTGTGGTACAGCAGCTGGGGCGCTGCCGGTTGGTCCCGTAGCGCCGCTCTGGGTGCCATTGGACCAACCCAGCAGCACCCCAGCTGCTCTGCCCCAGGTGTCCCCTAGTCAGCAGCTGCTGAAAATGACCAGTGGCTGACTACAGGAAGCCCCTGCCCCGGGCTTCCTGGAATCAGCCGCTGATCAGTTTCAGCAGCAGCTGACTTGGGGATGCCTGGGGTTCTTAAGTTGAATCTGTATGTAAGTCAGAACTGGCGTCCAGATTCAGCCACTGTTGAAACTGATCAGTTTCAGCAGCGGCTGAATCTGGACGCCAGTTCCGACTTACATACAGATTCAACTTAAGAACAAACCTACAGTCCCTATCTTGTACGTAACCCGGGGACTGCCTGTAATTAGTCACATAAATCTATCAAACTTTAAAATTATAGTTGAATACTAACAAATAGCTTACCTGGAAGAAAGCATGATAATTCGCTAGGAATTAAAGTCTCTCTCTCTCTCTCTGTCTTTTAATTTTTTGTTTTTTACTAAAATAATTTAAAAAAATCTCAGTGTGTTAAGAAATAAAACCCACAATGGGATTTTAAGCACCCTTTGTTTTCCTTTCTTTTAAACTTATTGTTTTTCTTCCTCCATTCACCATCTCAGCCAGCAGTCTCTCTACATTTAACCATGACAACAGGTAGTACTGACAAATGCAGAGATTTCCCTGGGTTAATTTTGAGGAATTCAGAAACAGGTGACTGTCTTAACCAAAGCAATTTTAAAAATCCTTTCTTTTCTAAAGCAGTTGTGTTCAGTCAGGAAAAGCGTAATGTATTGTATCTAGAAAAATGCATTGAATTTTGTGCACTAAAAAGTCATCCCCCCTTCTACACTTACATCCTTTCTCAGATGTCCAAGTCTCATTGCGAAGAACATTGTTGTAATGTAGGAACACGGGAAGTAGCTTCCTTAGTCCAAAATGATTGCAACTTCTCATTGTCAAAACCAAGAAGAAAAGATGCAGTGATGTAATGGAGCCACTTCTTCCATCATTTAAATAACTTTAATACCCACACTCAGAAAGGTACGAGTGCTTTGAAAATAGATCATTGAGTCCTAAAAGCAGCTTAGCCCAACCCCACCCCTTTCACCACTGGTCAAGTAAGTTCATTCAAATCACACCAAATGCTTATTTGTCAGCAGCCACACCAATGACTGCGGTTTCATTCTTGTAGGGAAAGTCCACCACCATTTCCTGATGGCCTTTCTTTTCTCCTGCTGGCAGTACTGTAACGCTGTCCTCTGTGTTCTCCTCTGGCTGTGCATCTGCACTGGTCCCGCACTTTCTTTCATTCAGGCCCATGCAGTGTTTCAGCACATGTCATTCCCACTCAGAGCCCTCTGGAAATGACCTCTTGCAAAACTCGCCCGGAAAACGATTCTCAGGAGCATCACTGTCAGGAGCATCATGGAATCTCTCTGCAGTCTTGGGGCTCATCTCCTCTTCCTTTTCTTCCTCAGCACTGCTAGAGTTCTGCATTGTTCCAGCTGATCCAAGTATGGCTAGGCTGCGGGGGGGGTTTCGGGATATCTCCAGCATCCTGAAAAAAACTCTGCTGCATCCAGAGAACGCGTTTGCTCTTCCACTTTTTTTTTGCGGAAGAGCAAACACACTCTTTTGGAAGCCCCTGTATTTCTCATTCTACAAGGAAGAAGGGGGCTTTTGAAAGAGGGGAGTTTTCTGACTTTTGGCCCAGTCTAGATGGGCCAAATGTCGGAAAAGCCTCTTCCGACAAAAGAATCGGAAAAAGGTACATAAAATGCGGAACGTATGTACCTTTTTCAGACAAAACCTTGTAGTCTAGCCATACCCCTAGTGTCCTGCATGCACTGTGCCTAGCACAATGGCTCTGTTCCTCACTGCAGGCCTCTAGGCACTGTGAGAACACACACACAATAACAAATTAGTAGGAAGTTTCACAAAGTGCCGTATTCACATTTTTTAAAAAAAGGGCATGTGTGTGAGAAGGGGGAGGATAGGGTTAAAAGAAATCCGACAAGCTACTTTCTTGTCCTATAGCCTCATAGTATTTCCCTATTTTACAGTTCAAATCTTGTGTGGTGCAACTGGTAGCTATGCCAGAGTATATTCACAACAGAAGAGTCTTTTCCACTGCAAGGTGAAAGCCTCACTTAAGGGAAGGAAACAGCTATTCCCTGAGGTCACTGATAAATAATGTATGTAACCGGCCGTCCTCACTATAAGTCCAAGATACATTCCAAAAAACTTGGACTTATAGCAAAACAACTTGAAGTGGGGTAATTTTTTCCCACGGCTGACTTCCATTTGCACAAATTGGTTTTTTTTTAATCCGTGACTTAAGAGTGGGGAATGGAAGGACTTAAAACACAAGCATCAGGGACCTTAGTGCGGAACGGATGTATACAAAGGCAACTTCTAGCAAGGATGCTCTGTAACACCATTATTAATAGTAACAAAAGATGAGAAATTCTACCGGTACCTTGCTTTCTATATGCATGAAGACAGGATGTCTCTTGTAAACAGTCAACTCACAGATGCTAAAATAATGAATAATAAGTAAATTTATTTCTACTTCTATTTAATTCTGGTTTTCAAGCTCTAGTAGAGGATAAAACATGTCAGTGTTTTACTTATAGAAAACCAGACCTACGAGAGCCATTATGCTGCATAAAAAAAATGAGTGGAGAAAAAAGGCCGATAGTAAAAATAAGAATTTTCATTTGTTTCATTCTGTTTTTCAAGATAACGGTTTTAATTTAAAACCAACAAAACCCTTCATCAAAATGCCTGCATGCTCAAGGGAATGTAAAAATGGCCGCGTGAGAAGGCACTCACTTTTAATTAGGGGCAATGACAGCCATCTGCTTTAAGAATCACATAGGCTCCCAAGAGACCTTAGCAGTTTTGAAAATGTCACCCTAAGTCCCATTGTGAAAGGGTCTTAGGCACTTGGTTGACTGACTTATTGATAGTAAGTAGGATTTAGGAGCACAAGTGCTTTCTGAAAATGGGATTTAAGCATGTTACCCATTGGGCATAATGCAATTCCCATGGAAGCTGGCTGGAAAACTCCCACTGAAATAAATGGAAGTTGGATCTGGTCTTCAGTGTTGCATTAGACTATACAATTAAAAATACCTAATTAATAGGTCACTATACTGATATATGTACTATTTTGAGGTTGGTTTGATACTAACTGCTGTAGAGTAGCCATTGCTAGTGAGTGCCATTATATCTAGTGAAGGTAGTAGTAGTCCCCTTAGCGATCTATTCCTTGGTTGTGTTGTCCAGTGTGTGCCACTTCCAGAAAATGTCCATCCCACACTCTTCTGTGTTCCAGCTCTGTCCTTTGCAGCACCCTCCTTTCCTAAACTGATGACTTCCACCTCTTGGTGCTTGGTGCCCAGAATATTCCAGCTCTCCCTTTGACTATTTTTTCTCCAGCATAAGCTATTATATTCTCAAGTAATTGCATTTACTCTGTGGCAAATCCTACGAACACTCAAGTACAAAAATCTAATTTATTAAAGTGCTTTTGAATTAATTGGCGAAAATATTGAGACAATGGCAACTTTATAATTTAACAATTAATACTAATAACATTTACAGCAAGAGCTTAGGCATCTGGTTTTCCTTGCATTACAACAATAAATGGTATCCTTGAGACAATCAGAGTGAGTGATTAACAATGGAGAAAATCTGCAGATGCCTCGCAGCAAGTATCTTTTTGAATGAAAGTTACTATCTCAGTAATTTTTGGAATAAAAACATAATTTTTTTGCATCTGTTTTCCCCTGGTATTGGCAGTGTATTCCATGATGTTGAAATCCTTGCTTGCCAATTACATTCTATTATATTTAACCTACCTTGTTTTTGTGATGGGTTTGTTTTCCATCAGTGCTGTCTCTGGCTTTACATTCATGGGTTTCTCATTAAGAACATAAGAATGGCTATACTAGGTCAGAACAATGGTCCATCTAGGTCAGTATCCTGTCTTCTGACAGTTGTCAATGCCAGGTGCCCCAGAGGAAGGAACAGAGCAGGGAATCATCAAGTGACTCATCCCCTGTCACCTATTCTCAACTTCTGACAAAGAGAGGCTAGGGACACCATTCCTGCCCATCTTGGCCAATAGCCATTGATGGCCCTAACCTCCGTAAATTTATCTAACTCTCTTTTATTAAACCCTGATATAGTTTTGGACTTTACAATATCCTCTGGCAAGGAGTTTCACAGGTTGTGCGTTGTATGAAGAGGAGGTACTTCCTTTTGTTTCTTTTAAACCTGCTATCTATTAATTTCATTTGGTGACCCCTAGTTCCTGTCTTCTGGGAAGGAGTTAACACTTTTTTATTCACATTTTCCACTCCACTCATGATTTTATAGATTTCTATCATATCCTTCCTTTGTCTTCTCTTTTCCAAGACGAAAAGTAACCATCTTATTAATCTTACCTCATATGGCAGCCGTTCCATACCCCTAATCATTTGTGTTGCCCTTTTCAGAACTTTTTCCAATGCTGAGATATTTTTGGAGACAAGGTGACCATATCTGTATGCAGTATTCAGGATGTGGGCATACCATGGATTTATACATAGACAATAAGATATTCTCTGTCTAATACTAGACCCCTTTCTTAAAGATTCCTAACATTTAATTTGCTTTTTTGACTGCCTCTGCACATCGAGGGGCTGTTTTCAGAGAACAATCCACAGTGACTCCAAGATCTCTCTCTTGAGAAGTAACAACTAATTTAATCTCCATTATAGTATACATATAGTTGGGATTATGTTTTCCAATGTGCACTACTTGGCATTTATCTACATTAAAATTCATCTGCCATTTTGTTGCCCCATCACCTAGTTTTTGAGAGACCCTTTTGAAGCTCTTCACAGTCTACTTTGGACTTAATTCCCTTGAGCAGTTTAGTATCGTCTGCAGCTGTTGCCACCTCACTGATTATCCCTTTCGCCAGATCATTTATCAATGTATTGAATAGGATTGGTCCTGCTTTGGACCCCTGGGAGGCACCTCTAGTTACCTCTCTCCATATCTGAAAACTGATCATTTATTTCCACCCTTTGTTTCCTGACTTTTAACCAGTTATCAGTCCATGAGAGGACCTTCCCTCTTATCCCGTGACAACTTACTTTGTTTCCCCCTTGTCCACATGCTTGTTGACCCCCTCAAAGTATTCTAGTAGATTGGTGAGGCATGGCTTCCTTTTATAGAAACCAGGTTGACTTTTCCCCCAACACACTATGTTCATCTGCGTGCCTGATAATTCTGTTCTTTACTATAGTTTCAACTATTTTGCCCCGTACTGAAGTTAGACTTACTGGTCTGTAATTGCCAGGATCACTTCTAGAGCCCATTTTAAAAATTGGCATCACATTAGCTATCCTCCAGTCATTTGTTACAGAAGATGGCTGTTTCTAATGATCTAACTCTTGTCTTTGTAATAACGGGAGTTCCTTCCCCTGGACAGGTATGCTCAGCGTGAAAGGATACCATGTCATCATCTGGAAGGAGTGTCCCAACTATGGGATCATTTCTCTCTGCATCACTTGGATGCTCCCCAACAGCACAGAGGCTGTCTGACCAGGGGTGGGACCGTTCTACTGTGTTCTGGAAAGTCTCATCTACGTACTGCTCATACATGCTATGTTGGCTGCAATAAAATGGATAGCACCCACTCTGCTGCTAGCCTTCTGCCAGCATCCTCTTTTTACTTCCAGAGCTAAATTCTTTCTCCATAAGGTTTTTAAAAAAAATCTGGTGGTTTTGATTTTAGTTTAGTTTAAAGAAGTTTACAGAATGCCAAGTGTATCTAGCCTCCTTCAAACTCCCCCTCTAAACTCCCTTGCAGAACTCCCCTGTTAGCTGCCCCTGTTTGCTAGCTCCTATCTTAATACTCTTTGTATTAGGCACTAACACCTTTCTTGCTTTCTACTCCTGTTTTGCTTCATTTTTGACCAGTTCTTAAGCAGATCCATAATATTGAAGGATTGGTTTTAAGAATTTACTTTGAGCTTCTCCCTTCTTTGTGTAGTGATGAGTATCATTATCTGGCATACAGTGTGCCTGGGTTTATTTCTCTGGCCAGGAAGATGCATTTTTAGGTAGAGGCCTAGCCAGTAGGCCAAAGCATTGGGCTACTAATATATTATGTTGTGCATGCATGGGTTTGAATCCCTCCTTTAAGAAGTTTCAGTAGTTAGTTGCCTGCCATGTAGAAGAGCTCCAGGTTGAAATGGGATAGAAGTTTGGGTAAACAAGTAAAATCCAAAGAGCTGTGTTATACAGGAGGTCAGACTAGATGATTGTGGATTGACAGGTCTTGTGTAAGTGGTTCTGAATCCAACAGAGATCCCTAACTGTTGCGGATGTTTTGCTTTGTGTGATGGTTGACCCTCTTTTTGTATTCTACATTGTTTGCAGGTTTTATCAATGGATTTCATGGGCTGCAGCGCTTTAGAGTCAGTGTTTCCCAATGGGGTGTCCTGATCTATGAGAAGGCAGTGGGTGGGTTCTAGATGGGTTTGTGTAAGTCTGAGAGAGCCTGCAAACCGGTCCAATAAAAGATACTACTTTACTCACCTTGCCTCCAGAACAGGAAATGAAGTTCTATGGACCTTTCTGTCCTCTCAATCCCATGCTTTGCGGGTCAATTTTCAGGTATAAGCATTCTCTGCCCTTCTAGATCCTGGCACCCGAAGTCTGGACTGTATTCTCTTCCTGCTTATACTAGTTTGATGTCACCGTTACTGCCCCAACTGCAGTGGAGTTGCATTGTGAGAGGAGAATCGAGCCTCTGCTGCCATAAATTGGAACCAAATCTAAAACATCCTTACGTTTACAGCAGGTAGCGAGGCCATGCAGCTCTCTAAGCTGTCCATGGAATATTGTAACTTCTCAACACCAGTGTTCTCGCAGGCATGAGATTGTAACTTAATGTTTCTGTGACTTACTTTTGAGAATGACACAAAAGAAAGAGGTTGGTTCTGCCGTGCTTGATCTGTTACTTATTAAAAAGAGCACCGTGGTAACTCTGAAGTAAACCATTTTTGATCCATTAGAATTAAAACTGTCTGGGTGTATCTGTAGCTTAATTGGTAGACAGGCTGCTCCGTAACTTTTTTGGTAAGAATTAGATATATAAAAAACCCTTTGGTGATGCATCTTTTATATAGAATAATTCAAATAAGATTAGACTTAATAAATTGTAGCTAATGAGTTAGACGAGACATCCCATGCGTGGATGCCACTGCCGAGGACACTCACATCACATGGCAAGGTTTTTACAGTTTTAGAAAGCGCAATAGCAAATTAATTGCATGTATTTAGCTTGATCAAGGCTAAATTTGAATGATGCTCGAGCTGTCTAAACTGGTGATCCTGCTGTTAAAGGGTGTGACAGGATGGGGACAGCCCTGCCCGGTGCAGGGTGAGTATCTCCCTTCTGGCACGCCCGCGTACTTCTCTGCTTTTTCTCCCCAGTCTGGGCTAGGGAAGTTAGAAATCGTTTAATTTAATAATTGTGTAACCCCACCAATTCTTAGTGGTTACACAGTTATTCAATGATCCCCGGGAGTGCAGCTCCCGACCCCAGTTCCAGGAGGGCCCCTGCCACCCTGTGCTGCTGCTTCTATAGCAGAGGTGGCTGGCAGGAGCTGGTCCATGAAGGGAACTGGTTTAAAAACAGACTCCCCATGCAGACTGGCTCCCGTCTGCTGGCCCTGTCCGCGGGGGGCCTGAGCTTACTCCAGCATCTCACGGAACAGCCCCTGTCCGCAGTGAGCCTGGGCCTGCTGAAGCAGCGGTTGCTGCCTCTCTGATACAGGTCGGTAACTCACCCCTATTCATGGGGTAGTGTGGCCCAGTGGCCAAAGTCGATAAGTTCTACCCAACTCATGGGGCTGTGTAGTCCCCTCTCAAAGGGCAGGAGATAGGAGAGGGGGTTATATCCCCTGTCGGGGGGGGGGGGGGTGCAGGCCTTCCCACTCCACTGGACCTGAGCCAGTGTAGCTCTAGCCAGTGAGTCAGCAGGGAAAAGCTCTGACTGAAACACGCTGACTCCCCAGCATCAGCTCACTGACCAGGGAGACGTTGCCTTCCATGCGCCGCTTCCTGCTGCAGTCGCTTCAGCTCCAGTGCAGATCTCAGTCTTCCCTCCCTTGTCTGGGGCTTGTCTGCTCCTGCCTGCCTCTGCATCCTGCAAGCGCTCTGGGAGCAAATGCCTTTAGCCCAGGGGTCTCCAGCCTTTTTAAGCACGAGATCACTTTCTGAATTTAAGTGCGATCCAAGATCTATCTCTTTGCCCCGCCTCCTTTGTGCCCCTTCTCTGAGGCCCCACCCCTGCTCACTCCATCGTCCCTTCCTCCTCCTTCCTCCCTCACTTTCACCAGTCTGGGACAGGCAGTTGTGGTGCTGGAGGGGGTTCTAGGTGCAGGATCTGGGAGGGTATTTGGATGCAGGGGTGCTCGGGGCTAGGGCAGGGGCTTGGGGTGCGGGGGGGAGGGGGTTCATGACTAGGGTAGGGTTTCGGGATGTGGTCACCAGCTGGGCACTGCTTCCCTCATGTAGCTCCTGGGTGGTGGTGTGGTGCTAAGCAGGCTTTCCCCTGCCCTGGCCCTGCACCGGTCCCAAAAGCAGCCAGCAAACTCCCTCTATCCCAAGCCCTGTTGTGCCCCCTCTCTGGAGATAGGATACAGAGTAGGAGAGGGGCACCTTGACATGAGTGTTCCTCCTCCTCCCTCCCCTGATCTCACAGAAAGCAGAAGCGCCTGAGGGAACAGCTCCAAGGCAAAGGGCAGGAGATGCGCAGCAACAGGGGGAGGGGCAGATGAAGTGCCAGCACTTGATAACCTCTTGGCCAAACCAGTCAGGATCCCCTGTCAGAGGCTCCAAGATCTCCCAGTGGATCCTGATCAGCTGGTTGGTGACCCCTGCTTTAGCCTGTGTTGTAGCATCTGGATGGTTAGTGGGGTGGTCGCTGTGGCTTGCCCAGAGCAGGAGATGCATGTCCCCCCCCCCCCAACCCCAACTGAGCTGAGTTGCTCCCTTTTATATCTGTGCCCTCAAGCATGCCCATTAAAGTGAAGGGGGTGTAGCTTTTTCAGCCCTCAGAGCTAGGTTAACTCCTGCCCAGAGGTGGGTGAGTGTGCTCTGTCACAAAGGGTTAAAAAAATCACCGATCATGTAACTAGGGTACCCACAGACAAAAGAGAGATTGTGGGAGCAGGGTGGAGGAAATGGAAGTTGTTACTGCGATTGTTCATGGATGCTGTATTTTCAGATTTCCGGAAGGATATAGTTGTGCACTAGTAGCATGGTTCTCTAGCAGTCAGTGCTGATGTACTGTTTTTTTATTTACCCCGAGAGTATGGTATGTGGTAAAATTCTCATAATTACATGTCTTATACACTATTTTTTATAACATTGATGCCACATGTTTATGACTTGATTTATCTCTTAATCCTAGTTGCTTCCCAGGGAGCCTAAAGTTATAACTAACAACAAGGAAAAACAAAACAAAACCCTGTGGAGTTCTGAGTTAGACGTGGTGATATGAATCTGATAGAATTCGGCTGTCTGCCATATTTCTTTTGGTTTCGCATCCAGTCCAATCCAGTCACGGCTGCCATACAAGAAAGCATAAATTAAGAACCTTAAACAGTTATGTAAAGAAACTGTCCACAGTGACTTAATAAATTATTCAAGTTGTCTCAGACAGATTTCTATTGGCAGAGAGTGAAAATAGCCTTCTTATGAAAATTAGCATAATATAATGCTGTGCACTGCCATTATGTGTAATCTGTTGAATGCAATTTTGTGAACATATAAAAGCTGTTTTATTAAGCTATCTCACTGTCATCAGTTTAAATTAAGGAACTGAGGCTGGGAAGTTACATGAGGAAATGTATTAATTTTTTTTGCCAACTAACATAATCTAAGAATTTTCCTTAATGTGCACATTAATGAGAACAAAGGGTAATTTATGCTGCAGTGATGCAAAGACCGTGGCATAAAATTGCTGCACTGGGGTCCTAGTTACATAAACAAAATGATCATAACTTTTAAATAGGAAACTTCCTATTATATTACATTGTACTTAGCGCCATCTGTCTGAGGAAGTTGGATGTCTTAAACAGTTGAGTTAAGCAACACAAAGAGGGAAGGTGGAGGTGGCAGTAACGGGGAAATGGAGATACGGAAAAGTGAAATAACTTAAAGCTCAGTGGGAGAGCCGTGACTAGAACCCGATCTCTTTGTTGGTCTAGGTCAGGTGTCGGCAGCCTTTTCAAACCAAAGAGCCAAACTACATCAAAATTCAGAACAAATGGTCAACAAAGAGCCGTGTAAGAACGCCCGTTTGCATGACTGAAAATATACAACTTAATATTATTGATAATCAACAAAATGATTAATAATAGCATAAATGAAACGTACTCACAGACTTTATTTAATGGGACTTTTCACACATTTCTTTGAAGTTGATATCATAACTGGTCAAATCCAACTTCATACACACATTCAGTCTGTCTTCTGTCAATCTTACGGCAGGAGACTGGGGATGTGGGGATGCAGGAGTCTGGGTTGGAGTGTATGAGGGGCTCAGGGTAGGGGACTGGGTGTATGAGGGACTCAGCACAAGGTTGGGGTGTGTGAGGATGCAGGAGTTACGGCAGGGGACTGGAGATGTGGGGGCACATGAGTTTGGGGATGTGGGGATATGAGGGGCTCAAGGCAGGGGGTTCATCTATATGATGGGCTCAGGATTGGGGTGTGTGGCGTGTGATGCTCCAACCAGATGCGGGCTGGGCCCCAATTGAGGGCTTGTTGGCCAGGCTTCATTTTTAAATATGTCCAACACACAAGGTTTCAACATTGTCTTTATTTACGTCGGGGGGGGCACTGACTCACAGAAAAATCAGTCAGTGACCACACAAATGAGAAGCAAAAAAAAAAACCCCACCCAAATCCTTATTGATGTGGCCTCCAACTGAAACACCTCACTCCTGTGGTGCTTGGAGAGGGGCAGGGAGAACTGAGGTTCAAGGCCTCAAGACAGATTTACTCTTCTGGGATTCCCAGGTTAGTGGATTTTGTGGGCCCCCTAGGCTCTGGGGTGGGGCCAAAATAAGGAGTTAAGTTTGGGGGACAAGGCTGCCAGTGAATGGGATAGGAATGGGGGTACAGGATCTGGGCAGGAGGTGGGGTACAGGAGGGAGGGAGGGTGCAAGGTCTGGGAGGGAGGGAGGGTGCAGGAGCAGACTGGGAGTAGGAGGCCTGGCCAGGGTGTATGTGCAGGGGGCAGGTGAGTCTGGCCAGGGGGCAGGAATGGGCTGGGGGAGGCTGTCTGGCTGGGGGGGGTGGGTAAGTGAGGGGAGAGCAGGGTCTGGGCATGAGATGTTGGGGGCACTTACTTGCTTTCACGCCATGTGTAACAGGCCTCCCACAGCTCCCATTCGCCGGAAGGAAACCTCCAGGAAATGTGTCCTGGGGGAAAGAAAATAGCAATGTGCAGGAAGCCATTTCTGGCTGCTTGTTTCCCTTGTGGTGAGGAAAGGAAAAGGGCAGCGCACGCTCCCTGCTTGTTCCCTACACGTTGGATCCAGTGGGGATGCTTGGGGCTTTCCCCCTAGGGTTACCAAATAGTTTAACCAAAAATACCAAACTCCCCCCCCCTCCCCCCCCAAAGAAAAAAACCATCAGGGAAAAAATTCTGTTGAGGGGGGGAAAAAAAGGGGGGGGGGAGACAAAAGTAGTTGAGGGGAAAAAAGGACACTGAGTTATTAAGCAAAATAAAATTAAATAAAACAGCATGGCCCCTTTAAGTGTGTGCAGAGTCAGAATAGGGATAGGCGGAAGGGAGGGTTTGAGCACTAAGACCCAGGGAAGGCATTGCTTCCCCTTGCTTCCGGTCTGTAGGCTTTTTGCCGGCGGCCATCTTGTTTCCTTGATTGAGCCAGAAGGCAGCTTCCCTGCGGAACCAGCTAAGCAGAGGGGTCTGGGGGCTGGGCCCAGTTGTTGAGTGTGTGGAGGGTTGCTAGGTGTCCGGTATTTTCACCTCCTGGCAGGGGTAGGAAAAACCCCCAGAAAATATCGGACATTTTAGGTGTCTGGTATTTTCTGAATTCTTTACTGGACAGGAGGCGAAAAAACCGGACTGTCCGGGTCAATAGTGGACACCTGGCAACCCTATTTCCCCCTGCCTTCACCCCTGCCTCGTGCACAGAAAGTCGGTGCCACCGTCAGGCTGTAGCACCAGCACTGGCTCCCTGCTGCTGGGGGAGCTAGGAGAGACTGAGCTGGGGCTCTAGAAGAGCCATATCTGGCTCCCTAGTGAGCTGTATTTGGCTCATGAGCCATAGGTTGCCAACCCCAGTCTAGGTTTTTGCACTGCACCTCATGACAGTGGTATTTGAGTATCTTCTGACAGCTGCTTCCAGGCATTAATCAGTAGTCGGTTCATCCTTCTGTTCCACACGTCATATCCTATTGCCGTTTGTACATCAGTATATGACATGAACAGATATGGTGTGCGCTGAATCTTTGTGAGCCTGGTGCCATGGCATCAGAGAATAATATACTGCAGAGATAGCTATTTGAGTGCTGTCTAGTCTTGCAGAGCTAATATATTTGGTCTTCATGAAAATGAATGGAGATGGGCCATTGACAGGGGAAACGATGGGGGCAGTTGCCCCAGCGCCCAGTGATTTAAAAGAACCGAGGAGTCCGGGCCGTGACAGCTGGAGCCCTGGTCCCTTTAAATTCCTGCCAGAGCCTCTGCACAATGCAGACCAGGCAGTGCTGAAGGCTGGCTGCCCCAACCCCCAGTCCTGTCCCTTTCAGGGGGCCTGGAGCAGAACATCCGCCCCTATTGCCCAGGTCCTAGTGAAGTCTGTCACCAGCCCTGGCAACAGCCTTTATCTTCTGAACCAGCAGATGGGCAGTTTATGGAATGGCAATTACACTAGGCTAAAAGGGGACATCTGTTTTATGCTAGTGTTTGGGGAAAAGAATGTTACTCTCATTTGAAATGTAGTTTTAGTTTGACCCAGGTGTAGCTGGTTCTTTCTGGAAAGCTTCAGAGCTCTCTGTTGCTTCTACAAATCTGCTCTGTAAACATATTGAGACAGCTTTGAAAATGGAACCCATTTTATGTGCATTTATGGTAACCGTCCTGTGAGATGACCACAGCAGCCAGTGAGAGTATCTGCTATGAGGTGCTAGTGCAGGGGTGGGCAATAATTTTTGCCCAGGGGCCACTTCAAAATTTTTTGAAGTAGCCTCGGGCCATCCCGGAAGGGGCGGGGCTATCCCACTCCCAAACCATGACTGGTCTGTGGGTGGGGAGCCCCTTTGCCCCCCCTTCCCACTAGGCACCCATGCCCTGGAAGAGGCTTCACACGCTTCCCCACCCCCAGGCCAAACAGGGCCTGGGGGTGGAGGAGTGCGGGAAGCCTTCCGCCTACCATGCGAGCAGCCCGTGGTGCTTTGAAGTGCCGCAGGCTCCTCGCAGGGCCAGGGCAGGGCGAAGGAAGCTTCCCGCAGCTCCCCCAGCCCCAGGTCATGATTGGCCTGTGGGTGGGGGAGCGCGAAAAGCCTCCTCCCTTCTTCCCCATCCTCACCCTGCCCTGCGAGCAACGTGCGGCACTTCAAAGTGCCCTGTGCTCCTGGCAGGGCACTCCCCTGCCCCTAGACCAATTAAGACCTGGGGGCGGGGGCAGAGCGGAGAAGGCTTCGGGCGCTCCTGGGGGTGGGGGAGCAGCAGGACCTCGGCGGGCCGGATCCACCTGCTTGGAGGGCTGGATCCGGCCCGCAGAGGCCCTTTTGCCCACCCCTGTGCTAGTGGCATGCCTATACGGGCTTTGCAGTATTGTGCATTTTTAAGTGGCAAGAGTCTCCACAACTGAAAAAGAAGCATCCTAAGCTGTGTGTGCACATCTATCGTCCTCCAGACACGTTTTCTATAATAAAAAGAGAATTGTTTAAGCTCAGTAAGAAACAATTTGAGGAAAGCTGCTGAACACAGGGACTCATGAGGGTTGTTTGGATGCAACCTTCAGTGCTTTGAAGAGAATCTTACATTTCGGTAAAACTCATGTGGGAATGTTGGTCACTTTTTTAATTGAGTATTTTGTCAATGATTGTTCCGGGTGGTAGAGTTAAAGGGACATTCTCAAGGTTTGTGGGCCCAAAATGTAACATTTTTAAAGGTCATTATTTGTCAAAATGATTTTCTGCAAGGGGATAAATGTGACCAGTCCCTCCCCCAAACCTCTATTGCTCTAGGAATTGGGGATCCAAACATAAACATGAGCAACCTCCGTTAACAGTCCTGGTTTCTGTGAGCTTCCACCGATAGGAGGGTCACAGTGTGCCCTGATGGTATCACTTTTGTCAAGTTTAGTTCCTAGCTGGCTCATGAGAGTGTGGAGCAGTTTGAGAAAGTAACAGGGGCAGCAACATTTGTGTATGTGCTGAAAAACTCAACAAATCCATGTTCTGAACTCCCTATTTGGAGTGTTCAGCTAAGAAGCTGGAGTCCTAGCACTAATGGAGTCCTTCCTGTTGAAACAGAATAGTTTTTGAATGTTTGACAGTTGGGGGTGGGAGAGTAAATTTTCATTAATTGTTTTGAAGTTGGTGGATGGAGGAGGAAGATAGTAACCAGAATTAAAGTTTGAGTCTCTGAGCCTTAAAAAAAGCTTCCCCTTTAATAATTCCTGTTGAAAAGGACTCTCTCTTTTAATGGGTGGTGCCTTTGGCATGCTGGAAAAATGTTGGGTGAAAATGTGCAGAAACCAGTTTTTAAAATTCTCTAAGTTAGAGATGGAAAAGCTCTTTTACATCACCTAGTCCATCTTGCTGCCAGTGCAGGATCAGTCCTGAGCAGTGTCTGTGTCATTAAGCAATGCTGTTGAAGCTTGTGCTATTTTTTCTTTCCACTCAGTGATTTAGTCTCTGTAGTCTAGAAAACGTTTAACCATTATTTTTTGGAATACTATAACTTGTGCAGATAAAATAATGTACCTTGAAGTTATGAAAGAATAATTGATTTAAAAAAATGCCTTGTTTAGTGGTGATGTAAAGAATTGGTGTGCTGCTAAATCCATTTATTTGACCTCATTTTGGGGCCTAAATGAAACGCAGCATGCTTATTGCTGTTCAGTCGATAATGGAAAGAAATCCATGTCGTGTAACCTTTTCAGTTCAGCCTTTCCAACAGTCTGCAAGGAGAAGAGCCTAATGAAGGAAGTGGGCAGGGCAGGTAATTATCGCTCCTCCCATGAAGAGGGTATGTTCTTCAGCTCGGGAGTAGCTCTGTAAGGGTAAAACCTGGATAGCAATAGGCTTCACTGCACCACTCTGGCTGACTTTCTTATTTTGCCTGGAGTGTGTTGTCTTTGTCTGGGAATAAATATATAAAGAACTGCCAAAGTGAGTGGATGAAAAGTGGCCTTGTTCTTCAGTTTAATGTACGTTCCTCAGAAGAGAATAATAGTGTCATCCTTATTAGAAGAAACTAATTGATTTTTGGCTGACTTCTATTTTTCAACTGTAGCCTTTCATGTCAGTCTTTGTTTCTCCTCTGTATTATATTCCTAAACGTACATCTGTTGAGACTTTTATTTCTCTGCAATTATGTCTGTCTGATGGAATGTAGTATATCGTACTACAATACTACATTATCTCCAACATAAATTCTTTGTGTTAGTTACTAAAAATTGCTTATGCAAGTACTATGCCAAGAAGAAAAATGCAGTGCTGAAATTTACTGTTTTCCACATTTTAATCTGTTCTTTCCTTCAAGAATGTTCAGTTTTGCATAATAAGAAGCTACTCTGTCTTCAGCTTAAAGAAATGTTATGGAAATGGTATTCCAGTAGATAATGCTGTTTGAAATGATGTTACACACGTTTCCACTGGGGTAAATAAATTATGATGTACTGTCAAGTGATGGCTTAAAATGGCTCTCTCTCCCCCATCAACTTCTCTCTGACAAGATTAGAAGTTCATCCGTGGAAAGATTCCCATTCACTTCAGAAGGCTTTGGACTGAGTTTCCAATAGATCTTGCGGGGAAAGGATTAAGTAGGTTTTTGTGCATATTGAGGCATGGTGGGGAGACTGGTTCCCTAAAATAAGTAGTAGGAGGTGCTCAGGGTCTAAGCTAGGGAGAGAGGTAGATACGCTGGAGAGCAGGGATAGGGTCCAGAGTGATCTGGGCAGATTAGAGGATTGGTCCAAAAGAAATCTGATGAGGTAGAACTGGAGGAAGAACTGGAGACCCTGGCCCAGTCCGAGAAATATGATTTAATTGGGATAACAGAGACTTGGTGGGATGACTCGCATGACTGGAGCGCTGTCATGGAAGGGTATAGACTGTTTAGGAAGAACAGGCAGGGGAGAAAAGGAGGAGGAGTTGCACTATATGTAAGAGAGCACTACGATTGCTCTGAACTCCAGTATAAAGAGGGAGAAAAACCTGTTGAGAGTCTATGGGTTAAGTTTAAAGGAGCAAACAAAAGCAGTGATGTTGTGGTTGGTGTCTGCTACAGGCCACCGAATCAGGTGGATGAGGTAGATGAGGCTTTCTTTGGACAACTGAGCGAAGCTGCCAGATCGCAGGCCCTGGTTCTTGTGGGGGACTTTAGTCACCCTGACATCTGTTGGGAAACTAATACGGCAGTACACTGGCAATCCAGGAAGTTTTTGGAGAATGTTGGGGATAACTTCTTGACACAAGTGCTGAAGGATCCGACCAGGGGCTGTGCACAGCTTGACCTTTTGCTCACAAACAGGGAGGAACTAATAGGGGAAGTAGAGGTGGGTGACAACCTGGGAAGCAGTGATCATGAGATGGTAGATTTCAGTATCCTGACCAAAGGAAGAAAAGAGAGTAGTAAAATACACACCTTGAACTTCAAAAAAGCAGATTTTGACTCCCTCAGAGACCTGATGGGAGAATCCCCTGGGATGCTAACATGAAGGGGAAAGGAGTCCAGGACAGCTGGCAGTATTTTAAAGAAGCCTTATTGAAGGCACAGAAAGAAACCATCCCGACGCGTAGCAAGAGAGGCAAACATGGTAGAAGACCAGATTGGCTTACAGAGGAAATCCTTGGTGAACTTAAGCACAAAAAGGAAGCTTACAAAAAGTGGAAACTTGGACAAATGACCAGGGAGGAGTTTAAATGTCTAGCTCGAGAATGCCAGGGAGTTATCAGGAAGGCGAAAGTGCAAATGGAATTGCGACTGGCTAAGGATGTGAAGGATAACAAGAAAGGTTTCTACAGGCATGTTAACAAGAAGAAGGTGATCAGAGAGGGTGTGCAGCCCCTGATGAATAAGGGAGGTAACCTAGTGACAGATGATGTGGGGAAAGCTGAAGTACTCAATGCTTTCTTTGCCTCTGTATTCACGGAGAAGGTCGGCTCTTGGACTTCTGAGCTAAGTGACACAAGATGGGATGAAGATGCACAGCCTGTGGTGGGTAAAGAACAGGTTAGGAACTACTTAGAAAAGCTAAACGTACACAAATCCATGGGTCCGGACTTAATGCATCCGAGGGTGCTGAGGGAGTTGGCAACTGTCATTGAGGAGCCTTTGGCCATTATCTTTGAAAAGTCGTGGAGATCGGGAGAAATCCCGGATGACTGGAAAAAGGCAAATGTAGTGCCCATCTTCAAAAAAGGGAAGAAGGACGATCCAGGGAACTATAGGCCGGTCAGTCTTACCTCGGTTCCTGGAAAAATCATGGAAGGGATCCTTAAGGAATCCATTTTGAGACACTTGGATGAGAGGAAAGTGATTAGGAATAGTGAGCATGGATTCACAAAGGGCAAGTCGTGCCTGACCAATCTGATTAGCTTCTATGATCAGGTAACTGACTCGGTGGACGTGGGAAAGTCAGTGGATGTTATATACCTTGACTTTAGCAAGGCTTTTGATACGGTCTCCCACAATATTCTTGCCGGCAAGTTAAGGGAATGTGGACTGGATAAATGGACGGTAAGATGGATAGAAAGCTGGCTAGAAGGCCGGGCCCAGTGGGTAGTGATCAACGGCTCGATGTCAGGATGGCGTTCGGTTTCTAGCGGAGTACCCCAAGGTTCGGTTCTAGAACCAGTTTTGTTCAATATCTTTACTAATGACCTGGATGAGGGGATGGATTGCACCCTCAGCAAGTTTGCGGATGACACTAAGCTAGGGGGCGAAGTAGATACGCTAGAGGGCAGAGATAGGATCCAGAATGACTTAGACAAATTGGAGTATTGGGCCACAAGAAATCTGATGAGGTTTAACAAGGACAAATGTAGAGTCCTGCACTTGGGACGGAAGAATCCCAAGCATAGTTACAAGCTGGGGACCAACCAGTTCAGTAGTAGTTCTGCAGAAAAGGACCTGGGGGGGTTACAGTGGATGAGAAGCTGGATATGAGTCAACAGTGTGCCCTTGTAGCCAAGAAGGCTAATGGCATATTAGGTTGCATTAAGAGGAGCATTGCCAGCAGATCAAGAGATGTCATTATTCCCCTTTATTCAGCGTTGGTGAGGCCACATCTGGAGTATTGTGTCCAGTTCTGGGCCCCCCACTACAAAAAGGATGTGGACGCATTGGAGAGGGTCCAGCGGAGGGCAACCAAAATGATTAGGGGGCTGGAGCATATGACTTATGAGGAGAGGCTGAGGGATTTGAGTTTGTTTAGTCTGCATAAAAGAAGAGTGAGGGGGGATTTGATAGCAGCCTTCAACTTACTGAAGGGGGGTTCCAAAGAGGATGGAGAGAGGCTGTTCTCAGTAGTGACAGATGGCAGAACAAGGAGCAATGGGCTCAAGTTGCAGTGGGGGAGGTCTAGGTTGGATATTAGGAAAAACTATTTCACTAGGAGGGTGGGGAAGCACTGGGATGGGTTCCCTGGGGGGGGGTGGGGGGGTGGAATCTCCATCCCTAGAAGTTTTTAAGCCTCAGCTTGACAAAGCCCAGGCTGGGTTATAGACTCATAGACTCCAAGGTCAGAAGGGACCATTATGATCATCTAGTCTGACCCCTGCACAGTGCAGGCCATAGAATCTCACCCACCCCCCCTCCTAGAATAATTCTCTCATCTGTATCTCAGATATTGAAGCCTTCAAATACTCTGAAGACCCCAAAATGCAGAGAATCCTCCAGCTGTGATCTGCACCCCATGCTACAGAAGAAGGCGAAAAACCTCCAGGGCCTCTGCCAATCTACCCTGGAGGAAAATTCCTTCCCGACCCCAAATATGGCGATCAGCTAAACCCTGAGCATGTGGGCAAAACTCACCAGCCAGACTCCCAGAAAGTTCTCTATAGTAACTCCTATCATCCCTCCATTGACCTATTTACCACTGATAATGAATGGTCAATTAGTTACCAAGATCATGTTATCTCATCAAACCATCCCCTTCATAAACCCGTAGACTGTGTCTACACTGGCACCGTTTTCCGTAAAAGGGATGCTAATGAGACACTTCGGAATTGCAAATTCCATGGGGGATTTAAATATCCCCCGCGGCATTTGCATGAACATGGCTGCCGCTTTTTTCCGGCTCGGGGTTTTGCCGGAGAAAAGCGCCAGTCTAGACGGGATCTTGTGGGAAATAAGCCCTTTTCCAGAAGATCCCTTATACCTACTTAGGGATCCTACTTAGGAATAAGGGATCTTCCGGAAAAGGGCTTATTTTTCGCAAGATCTCTTCTAGACTGGCGCTTTTCTCCGGCAAAACCCCAAGCCGGAAAAACGCGGCAGCCATGTTCATGCAAATGCCGCGGGGGATATTTAAATCCCCCTTGGAATTTGCAATTCTGAAGTGTCTCATTAGCATCCCTTTTACGGAAAAGGGTGCCAGTGTAGACACAGCCATCTAGTTTAATCTTGAAGCCAGATAGATCTTTTGATTTATTTGGGGTTGGTCCTGCCTTAAGCAGGGGGCTGGACTTGATGACCTCCTGAGGTCTCTTCCAGCTCTATGGTTCTATGGTAATGAAAGTGATGAAAGAATGTTTCTGTCAGATAGAGGAAGAAGATCTACTCTATGGGCTAAGCATCCTGTCAAGCCTGAAGTGAGGGTCTGAGTTGACCTTTATGTAACCTTACTGTTAATAAAGCCAAACCTCAGAAGGGTTTTCACTCTTCAGGGGAAGACAGTCTCACATAGTCTGTCACCTTTTTAAAAATCTGAGCTTTCTAAAAGAAGTAGTCCATTGTTCCTTTATTTATTACCTTAAAAGACTAATTTGGTGGTGAAAAAGATACTTAAGAATCCTAGCTGTATCGACCTGCTTGTTTTTAGTATTAGCCATTGTTGGTGTGGACACCGAAATACTATACAAAATCTTAAATCTTTCACTTGCTGGAGAATGCTCATAAAATTTTTGAACTCCACTCAGTAAATCTGTGTGGATAACTCAAGTCATTCTCTCCCCTCTACTCCCCAAGGAGCTTATCTGAGTTTATTGCCTTAGAAGAAATAACTGGTTTCTATGACACTCTGTGCTTAAAGATGATTTTTTCATAGCCATGTTATATTGCTGTTGCATCACAGCATCAGAAAAACTTAATCTGCTTTTGTAACAAAATGCCATAGAATCTTGGCATGATGTTTGATAGGATACAGGGCTCCTTTGTGCCAGGAGATGTACATACACAGGAGAAAATGTAGCTAAATAGTTTACATTTAATTTAGATTCCACAAGAGCTGAGGGCGTGATGGATTAGATCTCAGAAGTCCCCTTTGGGCTGTTCCCCTGGTGTTTGATCATGCCACTGATGCCTGTCTTCCTGATTTCTGCAGCTTCCCACCATCCAGGGCTGCTAGGCCAGAAGCTCTGGTCTCCTGCAGACAAGGCACAGAGTTGGGGTTACTGCCTCCCTGCATGTGCAACACAGATTCTGAACCAGTTCAGCTCCGGGAAGGTTCAGTATAAGGACTTAGCACCTAGGAAACCAACCACCAAAAGGGACCAAATAAATCTGTCTTACCCTGCATAAGTTTTACACAGGCAAAGCTCATAAGGAGGTTCACCTCCTTTATCAGTGAGAGTTATGCACAATGGTCGTTCTCCCTCCTGCCCCCTCTCCCCCCATAAGAGTTATTTGCACTGGGATTGATAAACGAGCATGTTTTTATTAAGTACAAAACGTAGGATTTAAGTGGTTGCAAGTGAATATAGTCAGATCAAAGTAAATTACTAAGTTAAAATAAACAAAACACATCAGCTAATTCTAGTATACGAAGAAACTTGTTACATGCACCCTAAGCAGTATTTCTACACATCTTTCACAAACTAAGCAGCCAGAAGGATCCAATCTTTCCCCCATTCAGCCTTTGATGTTTCCAGCAGACATCTTAGGTGTGTGGGGGGGAGGGACGGTCCTGGCATCTGTCAATTGCTCCGATTGTTTGTTTTCCTCCTTATGTTCCTTTTGCCCAGGGTGGGAATTCTTTGTGCTTAGTTCAGACTTTTCTCATGTGGAAAAGTACAGGATCCAGAATGCGTTTCAGGGTCAGATGGCACAGCCTCATGTCTTTCTAGGACCAACTACAGTTCGGGATTTCAGGACAAACAAGACTATTCAGAGGTCTTTGGTTTGAATACTCAGCCATTAAGTTTCCAGAATGTGCCCTCATTAGCACATTCCTAATTAAAACCAGATTCACACTTCATATTTCTCACTTTACATAAAAGGACATACATGCACAAACATAGGATATGCAGATTCAGCAGATTGTAATGTACAATTGATATGTTACATGGGGCATGTCATCTAAGCCTCTTTGAGTTATGCATAAGTCAATTTTCATAAAGTGCAGGGGAGGGGGCTGTGGCAAGAGGGTCAACACCCCAGTGCTAGGTAACTTGAACTGACTGACTCTCTGACTAGACTTTTTGCAACGTCTAGCTCTGTTTGAGAGGCTGAATGATGGTATATGGTATTGGGCCTGATGGGGAAGGATCCTTGTGAGAAGATTTAGCTTGGAGTTCACAGGATGTTATTTTGGAATTTCCTTTGTGTAGTAAAACCAGGCTCTGGAAAGGGTGAATTTTTGATCTTGTGATGAATGCCTAGCTCTTGCTTGAGTCTGGGTGGGACCTCCCTCTAATGATACTGACCTTGACTGGCTAGGTGGCTTCCTTTCTCTGTGCCTTGGCTTGCCCAATTAAAAATAGGACTCCTGATTCTTACCTGCTTTTTTAAGCACGTCGCACACTTTTCCTGCATGGACCTGCAAGCATTATTGTCGTATCTGGAATTCTGTACAGGCAGTCCCCGGGTTACGTACAAGATAGGGACTGTAGGTTTGTTCTTAAGTTGAATCTGTATGTAAGTCGGAACTGGCGTCCAGATTCAGACACTGCTGAAACTGACCGCCAGTTCTGACTTACATAGAGAATCAACTTAAGAACCCCAGGCGTCCCCAAGTCAGCTGCTGCTGAAACTGATCAGCAGCTGATTCCAGGAAGCCCGGGGCAGAGCAACTCTGCCTGGGGCTTCCTGTAGTCAGCGCTGGTCAGTTTCAGCAGAAGCTGACTTGGGGACGCCTGAGGCAGAGAAGCTGGGGTGCTACTGGACCAACCCAGCAGCACCCCATCTGCTCTGCCCCAGACGTACTGATTCAGCCGCTGCTGAAACTGACCAGCAGCGGCTGAATCAGGACCTGGGGCAGAGCAGCTGGGGTGCTGCCGGGTTGGTCCAGTAGTGCCCACGGGCGCTGCAGGACCAATCGGCAGCGCCCCAGCTGCTCTGCCCCAGAGTCCAAAACAAAAGCCTGGTCTGCAGGGGGGGGGGGGGGCACACTAGCTGCGCCCCCCCCCCCCCAGCAGACCAGGGACACGGGGAGCAGAGCCGCAGCGGCAGCGGGGTGCCGCGCCTCTGAGGCTTTGCTCTGGCAAAGCCTCAGAGGCGAGGGACCCCGCCACAGCTGCGGCTTCAGTCTGGGTGCCTGTGGTCTGCTGGGGACGGCCCCCAGCAGACCACAGGCACCCGGACTGAAGCCGCAGCCGCGGGGGGGTCCCGCGCCTCTGAGGCTTTGCCAGAGCAAAGCCTCAGAGGCGCGGGGAACCGCCGCTGCTGCCGCTTTGACTGAAGCGGCAGCAGCGGCGGTTCCCCGCGCCTCTGAGGCTTTGCTCTGGCAAAGCCTCAGAGGCGCGGGACCCCCCCGCGGCTGCGGCTTCAGTCAGGGTGCCTGTGGTCTGCTGGGGACCGTCCCCAGCAGACCACAGGCACCCAGACTGGAGCGGCAGCAGCGGCGGTTCCCCGCGCCTCTGAGGCTTTGCCAGAGCAAAGCCTCAGAAGCGCGGGAACCTGCCCGCTGCTGCCGCTTGGGTCCCGGTGCCTGTGGTCTGCTGGGGACGGTCCCCAGCAGACCACAGGCACCGGCACCCAAGTGGCAGCAGCAGCGGTTCCCGCGCTTCCGAGGCTTTGCTCTGGCAAAGCCTCAGAAGCGCGGGAACCCGCCCGGTGCCCCTGGTCTGCTGGAGACGGTCTCCAGCAGACCAGGGGCACTGGAGCAGCTTACGAACGGGGCTTTCTCGCCCCGACTTCCGGGGCGAGAAAGCTCCGTTCGTAAGTGCGGATCCGACGTAAGTCGGGGACTGCCTGTACTGGTTTCCCTGCCACAGTTCAGATCTTAGTTGTTTTTTGAGCACTCCTTTATGGAAGTTTTTGCTGTTTGACTCCAGTTTAGTTGGGCTTCAGTAAGGGCTCATTTTCGGCCCTCACTTGATTTCTAGAGTAGTAGCATTTGTATGCAAGAAATGCTCAAATGCACCTTTTGGCGCCTGTGTATCAGATAAAGCAGATTGATACTTTGCATAACTACATTCGGTCATGAATACCTTTTGATTTTCATAAGCGGATTGTGCAGGTTAACATTTTCTTCAGGAATCTGACCGCTCACACTGCATAACTTTACGAATTCTGCCCCCTTTTGACAGACTATTTTTGTTCCTCCAATTATTCTAACAAGCGTTGACAAAATTAGCGTAATCGTAGTAATCTAGTTAGAGCGCAGGTGGGCAACCATTTTTGAGTGGAAGTCACTTCACAAATTTCTGAAGTGGTTCCGGGCCACCCCGGAAGGGACGGGAATGGAAGACTTCCTGTATTCTCCCACCCGCAGACCATTGGCTTGGGAGCCGAGAGAGTGCGTGAAGTCTTTGCCCCCGGCCCCCCAGTGCTCAGAGAGAACTGCCAGCTGTTTAGAACAACTGGCGGTTCCCTCTGGTGCTCCGTGCCCCTGGCAGGGGAGGGAGACTTCGCATGCTCCCCCGTCCCCAGGTCTCGATTGGCCTGTGGCGGTGGAGCAGCAAGGCGGCCGTGGGTTGGATCAACTGGCTTGGCAGGCCGGATGCAGCCCACAGAGGCTGTCTTGCCTACCCCTGGGGTGAGGGATTCGGGTGCAGGAGGAGGGCCTGTGAGGTCTGGGAGGGAGTTTTGGTGAAGGAGGCAGTTGTGACTGGAGCACAGGATTGGGGTGCGGGGTTTGGGTTGTGACCAGTGTTCCCCCAAGCTGTGTGGCAGCACAGCTTCACAGTCAGCTCTGTGCATGGAGCTTCTGACTGGGCGAGGGTGATTACTCACCTGTGTGCTGCCGCAGCTTAGAGGACACTGGTTGTTCTCTGGGGCAGGTGATTGGGGTGTCGGGTTCTGGCAGGGGTCTGGGCTCTGGAGGGGGGCAGAGGGTTATCTGGGGAAGGGGGGTAGTGGGCTGGAGGTAGGGAGGCAGGCACTGGGGTGCCAGAGACAGGCTCTGGCCAGGAGACTTACCTGTGAGACTCCCTGCCATCAACCCAGCATGTTTCTCAGGCAGGAGCCCACCCGGCCCCTGTACAGGCTGCAGGGGCCATGTGCTCGGTGAATAAGAGCCGGGGGGGAGGGAGTGGTGCTTCATATGCTGCCTGTTCTTCAAACAGGAGTTGTGCTGGGGGCGGGAGTAGTGTGTGAAGCACCACTCACCCTTGCTCACAGTTGTGAATACAAACGCCCGGTAGCCACTTTTCTGAGCAGCATGCAGGGGCAGGGCAAGCGAGGGAGCCTGCCTCCTGAGGCTGCTTGCTGCATCCACGGGCCAGATCTGGTGGCTTGGCGGGCTGAATCCGGCCTGTGGAGGGTTTTGCCCAGGCCCGAGTTAGAACAATGGAATGTAACACTATTGTGGTCTGAGAAAGTAAGTAGAGGCTTGGGGTTTTTTGTTGGTTTTTTAAAGCTGCTAATTCTTTCCAAAGCTTGTTTTAAAATCTCTTCTCTGCAAGAGACAACTTTCCCCAACTGAATCCGGCAGCAGTGGAATGCTGTACATAAAGCAACTGCTTGCATGCTGGCCCATTCGTAAGCTTGATTTCTTTTTAACCCACACGTTCATGTTCTCCGGAATGGGGAAACTGAACCACTATTGATTGGCTTGTCAGTGCTGACATCTGAGCTGGGTTCCGTGGTAGTTCTGTTGATCCTTCAGATAATGCACAGTTACCAGATTGTTTCCAATTTAAGAAGCTAGCTAGTGAGAGAAGCAGTCTGCTGTCTGGCCTGTTCTGCAGTTTTCTCTGGAAGAGGCCAGGATCCCCTCCCCCCCCTCCCCCCCCAAAAAAAAGTTTTTTCTGGAGGAACAACAGAGTGACGTCATTATGTCACTCTACGTCCCATAGGAACAAGGCCCACCCACCCCCAGCCTGGTCTTTCCCAGGGCCTGTGTGGAGGGCTGGGGCTGCCCATGGCCTGGCCCTCCTCTCCCCTTCCCTTTCTGGCGGCCGAGGAAGAGTAGGGCTAGTGTGGCTTGGGCCCACGCCCCACCCTTCCCTCGGTGAGGTCTCCCTGGAGCTCCGGGGGGGGGCAGCTGCAAACTGCATGGACTCTCCCCTCTCCTCGTCCCTGGTGCAGGGTGGAGGCAGAAGTCTGGGGGGGGGAGAGCGGGCCTGGCCCCCTAGATCAGTGTTTGTTAAACTGTGTTCTGCAGCACTCTGGTGTAACACGAGGCAGTCGGAGGTGTGCCGCAGAGACTAACAGAATTTAAAATGGCTGCCTTTAAAGGGGCAGGTGATTTTTTTTTCTCAATAACTTTCCCCCGACCCTTCTCCCCCTCCCCCTGACCTTTTTTTTTTTCTCAACAAAAAATCCTTGGTGTTCCTCATTTAAAAAAATTGTTTGGTGTTCCTCGGTCTTAAAAAATTTAAGAAACACTGCCCGAGAGGGTGGGGTTGGCTCCATTTAGCACGGCCTTCCCTAGTAGCTGGGGTGTGAGCCGGGGCTGCCTACCCCTCGCAAGAGGGGGGTTGGAGAGTGTAGTGAGAAGGGGGCACAGCCCCCTAGTCAATCTATATTTTTGTTTTACCTTGATTTGATGACTCATGATTCTAACAGATTTTCTTATTGTGGGAGTGGGTACAAAGTTCATCAGCTCCTGAATGTCATTTCCAATGTATTGGGAGGCTTTTCTTCCCCTTCCCAAAGTAAGAGTGTCTCCTCGGCTTGTGGAACTGTCCATTTGGCAAATTTGTTCAGGTTTCTACTCTTGTATTTGATCTTGATTATTGACCATTGGGTTGCCCTTTATCTTAAATGGCTTTGATCCATTCTGTGCTTTCTGGCATTCCTCTTGTAGGCATGAATTCATCCATTGTGTGTTAACTGATTCACTTGCTCTGGATCACACGGTTAACGGTACAACAGCAACCCATTTGTTGGTTCCCCCTCTGTAATTACGGTGTGTGCATTGCATGCCAAGGTTTGTTGGCGTCCCGATACGTTTTCTGAACTTTCTTAAATGTCTGTCATTCTAGGGATTCAAAGCTCTTTTTAACGCGCCTCATTCCCATGAGGACTGAGGGAGCAGGATAGTGAGTTCACAGATTGGGGAGTAAGGCACAGAGAAGTTAAGTGACTTGCCCAAAGGCACAAGAGTCAAAGTGAACAACCAACAAAATACAGGCGCCCCAATTCCAATTCTCCAACTGCGTGGCATCGCATCTGGAGGCCTCAACTCATAGAAGAGCCCCATTCTGTTAGGCGCATAGGACACAGGATGGGGTGGGCAATAATTTTTAATGGGGGGGGGGCCTCTCCAAGATTTTGACAAGTGCTCAAGGGCCACATTTCTACCAAGGGAGTTTGGGGACGGTGGTTGGGTGCAGAAGGGAGCTTGAGGTAGGAGCCTGGGGCACAGGAGGGGGTGTGGAGTCTGCGAGGGAGTTTGGGTGAAGGAGGGGTTGTGATGTGGGGCAGAGGCTTGGGGTTCAGGGTCAGGGAGGGGTATGGGTGCCAGAGAGGATTCTGGCCTGGGGGAGGGGCTCTAGGAGTGGGAGCAGGGTCTGGGAAGTTGTGACCTGGGGGAAAGGGGTACAGAGGGTTTGGGTGGTGCCTGGGGCAGGTCGTTGGGAGAGGAAGGAAGAGAGCAGGGGTGCCAGAGGCAGGCTTTGGCTGGGAGACACTTACCTAGGCAGCTGCCACTCAGCAGCCTTGCAGGAACCTGAATGCTGCAGTTGCAAACTGCTTCATGTGGCTCTGCTCCGGGCAAGGTGAGGGGGTGGGGGTGGGAGAGGAGCCCCTGCACCGGCAAAATATCTCAGCTGCTATTGGTCGGAAACTGGCCAATGGGAGTTGAGAGATTTTGCTGTGGGGTGGGACAGAGCACAAAGCCTCCCTCCTTGCTCCCAGAATCAAGGAGCCACATTCAAATTGGCTACCGCTGCGCTGTGCTTAAGGGTCCCAGAGAGGCAGCCGCGGGTCGGATCCAGTGGCTTGGTGGGTCAGATTCCGCCCGCTGGCAGCCTCTTGCTCACCTCTGATGTAGGAGGAGAGTTCCTGTGCTGGAGAGCTTTAATCTGAGTAGACAAGGGGCGAAGGATGCAAGGGAGCGACAAAGGTGAAGTGAAGTGGTTTGCCAGTGTCAGGAACAGCAATGGGTGTAAAGCCCAGGTCGCCTCTCTCCGGGTGCAGTACCCTGCCCACTAGGCCACACTGTCTTGAAGGCAAAAATGTTGTCTCCTTACATTGCAAGGTTGCTTTATTTATCAGCTGCATGCATAGCAAGAGCTACATCACCTAGTTTGAACATGGCCTTTGCATCCTCACATCTTTAAAGCGATCACTGCATAAAAAAGGTTTGACAATGAAATCCTCGTCTGCAATTGTGACTCTGCATTTCCCCATTCTTGGCTGAGAGAACTGTGCTGAGGAATCTTCATACAAGCTCTCCCCATTACTAATTAGATGAACAGCAATATGTATTAACAGTAGCCAAGTTTTATTTCAGATGTTGCTGATACTGGCTTTTTTTTTCAACTGAAAAGCTTTTAGCTCTTGGGCACCAAGTCAGATGCCACTTAAATGCGCAACATTCAGTTTTTAAACCGCCCAGAGCCAGAACATTCTCAGTCTTCCTTTCTTGGATGGAGTGTGTAATAGGCACTTACTTAGCTCCGATAAAGCCTAATTGAGGATTCGTCAAGGCTGTTGCTAAATTAGCAGAGCTGGGTTATTAGACAAATACAGTGGAGATGTGTCAAAAGAAGCAATTCTTAAAATTCCCATTGCATAAGAGGAGAATTCATGTAATTAAGCTCTTCCTTTCGCTGTTCCCCAGACACTGACCTCTTATTCCTGAAAGATGATTCAACCCTGTTTCCTGCAAAAGCACCTCTGTTATTGACCCTGTTCCGTTTCACTGTGTGGAAGTGAATGTCCTCTAGCTGCTGTTACTGCATGTGTGACAAGTCCTCGTCCCTGCTTATTCATTGAGGATTATGAGTTGTGACAGCCCCCAACTACAGGGGCTTGGGGTTTAGCTGGCACTGGAGGCTCTTGCTTTTAGCTCTGGCTTTTAGTTCTGGAGGAACCCGTTTTAATCCCTAGCATGTCAGTAAAGATGATGATGTCAGGCAGGTTGATCACTGGGATGGGACAATATCTTCCAACCAGGGATCTCTCGCTACTGTTGTGTAACACACAAGGCTGCAGTAGAGTTTTTCCTGTGCCTGAAACCATGTTCTTTGCTATCAGTGAATGCTTGGGTGAATGCGGAGGTGGCTGCGAGAGAGGCTTTTGGGTGTAATTGACGAGGATAGGATGAGCTATTCCATCCGAGGAGGTAGCACTGAGTGTTAATAGCATATGAAGTGTATGTATGGTTGACATGCAGGTAACGCACCCAGGAAATAAAACGTTCAGTCTATATGTCAGTAGATAACACTCAGTTTTGACTAGTCATAAGAAAAGTGACTGTCCCACAATTGTGTGTGTTTTGTTCACACAATCTTCAGGTTGCGAACTGGAAACGTGGATTCCCGTTGCTTGTCTGGCTTTTCATGTTCTGTCATTCTCATTGTTGACTTTTGGATGGCTTCTTCTCCCTGAGACACACATATGTAGAGAATAAGAATGCTGCCATTTGATGTCCCAATTCAATGCATCAGCTTGGCTAAGCATATATTCAGGCTTTTATGGTACTCTTTATTGTTGCCAGATATGACTATTCTTTTTTCCCCTTTCTAGTTCAAGATCAACGGGGAATGGAGCACGTGGATTGATTATGACCGTTTTCATGAGCTGGTCCAGGAGTATGAAAACAGCAGGGGCTCAAAGACCTTCACTGCAGCAGATTATGTTGCCAAAACACCATCTTGGGCAGTGTTTGGCTCCAAAGAGAGGGGCTTTGATCCTTTGGACACTAGATTTCAACGAAAGAACAAAGCAAAGGACATCTCCGGGTGTTGATATCACTAACCTGATTTACAGTATGACTGGCTGATGGAGCTGTTGTTTGGTTTCTCTTACTTTTATAGTCTAACTTGGATACAGAATATTTGCATGTAGCCCAGACTGGTTACAGCAACAAGAAGGCAAAAGCCGTTTGTGACCTCTTCCCTTCTATCTCTGTGAATTATATCAGACATTTTTTATTTAGGTCCATCTATCCAATTTGCTGTAATTGGCATGGTTCCATGTAATTTTTATTCTAAGTGTGCAGATCTTACAATTAGAGCGTAACTGTGACCCACACAATTTAATATAGCAACTCTTTTTATTTTATTGCTGGACTTTTTGGAGGGTGCTTCCTGTTTCATCATTTAAATATCTCGATACCAATGATAGGGGAGTTGAATTTTTCAGTGTAGCTCCCCCTTCGTCTAGTTGTCTGTGTCCATGAAACCTGACAGCTTGGCTTTTGAAAGCCTGACCTATACCTGGAGCATCTTGACAGCACCAAATCTTGGCAGCACCTAAGATTTACTAACATGTATGTCAAACACAAACACTTGTTGCTATAAATAACAAAACACACACAAATCTAGAGCCTTATCCAGCAAAGTATCTATTGAAGTCATAAAACACCTCTAATTATACTGGTAGAGTGAAGCCTTTAAAGTATGCTCAAGTGTCTTCCATCTTCATGGAGTCTTACCTTTAATATTTTCTAAATAGTCGTGCCTCCAAACAAAATTTGGGCCAAATTGCGCTTGCTGGATTTGCCCACAATTTCTGTGGGAGTTCTGAGTGAGGTAGGCTATCAGTGTTTGAACTTTTGAGTAAGCTGCCAGTAAATTTTAATTTGAATCTCAGACCTGAAGTAAAACCTTAAATGCATCAAGATTCATAGCTAAAGAATGGGAAGACTGAAGGATCAACTGTATTTTGAAACTGTTAGGAATAATTTACCAAGAGAATCTCAGAAACCAGATCTGTACTTAACACTTTTCTGGAGGTGATGGTAGCTAATTTTTCAAGCCTGTGTACCACCGTGTTTGATCAAAATTGTCAGATGTGAATGAAGAACAGTCCTGATTCTAAGCAGTACATTTATTAAGGAAAATTACATGATGGTGTCATACACTGATGTGTTGTCTAAAACTTTAAACAGTTTCTGGATTTTTGACAACTTCTGATTGTGATGTAGAACAAGTCTATTAATTGGAGTTGGGGCCTGGTTGTTAATTTCTTTGCACCTACAATAACAACAATGAATTTGGACGTTATAAGTGTAAAACCAGTGTATATAAAGTCTGAATCAGGTCTGGAACTTCTTTTCCAAGAAAGCTATTTATTGTCGTTTATCCCAGAAAAGTAAAGGTCAAACTGATGTGCATCTTATAAATATATATTTCAGAGAGATTGGGCCACAGATGGCTTTTTATGATATTCTGAGATATTAAAAAAACTGCTACTGGGAATTTAGATTTAAATAAAGGTGTTTTTTGTTTACTGCTGAGGAAATAATGGCTTTTGTCTGCACCATTTTGTTCATGAAATATACGTGGGTACTGCAAGAAAACCACATGCAATATTAATATGTCTGCTCATGTACAAGTTACTAAGCTGCAGTGTGAAAATAGCTATGGCCAGATTCTCACCTGATGTAAATGACAATAGCTCCATTGAAGTAATGATGCTATGTTGACTTAGACTAGCTGAGAATCGTGGGTTTATTTATAATCTCTATCTCTGTGGATTTTAGACTCCTGTTGCATATGAATTTTCCAATTGTGGCAAGCTCTAAGGAGTAGTATAATTTGTTTTTGCAGGTTAAACAGTACAATCTCGGGTGTATTATGGTGATGTGCTAAAGACAGTTATGCTTGCTGCCATGTTTTTAAGATATCTGTGTTTCAGATGTTCTCTCAGGGTTCCCAATGAATGCTGGACCCAAAACCTAGCTATCCAGCTTGACTCTTTTATGACAGTCATAGATATTTTTAATTTTTTTGTGCCAGTAACTATTTTCAAAATTCTAATAGTATTTTCAAAATTAGTAATATCCCTGCCTTATAGCTTGAACACATCAGTATTCATGGGATTATAATCTTTTTAAAGTGCAATTTTTAAACTGTAAAAAGTGATTTAAAAATACAGGAAATAAAGTACTCTTCCATGCAGTCTCTTTCATGCATTGGGAAGCATTCACCATTTTATCCTATATGGGGACATGAACTAAACATTTTTTACAAATTATAATGGAAATTAAAATGTTTGAGTTTTGGGGTTGCTCATAACAAAAATGAATGTTTATGTGTCTGTGTATAAGAGAAAAAGAGGTCTGGGCTAGAGCGAAAGATGTCCTTTAGGTTATTTCTCCAGCTTTTTTCCTAAATGTTCAAATTGTTCTCATGTTCTGGAGGTTAAAGGTGACAAATACAAGCAGCTGTGATTCTTTAGAGAGCAATATCTAGCAGTGAGAACATTTTGCTCACTGTAATATTGGGTAGAATAAAATGGTAGCTTTTGTTAAATCCCATACGGTCAGCTACAAAGACAGCTTGCTTGCCTTTAGACTATCTGTACTCCATTAATTGGAGTCTAGAGATCATATCTCTTTTGATACTAATATGCTAGGAATATATTGATTTTATATGTATGAAGAAACAACATGATTGTTCAGTGAATAGAAAAGGAAAGATAATTAGATTTCATTGATCCTTTAAAGGTATTGGAAACTCCTAATGCAGTTAGCCTGTTTGGTTACAGGAATGGTCAGGAAACCATCATCAAATGTGGATTTTTTTTTTCCTTTCACCATCCGCATACCCAAAATACTTTCTAAACCCTAGTGAGAAAAGCAACTTTGTGGTTCCAATTTTTCACTTTTTTTTCCAATTAAAATATCTAGGGAGCAGTATTTTTCCTCCTTGCTCACTGATCTGGGTTGGAATAGCTTACTGGCTCTACAATTATTTATGGTGCTCTATTCTACCAGCGAGATACCACATCTTAAAAAAAATCATGTCATGATCGTTT